>NC_060214.1:95727272-96047954 GCF_021130785.1 Homalodisca vitripennis
CTGAACTACAGAATACACGCCATGTATGCCATTCCCATACAAAAATACTTATTATTCTGATTATTATCGCTCTACAAAATTTACTCATGTTAGATGATAAAATTACATAATTCAATTCAATTCTTTTTATTGCATAAGGTACACAGAAGTACATCGCAATCGTCAATATAGTATAAATCTAAACTTAAGTATAAAAGTGCTATCAACAAAATCACATTGAATAGTAGTCAAAAGAAAGAAATAAGTACACACAAAAACAATTATTTAAATTAAAATTTAAAAGCCACTGTCAGAGAGGAATTCATTTACACTATAAAATTCCTTTACTATTAAGTATCTCCTCAGGTTTCTTTTAAAAATTGTCAGTTCACAAACCTCCTTCAAAGTTTGAGAGAGAGCATTATAAAAAATTACACCCGCGTGCATCACTCTAGTCTCGTGCAGGGACAATCGATGTGAGGGAGTACGAAGCAAAGTGCCGTGCCTCGTCGGGTAGGCATGAGTGCTTCCCACTGACGGAATCTGACACAGATGCTTCCTCACATACATGACAACTCTAAAAATGTAAAGGGATGTCATTGTTAGAATGTTGAGATTCCTAAATAAACCACGGCATGAATGAAGATTTGGGACCCTGCATATGATCCGTACAGCTCTCTTTTGGACCAAAAATGCATGTTCTGCAGGAGAGGCTCCACCCCAGACCTCAATCCCATACGCCAACAACGAAGCGAAACACCCGTGGTAAGCAGTCACCAACCCATCTCTGTCCATAAAAGTACTCAGAGTTCGTAATGCAAAACACACTTGACTCAGTTTACCACACAACCCAGATACATGAGAAGACCACTGCAATCTACTATCGATGGTTACACCCAGGAAACACGTAGATTTAGATGGTTCTAATGAAGTTTCATTTATGTTAATCAATAAATCAGAGTGTTGCTTATTTTTTGTTAGAAACTGAATAAATGTGGTTTTCTTAGCATTCAACATTAGGTTATTTTTCGAGAGCCAACTGTCAATATTTACGAGGGAAGAAGATGCTCGTAGGTCCACATCACTATCCGAGCCACCGAGAAGAACCGTAGCATCATCCGCGTAGAGTACCAAATTTGCGTCCCCCCTGCACACATGAATATCGTTAATGTAGAGGATAAAAAGTAATGGGCCTAGAATGGAACCCTGCGGCACCCCATACTTGTTCTCAATCAAACCTGATTTCGAAAACCCAACCTGAACGAACTGCTGCCTGTGAGTCAAATACGATTGTAGCCATGAAAGAGCTACGCCTCTAACTCCATAACCTTCCAGCTTAGAACACAATATGCTATGGTCTACACGATCGAACGCCTTTGAAAGGTCGCAAAAGATTCCTAAGGCTGCCTGGCGTTTTTCTAGGTGGTCAATAATTTGGTCAACAAGAGAAATCACTGCGTCAGCTGTTGAATGATTCTGTCTAAATCCAAACTGATTTGGGACCAGTACATTGTGGCGCTGTAAAAAGGCAGTCAAACGAGAACAAACGAGTCTCTCCAGCACCTTAGATAAAGTAGGCAAGAGAGACACCGGTCTGTAGTTGTCCGCACATTCCCGATCACCTTTCTTAAAAACTAGGCACTGTATAGGCACTGTAGTTTACAGTTACATGTATGTATCATTCTCAAGTAAAACTGTTTTACGCAGAAATGGAAGTTAGGACGTCGTAGCCCCAAATGACATATATGCACTTGCCTTCAAATTTTACACCATCACGTCAACTCCAGTCAGGGAAGTCTTAAATCATGAATAAAGAACATGTCCAATGTTTGATCTGGAATTTCAATATGATGGGTCACGGTTTCAAACCACACAACGTCAATAATTCATTTCAAGAACCCGCGATCCCAGACATGTTGAATAGAATGCATATCGTTACGTGCCATATACCGATATGTGTATTACAATTATCGGGGTGGGCTACATTCTGTAACAGGATAGGAAGCCTTGACGCCTCCCCACCCCATATACCGACTGGGGTGTAACTGATACCATCCCTTTATACGGGCACTCCACCCTTCCGTCAGCTATGACGTGTTCGACCTTTTTATTAATCTGCCAAGATATATTCCTGCACCTTAAAAATGATCAAACATTCCTTTCAGAGGAATTTATGAGCCAGGAATTACAATCACGTTAATAATTTAAGTGCGAGTAGCTCTTTGATAGTTTAAAATCCAGATACTTACTTAGGATTGCAAAGACATTGCAAAGCTTTGTTTTCTGTTAGTGGCACTGTGGAGAGGAATGATCAACGACAGAGAGGAGATAGTATCACTTCTGCGAAGTTGGCGCTATCTCTGGACTGCACACAGAACTAATAATAAACCACAAGCTAGATTAGGTACAACGATTCTAAATGAATGAATTGTCTATTTCTCCTCCTTTAGTAACTAATATCGTTGCTAAGAGACGTATTTAGGCTCTCGTATTTATACACTCTCTTGTCGCCAGGGCTCTTTCCAAATTTTCTGTCTTTCCCACAAAATTTAGTTTTAAGATACAGGATCCACTGCTATGTCCACCCACATATGTCATGGTAACATAACTTGAAACTGTACCATACTTTTTCTGGGTTACGCTAAGACCTCAAATTCAGACGGTAGAAAGCAATGCCATCACTATTTACTTCTTCCTGCGATATTCCGAAAAGAATTAAAGAATTTGAACAATGCAAGATCTAGTCCATACATTGATTAATATTGTAGTACGTCCAAGATGGGAAGGATGAACTTGAAGATGAGCGATTGAGAGGTAAAAAAGAGATAGATGAGGAACTAAATAAAACAGGCTTGCTTCAATTACGCGTAAGATGTATACGTGCTGATGAATAGTATCAAATTATGATGAATCATCTGAGGTCGGTCTTAGTAGACGCTCTCCACTGAAGGATCGGTGAGGCTTTTGGGTTATTCGACTGAACTTTTAAAGCTGTAAATAATTTGTACTATTATTATATGCTGGAATGGATGGGTTCGTCGATGAGCAATGGAATGAGAAAAGTACGGTGTAATCAGGTAACTTTTTTAGATTACGCGTAAGATGTATAGATGCTGATGAATAGTATCAAATTATGATGAATCATCTGAGGTCGGTCTTAGTACACGCTCTCCACTGAAGGATGGGTGAGGCTTTTGGGTTATTCTACTCAACATTAACGCTGTAAATAATTTGTACTATTATTATACGCTGGAATGGATGGGTTCGTCGATGAGCAATGGAAAGAGAGATTTACGATGTAATCAGGTAACTTGTTTAGATTACACGTAAGATGTACAGGTGCTGATGAATAGCATCAAATTATGATGAATCATCTGAGGTCGGTCTTAGTACACGCTCTCCACTGAAGGATGGGTGAGGCTTTTGACTTATTCTACTCAACATTAAACGCTGTAAATAAATTTTACTATCATTAGGCTATACTCTGAAATGGATGGGTTTGACGATGAGCAATGGAAAGAGAGATTTACGATGTAATCAGGTAACTTGTTTAGATTACACGTAAGATGTTCAAGTGCTGATGAATAGCATCAAATTATGATGAATCATCTGAGGTCGGTCTTAGTACACGTTGTCCACTGGAGCATGGGTAAGGTTAGGATGGGTGCAGTAATAAATTGCATCATTATTGATGAACAATCTTCATTAGTTCAATTTTCACATACGATGTCCGCCGAAGAATGGAGCCGACTTTTGTATTTACTAATGTATAGTTTTTATTCATTCAATAGGGTTTGGTGTATACAATGAGAGGACGAAAATACGATATGTCACGTGATCTCCTTTGATTACGCGTAATACGTTTCAGAGCGGTGTATGGTATCAAATTTTATAATGATGAACGAAACGAAGTCGGATTTAGTATACGGTGGCCGCTGAAGAATGGAACCGATTGTTGAGTGACACTGTAAATAATTTGTAGTAAGATGAGAAGAGACTGAAGTCATTTGATTCACAAACAGGACGTAATTTAAAGACACCAAACCCATGAGCACATAACAGTCAAAATGAAGAGGGAAGGGCGGGTTTATGTAAATTGAACGACCTACAGTACAGGCTTTACGGCGGGGACGTAAGGTTAACAGTCGTCGGGAAATTGATACTTACCCCAGGTCCGATTGAAACATCAGGACAAGCAGTTTACAAGTTTGTTAGCAGCGCCCACACTGACGTTAACAGATTTCGTCCCAAACGATGTGAAAATTTGCAGACTCACCAATAAAAGGATTGTAACAATAAATAATTTATTGAAATTACCATGGTTTCAATTTTAAGCAGAATTTCAAATTTACAGATGAAATCTTTTTCGAGATACCTTACGGATAGTTAGTCCCGTATTAGTATATCACATAATGATTGCACTCCGTGTTTAAATAGTAGGATCTAAGACTTAGCAGGACTTTCGATAATAGAGATAGTGCAGGTTCAAATCCTGCCAGTAACTGTAGCGCTTTTATTGGAGTATTGTACTGTATCGATTCTCCCCTTAAGTACCGGTCCAGCCCGTTCGGCCCTTTTTGTGAAGTACACATATACGCCATCAAATGGACACGTGCCTACACGACCGGACCGACCTTTATGTAAAGTCGATAAAGACTGTCAGTAGACGCGTGTCCATTTGATTGCGTGTATATCGACTTCACGAAAAGGTTAAGCCGACCGCAATAGGCGCGTGTCCATTTGATTGCGTGTATGTTGACTTCACAAAAAGGTCGGGCCGGCCGCAGTAGGCGCGTGTCCATTTGATTGCGTGTATGTCGACTTCACAAAAAGGTCGGGCCGACCGCAGTAGACGCATGTCCATTTGATTGCGTGTATGTCGACTTCACAAAAAGGTCGGGCCGACCGCAGTAGGCGCATGTCCATTTGATTGCGTGTATGTCGACTTCACAAAAAGGTCGGGCCGACCGCAGTAGACGCATGTCCATTTGATTGCGTGTATGTCGACTTCACAAAAAGGTCGGGCCGACCGCAGTAGACGCATGTCCATTTGATTGCGTGTATGTCGACTTCACAAAAAGGTCGGGCCGACCGCAGTAGACGCGTGTCCATTTGATTGCGTGTATGTCGACTTCACAAAAAGGTCGGGCCGACCGCAGTAGACGCATGTCCATTTGATTGCGTGTATGTCGACTTCACAAAAAGGTCGGGCCGACCGCAGTAGACGCATGTCCATTTGATTGCGTGTATGTCGACTTCACAAAAAGGTCGGGCCGACCGCAGTAGACGCGTGTCCATTTGATTGCGTGTATGTCGACTTCACAAAAAGGTCGGGCCGACCGCAGTAGGCGCGTGTCCATTTGATTGCGTGTATGTCGACTTCACAAAAAGGTCGGGCCGACCGCAGTAGACGCGTGTCCATTTGATTGCGTGTATATCGACTTCACAAAAAGGTCGGGCCGACCGCAGTAGGCGCATGTCCATTTGATTGCGTGTATATCGACTTAACAAAAAGGGTTCGATCTTAGTGAGCGCTATGCTTTGTTGTGTTTAAAAGGATCCTCGCACAAGCCAATGGCCCACAAGGACGTTTAGAATAATGCTTAGAAGGTAATTGGCCTCTCGTTAAAAAAAAGGAATCACCAAGTGTACATATTATTGGACTCAAAGCGCCTTCATAGCTATAAAGCTTCATAGAACATTTCAAAACAGGTACGTTCGTTTCCGATATATCAAGCGGACAGGCGTAAGAAATAAAAACTTTTATGTGCCAAATATGAATTAGTTCTTATAAGTGCAGTTTTACCGTCACTGTCTGTGAATCATGGCCATTGTAATCAGAGGTTGTTGAGACAGCCATCTTCCACTTTTAATGGGGCAGTTACAGTTTTACAGCTCTGACTACATCTCACTGATTCTATCAGCGTCTGAACACCTTCTTACAATCAGAATCGTATATTCAGAACAATTTGGATTTTTGATGCCAAAAATTTTGATTATGACTTTAATTATGACTTCAATTTGTATGAGAGTAGTGGGGGATGAGGGGAGTTAGTAGGAGACTAGGGAAATCGAACCCTTGTACTAAAAGTAACCGAAATTCGTCAAATATATGTCTTCTATGTGAAACTCAAATATACCATCAGAGTGTTTAATTTTACGCGAGTAATTGAAACGGCTAGAATCTTGATTAGCTATGGTCTTATTACAATCTTATAGTCTCTATCAACAATTAAACCGGAAGTAAAATACTTGATAAAGTTACTCGTTTCATACAGGGAGAATTCTGGAACCCTTGATTAGCTTTGGAATCACTATTAATAAAAAATACGAAATCAAAATGTTTTTACCTTACTGATTGTGAAGAGATGATATGAATAAATTTAAAAGTTTTCCTTAATTCTATAAATAGGTGGGTTTGGAAACAATTGTTATTGAAAATTGTAAGCATATACAGCAAGTTTACAGTAAATAAATTCCAATTCTTTGTATTACTTGTAGGGAATTGGTTATTGGTTTCATGTATATTTAATATAATATTTCACTTACCACTTTAATGTATTTTAGGACATGAATAGTTTTAAGTATTGTCACCTGAGATTTGCTATTGTATTGTAGCTACTTATTTTCACCTGCACTAGTTTTGGTGAGCTGTGACAGTACCGAAAAGGTTCCAAAAATTACATAAATATTTGTAAAATCATATTTCTTAACGGGACACAGTCAAAACCGGCTACATGATTGAAAATTTAACCTTCCAGTCCGTTACACCTCATTGGCAAAGGGTGATACAACTAATTATTTACAAAGCCTGACTTTCGGCTTTACGAAGAAAACAGAATTTTTCGGACATTTGCTATTCATATCAGAGCGTTGTGACAGGCTGACCTCAGTTGTATGTGGTAGGTCAGCGAGTGCAGACCTATTGTGACATGTATTATGTATTTCAGATTTAATAGTTATTGTTTTTTGTTTGTTTTGTTTTTATTGAGTGCTTGTTTTACAGTTAGCGAAGTTGACATACAACATGGTGGTTGTGATTCCTGACTTATGCGTGTCATAACGCTCCGGTATGTGTTAGGTTAGTTATTTACCTGAAAAAGAGATCAGATTGCAGATCCCGAAACGTAGTGTTACTTCTTTGTTTGAAGTTTATTTTTGACGATGGAAGAATTGTGAAGGAGACAGGATTTTTTCCGGACATTTGCCATCGTTCAGTGAAACAAAATTTGTTTATTTTAACCTAGTTTTTAATTACGTACTAGGTTAGTTATTTATCTGAAGAAGAGATCGGATTGGAGATCTCGAAACGTAGCGTTACTGAGTTTTTTGTATCACGGAACGGTGGCCAATGGCCGGAAAAATCATGTTTCCTTCGCGATCCTTCCATCGTCAAAAACAAACTTCAAACAAAGTTTTGCCTTTAAGTGTGTCAAGTAAAAATAAAATGGCGTGAGAAAGAAATTTTTGTTTGGTATTTTTAACCCTTTCAATACTTTTCCATTTCGAGCCCCAACCGAGGGAATCAGTCAAGCACGGCTGGCAAACGAATTCTTAGGAAAAACTCCTGCTTGATTTCTCGAAAACTAGGCTGTGTGCCTATATAACGCAGCTATCAGCTCCAGGACTATTACAATCTTTTATAAAAAAACTCAGATCATAGTTAACGTCATGTTCATTCCTTCCGCGGCCCTTAGTAAAGTAAGCTATGGAGATATGCGCATGTTCCCAATAAAGCAAGCGGCTGTTTGATCAAAACTATGATTTGCTGTTAAGTCGCCTCCAAGGTAAACTCCTCCATTTAAGGCGTATCCGCTTCATTATAGTTTACCATTGTCTCTGTAGTTAATAAGTCACAATGAACTGTAGTCTCCTTGGTTTTTCTCATGTGTTTGTCAATGACGACTGACTTAAAATTTAAAAATTTGAACTAGAAAAAGATTGATCATTGTTCGCGGCTTTACAATCTGAAAATGTCAGCCGACGGAGCATTCTATTGGCTGAGCGTTAGCGAAGCCTTTCAATGGAGGGGCTTGAAAACTTTCTGTCTGTCTGTCTATCAGCGCTATACTCTAGACAAACATTCTATAGGCTTGTGCACACTAAACCACATAACATAAAATTGTGGATTGAATTAAGGCCTTTAACTCAGATCTCTGCGCTCTGAAAAATGAAGATTTCACACTATGTATGGTAATAAAACTATAATACATGGTAATGTATTGTATCGTTGGCTGAGCGTAGCGAAGCTTCTCCCTTGTGTAGACTGAAAAAGTCATTTTCTTTTGCAATCGTTAACGTTCTCGTTATATAAGCTTTAATTCTTCTTGCTTACTATTTGGATTTTAATTTTACATTGGCAAGTATATGTTGGTTATAATTTGGACAAGCATGTTGTGCTGGATTTATCTGCTGAGGTGCTATTTGTTCTTTTTTTTGGATTGATGTTCATATGTCTTGAATTATTTAGATTTTCACGGTTTATTAACGCGCATATGCCTAATAATTACTTAGATTTTAATATTATATTGAAGCGCATCCATCTAATTTTTTCCTTTGAGGTACAAAATCCAAATTGACCAATGTTACACGTGACATCTGAATCTCTACATTCCAACTAATCTGCTGAGAATTTGGAATAATCCGTGTTGTGATTGAAAGTTGGCAAAGGCTGTGTTTGCTCCAGTTGTGATCCCTGGCTTGTTGGAAAAGTGGTCTGATATCGAGTTAAACCAGCACAGAGAGGCTTTCCTGCTGATCGTGCACGTAAGGTCAATTTAAGCAGGGCGTAATCGTTAGTACCTTACAACTAAGCTGTCGAAGAGATCACGATAATCCTCCATAGCAGTTATGTGAACTTCACTAAGTATATCACGATGTTAAACGGAGTAGAAGGAGTGATACGGGGTGAGATAACCCATATACTTATCACAGGCACTATGATCTTCCATAGCAGTTATGTGAACTTCACTAAGTAGATTACGATGTTAAACGGAGCAGCAGCAGGAGTGTTACGGGGTGAGATAACCTATATAATTATCACAGGCACTATGATCTTCCATAGCAGTTATATGAACTTCACTAAGTAGATCACGATGTTAAACGGAGCAGAAGGAGTAATACGGGGTGAGATAACCCATGCACTTATCACAGGCACTATGATCGTCCATAGCAGTTATATGGACTTCACTAAGTAGATTACGATGTTAAACGGAGCAGCAGGAGTGTTACGGGGTGAGATAACCTATATAATTATCACAGGCACTATGATCTTCCATAGCAGTTATATGAACTTCACTAAGTAGATCACGATGTTAAACGGAGCAGAAGGAGTAATACGGGGTGAGATAACCCATACACTTATCACAGGCACTATGATCTTCCATAGCAGTTATATGGACTTCACTAAGTAGATTACGATGTTAAACGGAGCAGCAGGAGTGTTACGGGGTGAGATAACCCATATCCTTATCACAGGCACTATGATCTTCCATAGCAGTTATGTGAACTTCACTAAGTATATCACGATGTTAAACGGAGCAGAAGGAGTGATACGGGGTGAGATAACCCATATACTTATCAAAGGCACTGTGATCTTCCATAGCAGTTATATGAACTTCACTAAGTAGATCACGATGTTAAACGGAGCAGAAGGAGTGATACGGGGTGAGATAACCCATATACTTATCACAGGCACTATGATCTTCCATAGCAGTTATATGAACTTCACTAAGTAGATCACGATGTTAAACGGAGCAGAAGGAGTGATACGGGGTGAGATAACCTATATACTTATCACAGGCACTATGATCTTCCATAGCAGTTATATGAACTTCAATAAGTAGATCACGATGTTAAACGGAGCAGAAGGAGTGATACGGGGTGAGATAACCCATATACTTACCACAGGCACTATGATCTTCCATAGCAGTTATATGAACTTCACTAAGTAGATCACGATGTTAAACGGAGCAGAAGAAGTGATACGGGGTGAGATAACCTATATACTTATCACAGGCACTATGATCTTCCATAGCAGTTATATGAACTTCACTAAGTAGATCACTATGTTAAACGGACCAGAAGGAGTGATACGGGGTGAAATAATCCATATACTTATCACAGGCACTACGATCTTCCATAGCAGTTATATGAACTTCACTAAGTAGATCACGATGTTTAAACGAAGCAGCAGGAGTGTTACGGGGTGAGATAACCAATATACTTATCACAGGCACTATGATCTTCCATAGCAGTTATATGAACTTCACTAAGTAGATCACGATGTTAAACGGAGCAGCAGGAGTGTTACGGGGTGAGATAACCTATATAATTATCACAGGCACTATGATCTTCCATAGCAGTTATATGAACTTCACTAAGTAGATCACGATGTTAAACGGAGCATCAGGAGTGTTACGGGATGAGATAACCCATATACTTATCACAGGCACTATGATCTTCCATAGCAGTTATGTGAACTTCACTAAGTAGATTACGATGTTAAACGGAGCAGCGGTAGTGTTACGGGGTGAGATAACCTATATACTTATCACAGGCACTATGATCTTCCATAGCAGTTATATGAACCTTCACTAAGTAGATCACTATGTTAAACGGACCAGAAAGTATACGGGGGTGAAATAATCTATATACTTATCACAGGCACTATGATCTTCCATAGCAGTTATATGAACTTCACTAAGTAGATCACGATGTTAAACGAAGCAGCAGGAGTGTTACGGGGTGAGATAACCCATATACTTATCATAGGCGCTATGATCTTCCATAGCAGTTATATGAACTTCACTAAGTAGATCACGATGTTAAACGGAGCATCAGGAGTGTTACGGGGTGAGATAACCTATATAATTATCACAGGGTGTGACCGTCCGTTTACTTTACTGGCCATGTGTTAGACCAGATCAAGAGAGCAGAGCCTGCCAGGCACTCACGCCCAATCTAGTAATCATAGCTGCTGTGTTTGGGTAGTTCTAGGCGATAACTCAAGCGTTCTGACACAGACTAGATGTCCATGTGGCTCTGCTTAAATACAGAGAATCCAAGTAAAACATATCCAAGCAAGGTTAACAGAATTACAAAATAAAACTTCTCTTTCCATAGATATGGAAGAGGCAGTAACCACACACTCGTTCTAAGATAGATCAATGTTGGTACGGTTCGTTTCAGAAAATATGATATTTTTGGGTAAATTGTGAATACAAATCTAGGCTCTAGATAGTATGTACCGAAAATTTCTTCGTGACTTACCGGACTTAACCCTCCGAGCCCAAAAATCACCCCCGTTCCAAAGTTGAATATATTGCGGCCTGTGAAAACGATACCTGACCCAAAAACTTCAAACAAGTTGAAACTAGGTACAAAAAAATGATCTTGTTAATATCTCGGCTAGGTTCCTTGTCCACCTTAGTACGCCATTTCGTTCCATGATGGCATAGGAACTGTTCAAAAATTTACAATTCCGTTATTTATAAACCCAAAGAAAAAGAATTATCTGGATTCTTATAGCATATTCCATACTTTTTGTTATATACACATTTTTCAACAGTTTTCAAGTACATGTGAATTCCAAAAGATACTAAAATAATACAATTTCAGCTGTAACAAAATTATACTTCTTCCGACTGCGTCGGAAAGACTGTCTTATTTCTTTACCCTCTCAGAGACAGTCATTTTTACATATTAACATAAATTATACTATGTCAAAGTTAACAGCAACCCACGAAACGGTTACGGAAGAAGCATTACATACTTCTGTGGATAAATAATTATCTATATGTATTGAATTTTCGTTTATTGTTTCAAATGATGTCATGAAAAGAACATTTGAGACCCACATTTTCGGGACCTTCAATTCTGAATAAGCATTTTCAGATCCATATACATTGAAAATAACGTATTATATTGAATATTATTATACGTTACCGATAGATTTACAAAGATTGAAACGCCCTGTTCGAGAACTGTTTGACTCAAGCACTATTGAGACCTCAACCGTTATGAGAGTTGACAATTGACATCATCACTTTATCCAGTTCAATTCCAAAATGATTCGGAATCCATGTAAAAATGATTATAGGCTGTTCTGCCTGGGTATAACGCTAGTGATTAATGTAGTGGCCTGGGTGATGATCAGTACATCTTATTTAAATAAATACTATACATATCAACCCCTACATTTATTCTAAACACAATAAACAGTGAACATCCTGTAAGGAAATTAATAAACGTTCTTCAACAAGAACTTTAATTATAATCGTCTCTCTCATATTGTTGCATGTTCACATAAAAACAAAATTACTTCAGTGTAATTACGGCAGTCTGTAAAAGTCACGCTCGTACTAGTACATTGCTTATCCTTATCCTTCTAATTAAGGTATATCCATACGATAGTATGGATTAATTACTTTACAGCCACGTGACTTATTACCAGTACAATGTGGAAGTAGTCATTGATAACTCGAGTATTGCAATGCGGGAAGAACATCAAGTCGTGGATAATAGAGCAATTAGAATCGACGACATAACTTGCGTGATGGGCGATAGGGTCACTTACATTCGTGACATCTCAGAGTCACGCCGAAACTCAATTTCACGTACAATAAAACAGTAATGGTTTACAACATTTTATTATTTTAATAAAATATTATGGATTATATGTAATAATTAAACTTCAACAAAGCAGACAAAGTAAAATCAACAAATTAATTGTAAAACGTAAAAAGAACACCTAAACGGAAAAATGTTGGCTAAAAAAATCATATTACTATAATGTATAAATAAATTAGAGCTAAATAACAAATATAAGTAAATAGAGACGCACAAAATCAAACAGTTATTTTTATTTTCAATAGTTATTTTACAACGCAAAATACTAAAAAACTACAAACATATTTGTAAAAAATAATATTATGATAATTTATTAATAAACTAGAGCGTAATGATAAACAAATAATCATGGAATTAATACTAACACAGGTAAATATAATAAAATATTCAATGTCTTAAAAAATTAGTTTTCAAACGTTAAAAACACACCGAAATGTGCAAAAGATTTATAAAAACGATTACTGTATTTTTTAAACAAATTATATATATAATAAATAAATAAAATAATACATAAACATAAGGAAAAATATAGTAATACAAATTCATTTTAATCCATTCATACAAGTCGGTTGATACAACAAAATGTTGCACTAACAAAAATTACAGGATGAAGATTACGACTTTCATTACAAAACTTGAACAATTAAGTGGCTAATCCTTAATTATTTACAGTTAATGATATATTCTCCTGAAACTTAGTCTTGCCTGTTCAGTGGTCGTTAACGCCGAGCAGGGGTGGAGGGGGTGTTGCTGGAGGGGCGGTGGTAGTGGGGGGGTAGCAAAAAGTACAATAATTACCGTGAGTGGTTGACAAGACATCAATCATCTTGGACTAATGACTCTACTTTTAGCAGAAAATCAACTGGAACGGAGTTTTTCTTAGACAGTACCTGCTTGATTTGAAACTGCACAATTTAGAGAGTAGAGAGATTTTGAACTTGAGAGAAAACACTTAAGTACGGTACGTACTTTAAAGAATGGTAGATGATGTTAACTATTTTTAAGTTCAGGGGCATACCCAGAAAATACACTCTGATGAATAATAACAGTATTATATCTTCATAATAATTGGTCGTATTTAGTTTTTTATATTACCAAGAAAATCTTACCACTGGTAAATATTATAAAAGTATCTTCTACAACTAACAGTACATTCTGGAGTTTAAACTAATACGTCGTTAATAAAGTTACATTTCAAATTTTCTAGAGGCGAATGATCCACCAGGGCCCCCTGAAAGTGTCTTCCTAGTTCCCTAGTAACTTATTGATTTTCGTTTTCAAGACCAATCCCAACCAAGGAGACCGATGGTTTTATGTGGAGAACGAAACACAGGGATTTGGTTTTGAATATCTTAATAGTCAAATTTAGTCAGCAAGGCCAAATTCAAAATCTTCACCACTCACAGAAGCCACAGCTGCAATGCTATAAATTCTTAAATCTAGACTGTTTTAAAAATTTTACATAAAAGACATAAATCCAAGGTAATAGTGAAATTTCAATGGCTTTTGCACCATTTAGAAGAATTGTGAATAATGTTAAAAATGTATAGTTTTATATGAGACCAAAAGGACCTTTAATGAAATGTTTTGGTTGCGGATTAAAACAATAACTAATAAAGAGATTTAATCGCGTTAGCGAATGAATGAAACAAAAGACGAGATAGAAAAAGAAATTAGGATCCGAGAATAGAATCCTGGAGATTAAAGAGGAACAAACCCTCTTCACGAACAATTAACACTGTCACGCCATTTAATCTCACGCTAACCAACTAGGTGTGATAAGAGGGCTCGTTACTGATAACACTTATCAACCACCCGCGTGAAACCCTGACGGGAAGCAAAATTTACAGGCTGTCCTGATACGTTATCACTTTAAAAACTACATATTGCTAGTATATACTAGCGAAAGTTATTACGGACAACGATTACAACTCTGGAATAAGCACTTTGTACACTTTTAATCAAATATATTTTTTTTACAAAATTATCTTGTCTTATTGAAAAGGTTCAAAAAATTAAAAAATACTATATTGGCTAAAGAGAATTTTAAAATTCTGATTACTCCGCCGGATCTAACAAAAAGGCACCTATGTCTCGTAGTGTGCTCGTTTTTTTTTCAGCTAATAATTTCTTTTTTATTAAGGCCCCCCTTTTTTAAACAAAAAAGTCAAACCTAACCACTTCGATGAAGTTTAACTATGTTTTCAAACCTTAATTTTAAGATTAGCGCACCGGTGTTATTTTTACAACTATAATCTAAGTTTTCCGGGTTGCACGTCGAAACATTGCTTTCATATAACTTTTTCAATATTTCTGCCTCATTAAAGACAGTACAAATTATTGGCAAAAATGTCCTGCTAGTACCCAAGGGTAATATGGGAAACCGTAGAAATAATCTAGAAAGAACGTAATCTCAATAGGAAGAGAAGCATCAAATTGGGGAGGGGGGAATCAGCCGTAATGACTACTATTGGTCATGCTGGTCGATTAGGCTTCAGCCTATCATAACAAGCTCCGCCCCTTTCAACTGGTATGTACAGACGGATATTTATTATTGGCAGTTTCAGTTTAATATAAGATGACTGAAGATGCCTGCCCTACTCCCTGATGGTTTCCACTGCAAGGCCGAATTGCAATACTGAAGTATGAAACGGTGTGAACCGCAAATGTTATTTTCGTGTCGAGATTTGAATGATTCGTCACACAAAATAGAAAATTATTGAAGTTACGCGATAATTCCATTGTTAACACATATTGTAATTGTTGCTCTGTAGGCCAGCAACACAAATGTCAAAACAACATACCGTTACAAACTGCCAACACCGGACCGGAAGTTTGTTCGGTGCACCGGAAACAGTTGCTTGTAGCGCGGACATCGTGTTATTTACATCCACAACCTGTTGTAAATACTACATTAAATGTGCTATTTTATTGGGGGGAAGCCAACTAGACATTGGGCGAAATCTTGTCCCGCAGATTTACATGTTCGTGCGGACGTTACGGCAGTTTTACATCACATTTTCGTTAAATGCACGTTTCTGTTTGGAACTTGTAGTTTTAATTGCGTACATCTTGCAGCACAATAATTAGAAAACATAGTACACGAATTACATAGACCTTAGGAGAGTTTTGAGTGTTGTTATATCAACGATTTATTAATTAATTTCGAGTGTTATTTTAATTCCTACGAGACGTAGAGTCATACTCAAATGTGTGTATTTGGACTGCTTAAGAAAAGCAACTGTCGTTGACACAGGACACGGCGATGATGAATAACGAAGAATATTTTTAATAAAAACATAATAAATTTTAAAAATATTTTAGTTAGCATTTTCCAAACATCTTTACTCACAAATAAAAAAAGAAGTAGATATATATATATATATACAGGGTGTCCAGCAACCATTCGAACAAACTTTGCCACATTGTTCAGCAGGCCAAAACTAACAAATAATGCAATATAACAGGTGTCCTATTTCACTTCGTTTAGCGTCTGTCTATCTGTATGTGTTTTTTGGGAAAAAATTACTACTCAAAAACCACTTAAGATACAGAATTCAAACTTAACAGTTATGTTAACCTAGTATTGGTCCTTTTCAGTGAAAAAAAATAAAACAAATATCTCATTGCATTTCAAAATGGCGGCCGTTCAAAATTTTCAAATTGTATTAGCTTTGAAACGGCTATTTTGACAACAAATTCACCAGGATAACTTTTTTTAGCATATTTTATTACCAATTCAACAATTTTTGTTTCAAAAAGATTGAATAACAAATAACTGAGTTACAGCACCAAACGTAAAAACAGGTTAAATCCATGCATTGCAAGTACATACAACAATGTAGTGGATTTTTACGAATAAACTTTTTAAGGTTCTTTATTAAAATACTGAACAATTATTATAACCTAAAAAAAATATTACTATCATTTTTTCCCATTTACAGTAATCAATGTGTTACACACACACAAATAAAAAAGAAACAAACTATTCACAATGCTCTTAAAAAAACAATAGCATAATATTACATGAAAACATTTTTTTAGGTTATAATAATTGTTCACTGTTTTGGCCTGCTGAACAATGTGGCAAAGTTTGTTCAAATGGTTGCTGGACACCCTGTATATTGCCACATCACAGGGAATCCATCATTAATCATGTATAAGATAAATTGTGCACCTTCCCGCAGAAATGAAGTCGCGGGCCTGCAAATAAAGCCCATAGATTCAATTAAGTTAGTAAATATGTTTTAATGTTGCAGTACTGTTTCTTAGTACTAATTTACTTATTATTTCATTAAGGAAGATGCTTTTTTTATTGAAAAAAAAAAAAATAAATATCCTTAATCCTTACATCAAACATTACTCCAAAAAAATCAACAACTACTTTATTGATATTTGAAAAGAATAAATAACACTCTTGATAAAAACGAACAATACAGTTGTCCGTCTAAACGAGGCGTATAAATGCAGTATATTTATCTCGAAAACAATACCGCTCCAGCGGAATCAAAAAGGAAAGAAGTAGCCGTCTCAGTGGCGAGACAAAAGACAAAGCAACACTCCACCCGGAGCTAATTACAAAAGAACAATGCGGGAAAAGCGACTCTTGTTGACAAGATGGCGGTGGCGGTGTGGTAGCCTAGGGGCGGAGGGTGTGCTGTACTTAAATAATAAATCAACCGTTTTTATATCAAACAAACTGACTTCAGAAATTAATCTTATTCAACGTGGCGCGAACTTGTCTTGTGAATAATGGAGAACAGCGCGACAGACCCGCCGCGAGTCCTTCAGTTGCTGCATTGTCTGGCGGCATTTCCGGCGGAACTAACCCCTCCCCCCTTCCCCCCACCCACAGTCTGTCACCCCCTTCCACCACTCACTATCTTACACCTGGTTGTCAAGTATGAGGTAGTGGTCCTTGTGGTTCCAACGTATAACATTTGTGGTTGTTTTCCAACGGGGCGCTCCAGCTTCAGCGTTAGAACTACACTAGTATTTGCAGACAGATTCATATCCCTAGACGTGGCAAAAGACTCGTCGAGTCTTTTGAACAAAGGTTTTGTACAATGATATATTGATATATTTCGTAATTTATCGTATCGTATCACGTGTTATTATATATCAATAATCGCGGATATATATGCTGAACATTTTGATATATAATACATGGCACAAACACGGACATTTGCCAATCTTACATGGCACAAACACGGACATTTGCCATTCTTACATGGCACAAACACGGACATTTGCCATTCTTACATGGCACAAACACGGACATTTGCCATTCTTACATGACACAAACACGGACATTTGCCATTCTTACATGGCACAAACACGGACATTTGCCATTCTTACATGGCACAAACACGGACATTTGCCATTCTTACATGGCACAAACACGGACATTTGCTATTCTTACATGGCACAAACACGGACATTTGCCATTCTTACATGGCACAAACATAGAACACTGCGTTTCTAGCATATCTAACATATTCCTCAGGCGTCAAAAAACCCAAACATAAGCTAAATATGGACAAAAAAACTGAAAACTAAAAAAATGCGCCAATGACGTACGACATTTTATGTTTTTGAATTTGGTTTAGTACTGGCAGGTTCGTTTACTAATGCATTGGCGTTTGAAGACGTCATGTTGTTCACCCGAAGTTTCATTCGGGCGAAGCATCAGTCGTCCAACAATCACGGGAAGAAACAGGAAATTAGCCCTTGCAAATAAGAAATCTGCTAACCCCGAAGAGATTACTGGCTATTCTATAGAGTTTCAAGAGAATTTTACAACAATCTATCCATAAAAAATTAACGTATCTCGATTCATTGTACTGAAATCCCCCCTCCCAAAAATGAAATAAACAAACTAACAATGTATATTATATAATGTATATATATATATATATATATATATATATATATATATATATATATATATATATATATATAGTCGTTTGGACAGGTATTTGGTCTTCCGATCATATGTTAGTTTACTTATTTAAACACATATGTGACAGATTACGGGCCAAATACAAAATAATTGAATCGGAAAAAGTAAGCGCTCTGTGGTGTTATGGTAGCACATTCACCCGGCAAGTGAGAGATCCGGGTTCGACTCCGGCGGAGCAAGTAATTTTTGTGATTCAATGTTTTATTGAAATTAAATAAGGCTATTGCCCCATTTATACAATTTAAATGTAAATAAAAGTCGTTTGACAGGTATTTGGTCTTCCGATCATATGTTAGTTTACTTATTTAAACACATATGTGACAGATACGGCCAAATACAAAATAATTGAATCGGAAAAAGTAAGCGCTCTCTGTGGTGTAATGGTAGCACATTCACCCGGCAAGTGAGAGATCCGGGTTCGACTCCCGGCGGAGCAAGTAATTTTTGTGATTCAATGTTTATTGAAATTAAATAAGGCTATTGCCATTTATACAATTTAATGTAAATAAAAGTCGTTTGACAGGTATTTGGTCTTCCGATCATATGTTAGTTTACTTATTTAAACACATATGTGACAGATACGGCCAAATACAAAATAATTGAATCGGAAAAAGTAAGCGCTCTGTGGTGTAATGGTAGCACATTCACCCGGCAAGTGAGAGATCCGGGTTCGGACTCCCGGCGGAGCAAGTAATTTTCGTGATTCAATGTTTATTGAAATTAAATAAGGCTATTGCCATTTTATACAATTTAATGTAAATAAAAGTCGTTTGACAGGTATTTGGTCTTCCGATCATATGTTAGTTTACTTATTTAAACACATATGTGACAGATAACGGCCAAATACAAAATAATTGAATCGGAAAAAGTAAGCGCTCTGTGGTGTAATGGTAGCACATTCACCCGGCAAGTGAGAGATCCGGGTTCGAACTCCCGGCGGAGCAAGTAATTTTTGTGATTCAATGTTTATTGAAAATTAAATAAGGCTATTGCCATTTATACAATTTAATGTAAATAAAAGTCGTTTGACAGGTATTTGGTCTTCCGATCATATGTTAGTTTACTTATTTAAACACATATGTGACAGATACGGCCAAAATACAAAATAATTGAATCGGAAAAAGTAAGCGCTCTGTGGTGTAATGGTAGCACATTCACCCGGGCAAGTGAGAGATCCGGGTTCGACTCCCGGCGGAGCAAGTAATTTTTGTGATTCAATGTTTATTGAAATTAAATAAGGGCTATTGCCATTTATACAATTTAATGTAAATAAAAGTCGTTTGACAGGTATTTGGTCTTCCGATCATATGTTAGTTTACTTATTTAAACACATATGTGACAGATACGGCCAAATACAAAATAATTGAAAAATCGGAAAAAAAAAAAAAAAAAAAAAAAAAAAAAAAAAAAAAAAAAAAAAAAAAAAAAAAAAAAAAAAAAAAAAAAAAAAAAAGTAAGCGCTCTGTGGTGTAATGGTAGCACATTCACCCGGCAAGTGAGAGATCCGGGTTCGACTCCCGGCGGAGCAAGTAATTTTTGTGATTCAATGTTTATTGAAATTAAATAAGGCTATTGCCATTTATACAATTTAATGTAAATAAAAGTCGTTTGACAGGTATTTGGTCTTCCGATCATATGTTAGTTTACTTATTTAAACACATATGTGACAGATACGGCCAAATACAAAAATAATTGAATCGGAAAAAGTAAGCGCTCTGTGGTGTAATGGTAGCACATTCACCCGGCAAGTGAGAGATCCGGGTTCGACTCCCGGCGGAGCAAGTAATTTTTGTGATTCAATGTTTATTGAAATTAAATAAGGCTATTGCCATTTATACAATTTAATGTAAATAAAAGTCGTTTGACAGGTATTTGGTCTTCCGATCATATGTTAGTTTACTTATTTAAACACATATGTGACAGATTACGGCCAAATACAAAATAATTGAATCGGAAAAAGTAAGCGCTCTGTGGTGTAATGGTAGCACATTCACCCGGCAAGTGAGAGATCCGGGTTCGACTCCCGGCGGAGCAAGTAATTTTTGTGTTGATTCAATGTTTATTGAAATTAAATAAGGCTATTGCCATTTATACAATTTAATGTAAATAAAAGTCGTTTGACAGGTATTTGGTCTTCGATCATATGTTAGTTTACTTATTTAAACACATATGTGACAGATACGGCCAAATACAAAATAATTGAATCGGAAAAAGTAAGCGCTCTGTGGTGTAATGGTAGCACATTCACCCGGCAAGTGAGAGATCCGGGTTCGACTCCCGGCGGAGCAAGTAATTTTTGTGATTCAATGTTTATTGAAATTAAATAAGGCTATTGCCATTTATACAATTTTAATGTATATATATATATATATAATGTATATATAAACTAACAACACTATTTCATTTTAGTGTTGAGTATTCAGTGGTTGTTACGATAAATCCCAGAACCTGAGTACAGTACTTTCTTTGGTGTTTTCCCAATGATATTTCCAAACCAATATTTCTAAATGCGACTACATTAAACAATGTTATGTTGAACTGAACTCGTTTCAAAACGATAGTGTAAAGTCGCAGTGAGCAAGAGTAGCATCATTACAAAAGTTGCACCGAGGTATCAGGTTGCAGTATCCTGCGTACCATCCATGTAATGGTGGTGATAACAATTATACCTGACAAGCGCCGCATTCCGTAACTGGATATGAAGCCCTTGTCTTCTACCGGGTTTCACCACACAATGCAGCCCGGGTAGGTAAACGATACCGAAACTAGTCAGCCTTGTAGGTACTCCCCTTCGCTTCTTTTCCTGACTTTGGCACTATAATTGTACCTTTTAAAGACGGTTGGCATATTGGGCGATTCTCTATTGACACTTATCACCAAATAACATAACCTGTTAAGATAAACGATAGTGATACCAGTGAACCTTCTATGTACTCACTCCCCTTCTCTTAGCCTCTTGACTTTGGCACTGTACACTTGTAACTTTGGAAGGCATTGGCATATTGGGCGATTCTCTGTTCACACTCTCACCAAATAACATAACCTGTTGAGATAAACTATAGTGACACCAGTCAACCTTCTATGTACTCTCCTTTTAGCCTCTTGACTTTGACACTGTACTTATGCATTTGGAAGGTAACTGGCATATTGGGCGATTCTCTGTTCACACTCTCACCAAATAACATAACCTGTTGAGATAAACTATAGTGACACCAGTCAACCTTCTATGTACTCTCCTTTTAACCTCTTGACTTTGGACTTATACTTGTACCTTTGGAAAGCGGTTGACATATAGGGCGATTCTCAGTCCTCCCCATCCCCCCCCCCCCGGCAGTAAAAAGAAAATTTTGCTACTTGCCTGAGAACCATCATGGAACTTATTCGTGTCTATGTTGAAATTTAAAGTCTACAGTTAAATATTTCATGATATATCTTGCCTATGGTTATGCAACTAATGATACTATGTCACATGTTCAAATGTCATACGATTATAAGCAGTTGCTTACATTTTTTCTTGCGATTCTCTCTTTGCCATCATCATTGACGTCGGTGTTTACCGTATAGAAATAAATTCATGCAAAATTTAAAGCCAGTAGGTCAGGTCGTTCTCGACGTATCATGCGGACAGAAACGAAATTCTCCCACCTCTGGAGCTAAAATGTCTAGATTTGCAGACACAGTTTTCATCTATTTCAAAAGGCTGGATTTGCAGAACTTCTACACATCCAGTATTTTTATAGAGTTAAACGTTTAAAGACGTTAATGTATTCACTGATGTCACCCAGCAGTATTGATTGAATGTGCCAGTGAAAGGATATCGGAGCTGTACTACATGACGAGGTGGGCAGTGTGGAAGGAGTCACGTGATGATGTAAGAGTGGAAACCTGATCTGCCTGCAGTGTGGGGCAGTGCATTGATGACCGATACAAGGGCAACTTCTACATTCTCATGATTATACACTCTATGCCACTTGGGATTATTACAGCCTCCCATAAAACTGAAATAGTTATACAAAACACAACTAGATCAAATTATAATAAAAATGCAATTATAATAAAAACACCCACGTAATTATAGGCAAGAAAACGTAACCAGGAAAAATTTGGCTGGGGAGTCTATGCAACTGATATTTTCCTGTAGATGACAGAAAGTAAGGCCCAATTTTGTTCATTAAAAAGTCCTTGACCCGTTTCTGTGTTGAAAACGATCTTTCAAGGTGTCCTGACCCCTTGGACCCTCTCGCTGGCTACGTCCTTGATTATAATCAATTATAAACATTATTTCTTTGTTGAGAACGATATTTCAGCAGTACATATCAGTAATACTGAATTATTTAAATAATAATTGTTTACTAAAAAAAAAAAATTGAAAATTTGGAGAGGGTCCTAACCCCTTGGACTCCCTCGCTGATTACGTCCTTGATAAACATTACTATTATTTATAAAGAATAGCTAAAAAATAAATTTTTATTTTTTTATTCTTGATTTTATTCATATTATGCATTAATGGATCTAGAGTACCTGCAAGATCTATGTTTTGTTTATCAGTATATCCCTTTACATCGTTTTACAATAAATTTTATCGGACAGGAACTGAGGTACAATGTAAATGCTTAACTTTAAGCGTATCTTGCCTCGTAATAATACAGAAGCACATAGCAGCTTTTAGATTGCATTAGTCAATATTTAATTAGGTTTACTACAGTATCCCGCACGAAAACAGTCCAATAGTGGCTGGTGCGTCTGAAACCCCTCACTACACCCGCGTTTAGCACTGTTGCCAGTTTTACGTCTATGGAAACTTACTGAGCCGTCTCAATATATGTTACAATAAACAAATATCGTCAGCGCTGCGCTGTTATCGTTAAAAAAAACATACATTTGATTTAAATGGCCCAAAAGCGTGAAACTTCAACACAGTATGTGGCCATGACCACGTCATAGCGGGAACATATGGTGATCAGGAGCAATATGGCGGCAACACTGCCTCAAATATCATCAGGCTAATGCTTTTCGGGTTACATTACTTGTTTTAAGTCATTAAAAAAAAAAACATTACCTTTTGGATTACTTAAATATACTATAATAATGGTTGAAATTAGTTGTAAAATGTCAAATTCAACCCTCTTGGTGGTGTCTAAGCTCAGGTCTTTGAAGGTATCCGTAACCCGAGACAAACAACTCTGCCCAAGAGATCACGCGCTGCGATAAAGCAATGCTATGGGTTATATTGTAGATATTTTTATTGTTTTGTTTTTAACCATTATTTGCCCCGTTTTCATGGACTACTTATCTGTGCAAGGATCTTATCAAACAGAATAAGGAATATTTAATTTGTTATTATTAATGTAAAATGTAATAAAGGATTATAATGTGAACCGACTACCTAAAATGTCCTTTTACTTTCTTCACTATCCTTTTCGGTTAAAACTGGATTTCCATCCTTGGAAATTCATTCACGGCACATCTCAAAAAGGCATCTTCGATATTGAGTACTATTGAGTTAGAGCCAAAACCAATGACTCCAATAGCAATATACGGACTTTCTGGAGTAAAATTCTCCTTCTTACTGTCATACGTTGTTTAGTGAAAGGTTGCCAACATTTCGGGAAGTGATACAAAACATTAAAAACTAAGCAACACAGTTTGAACATTTGTTCTGCCTCGTAACGGTTAGGCTATCTGTGCGGCTCCTTTTAAAAACTGATGACTCAAGCAAGAAATTATGAAGTTACAGGGTTGCAATTACGCATAAATATCTATATACTAGTATCTTTGCACAATCTGTTGTAATAATAAAATATTTTTCATATACATAAATCCTACCTCATATAAAACAGCACAGTTTACCATTAGTTTTGCTATAAAGAATTTCAAATAATTTAAAAATTAAATTAGTGTTGTTCGTGGTCATTTATTTCCATTACATCTTGTTTCCAGTATATTTTCTAATAACTGCTTTAAAAATGTATAATTAAAAAAAACAAATTAATGAAAACATAAATGTTGACCCATACTGGTATCCCTACAGTATAGGGGAATTTTGAGCTAACGAATACCTTTGAAGAATCACCCTCAAAAATAATACCAAGTAGCAATATCCTAATGTTTTCGCACCAAGGTTAGAGTCCTTTCTTGAAAGTTTCTTATTAAAGATGAAAGGTTCGCCTGAAAGTTGTACTCCAAATCGACATGTTTTTCTTGCACCCGCTCTTCCTGTCCACTCAGTCTCAGTCGCGTCTGCTGGCACCGCGCCACGAGACTATTCCCCAGACAGTTATCTGTAACGTTTCTACTCCCCTGCGCGTTATCACATCCCCTTTATGTTCTGACCCCATATCAGTAATTTATCCGTCTCGGGTTTTGACACTCCGATTGTTTTTGTGCGCTGCCGTCTCTGCTTTATGGATCGGAACGTCTTTAATATCGCTTAATACCGCCGTGCTCATAACTGCGAGTGCAAATTGTGGCCCTGGTATTTGGTTTAATGAATCATCTGTTAATTGTGAGTGTTTCAAAATTTTAGTTCTATCTATGGATAGATTAGACTTATCAATACCGTCTCACAGATGTACAGGAGTTTCTGCTTGTTAGACACGTGTGGTGAAGCAAAAGGTATATCCGCAAAGAGGTTTTTTTTTGAAAACTGTAGTCAGCTTTGAAGTCAAATTTTAACACTTAAAGAACCAAGATGTTGTGTCTTCTTGATTGGAGTCATGGAAATTTCTGATCTTGCTCAAAACTAAATAATGATTTTGGTATACAACAGAATTCAAACACGTATACTTTTAAAAACTTAAACAAATCACTTAGGTAAGAAGAAAATAATTAATTGTGTCTATCATGTTCATCTTCGAACCTAATTAAACTAACCACAAAGATGAATTAGAATAATAATTTAATTAACTGTATTGATCCTCAGGTCCTAATACTCAAGCCTAATTAGCAGAACAACCTTTACTTATATATTCCTTAAAATAATACATGCTTAACAACATTTAGTGCACGAATTCAACATTTTTATTGTAACGAAGACTTACAATATATTATCAGTTAGATTCACGTTTTAGCTATTCCTAATAAAGCAAAACGTTACGTAACGTGACCATAGTCTATTTATTAAAAAACGCACAATATTTTTAAGTTAAAAAATATAACTCTATAATGATCCGTCTTTCCTCATTTACTTCAGTTAAAAACATGTTACTCACCAAAATCCTTCAGTTCTGTAAATATCTAACAAATTTAATTATAGGCGTACACAAACACAAAACATACGATAAACTGACGAACAAATCACAGTCCTACAATGTGTTTTTGAGTGTTATCCGCAGGTTTAATTGACGTATGTGTGTTTTTAAACAAAACACACAGTAGCCTATGTTATGGCTTTGTCCGTCGGTTTGTCGTATGTATTTTTTTTAACAAAACACACAGTAGCCTATGTTATGGCTTTGTCCGTCGGTTTGTCGTATGTATTTTTTTTTAACAAAACACACAGTAGCCTATGTTATGGCTTTGTCCGTCGGTTTGTCGTATGTATTTTTTTTAAACAAAACACACAGTAGCCTATGTTATGGCTTTGTCCGTCGGTTTGTCGTATGTATTTTTTTTAAACAAAACACACAGTAGCCTATGTTATGGCTTTGTCCGTCGGTTTGTCGTATGTATTTTTTTTAAACAAAACACACAGTAGCCTATGTTATGGCTTTGTCCGTCGGTTTGTCGTATGTATTTTTTTAAACAAAACACACAGTAGCATATGTTATGGCTTTGTCCGGTTTGTCGGTATGTATTTTTTTAAACAAAACACACAGTAGCCTATGTTATGGCTTTGTCCGTCGGTTTGTATGTATATTTTATGTATGTTATGGCTTTTTTTAAACCACACAGTAGCCTAGCATATGTTATGGCTTTGTGACCGTCGGTTTGTCGTATGTATTTTTTTTAAACAAAACACACAGTAGCCTATGTTATGGCTTTGTCCGTCGGTTTGTCGTATGTATTTGGGTTTGTGTATTTATTTTTAAATCAACGTTAATTATATTTTACAGCGTCATGAAGAAGGAATAACCTTGTACAGCATTTGATGATGATCACACTGTTACCGTAGCTGATCTTGTTAGACATTAACAGAGTAAAAAGTAAACTGGTTTTGTTTCAGGTACTTTGGTATTATCTGGAGGCCACTATTATTTTTGGAAGACTTTTTCTTGTCGGAAACCTACAAAACAACTTTATTAGAAAGAACAGACTTTATTTCACTTACTTTGAAAACTACAGCTCAGATCACGTGAGTGCTCGGTAACTTTTTTATATTTATAATACGTACGTATGTATTTACCTACTTATACAGCCTGATAACAAATAGTAGATAGAGACAGAGTAGGATTACACTCCGACACTAGTTCCTTTCGGGAGGCAGAAAACAAGAACCGATCAAATAAAGTCTATTCTTTCTGATAATGTAGTTGTTTAGGTCTCCGGTACGAAAAACCTTCCCAAAATAGTGGCCTTTGAATAATACCAAAGTACCTCATTTTGTCAATCCACCCAGGAAGCTCATAACTTTTTTATTTCCACGTTTTTTTACTTATTTTCCCATCTTTTACGCTGAGTCTGAATAAGGAGGTCAAGAACAGAAAATAAAAAGCTGCACCATAACAATTCCAGTTGACTATTCACTAAGTCCATCAAATCTCCGAATGATGGCAGATGCATACGGTTCAGACGCCTGCAGCCATTCAGTCTTTATGGCAGGACTTCGGAGAGGATGTCATTGCTGAGAATGGGCACTCAATACAGGATGTGATTGAAATATTGATCTGTGTCTTTGCAATCTAAAGTTAAATTTAAGAAAAACCGTATACTTACGTATTCAATGTAATGTTATAACGTAGGACGGGCAACAGTTCAGCCTTACCTGAAAAAACAAAGACAAACAAATTAATAATATAACAAATATTAAACTAAAAACTGATTTTTTTAGTAGCAAAATACGTGATCTACACTAAATTTGGAGCCGCATAATTGCAAGCCTGGCATTTTAGATTTATAATTTATTAATAATGTAAAGGTATATAAGTAATAATTTTTAAAACTCAAACGAAGTTTAAACAATATATCAGGCCTAAGTGTATTAAACTTAAAGTGTAAAAAAAATAGTATATTCGCCACAACCCAGGCTTGCAATGATATGCGTAATACTATATTTAAATTTATTAGTCCTTATAAATTTATATATAATTATAATATAAAATATAAAATATGACACTAGAAATATTTTGATTTTCAGCAGATTCTGCAGCTAAATAGTATAAATTTTAAAATAGTAAGACGAGTGGACGATTAAAATTTAGTAACTCTGCAACTTCAACGTTGGTAATTATTAAAGATAAACAGCGAATTTCTTTTCAACATAACACTGTAGATGGTATTGAAAGAAACAATTCTAAAAATAAGTTCTTCAACACACTGCGAATGTTCAATGTTCAATACTAATGAAAGTGCGCACTTATAAATTGACCAAGTTGACAATAATTGGAGCTAGTCAGCCGACATCAGGGCATGCCATATTAACAGAGTAAGACACAATGCTAGAAGCGTTAACAAGCCATCAATTGGGCAGTGCTGTAATTCCTATGCCATAAATGAATCACTCTATATTCTTACAAGGATGTCTAAATCTAATGCAACTTTTTAATATTTATTTGTAATAGACCATTTAGGATTGTGTAATCGACTTCGGTTGGTTTTAGAAGTATAATGAAAACGGAAAAATAATAAAAACATTTTTAATTGGCGAGGTATATAATATTAAACGCAGGGAGATCGGGCAAATTTGTTATTAGGACAAAGGAATGAAATACGGCGGCTGAAAGCATAAACTTGTAATTTTCACTATATTGAATAATTGGCTGAGCTTTAGCGAAGCCTTATCACGGGTGAATATGGAAAACTTTAATTGCTGTCTGTCTGTCCGCACGATATTTTGAAAACGAATTGACGTGTAGACTTGGAGCATAAAGCTTCATTTTTATATGGGGAACAATGAGTTCAATAATGATACATGTCACTCCATTTGATTTGACTCTGCGCTACTGAATACTTTTAAAATCGTCTTATGGGTAACCATGTTGACAACGAGAAAATACGTACTTATACCTTGTTATCATTTAAAAACCAATATATTTTTGGTAATGTCCAGTTACATTTTATCCACAAGAAAATATTCGGTGAGTAAATTTATGAAGGTATCAATATATACAAAGCTAATTTCACTATCATAAAAAAACTAATAACTATCTCATCTTTATCTGAGTAAATAAACAAACATTAAGTTTCGCCAACAAATAAACAGAACGCGCGGATGAAACAACAAACGTTGATAACGCATGTCTGAAAAAGATTAAACTCAAAGCCGTAATGTGAATAAAATAAAGCCGAGACAAGTATATACACATTTAAGTATTTTTGTAAAGTTTCATAAAATTATTTTGTACTTAGTTGGCTCCCAAAAATCACCACTGAACTGTAAAGTGATCATCCAAAATTATTGCATTTTTGTTTATTTTAACACAATTTTATTTGCCTAGTTTTTACTAAAATTAAATAAAAATCAACCTATGTTTATATTCCAAATTTTCCGGAGTCACAGTGAGTAGTCCGTCGCTATTTTGGGAACCGTGTTTTAAATTTTTAATGGTCCCCTTTGGCACATCACAGAGTAACAAAAAATAGGCCAAACTGATCACTGGCTTACGTGTGTTCATTGGTATAACGACACATTATGTCTCATCTTGTTACTGATATAGAGTAACGGACAAATACCATTGTTATATTATCCCGTATATCTTATAACTAGTAGAATCTTTTCACGACTCAATAATCAACTTATTTATGTACACCAAATGACCATCAGCGGAACTATTGCACATCTCCAGAAGTAAAAATTATAAACTATAAGAATCCTGAGCTTAAAGAAAACCTCATGGTGTAGGCAAGAATCGAATGGTTTGCAACCAACACAATCTAAAATCAGAAGGAACAAATAACGCCCTCAGTGCATCTCCAAGGCAAATGTTACACGTCCAAGATAAATTGCCAATCTGCATATACATAACATGGACACATGCAAGCTCACGAAATTGTATAGAACCAAGCGGTTTATGTAAAAATATGTATTGCTTCTGGTCATAAAACCCTTTTTATCTAAATAATGTGTTTTTATTTTGAATTATAGTGTATTTAAAGGTACATTTCAACCAAACAAATTATTTTAGTATAACAACTTTGCAGATATAGGTTTTCATAAACTTAAAAGAGGAATACTTATATACTATTAATTTAAAATATTAGCAAATTCTTGTAAAATTAATGCAATTTTCTTGGCTGAACGATATAGAAGCCTAACACTTGAGAGTTGGAAAAATTTCATTTTTTGTTTATTTCGAGTAAGAACTGACCTATAGACTCTAAATTTAGCATGAAGCTTCATTTCTATACAGGCAACGAAGGCAACATTCAGTTCGCTGATGGTCCATGGCACTCAATGCAATTTGGCTGAACATCATGTACCGTTGGACGACAACACATGGGGGTGGTGACTTCTGAGGTCGAAGTAATAAATACTCGAATTGCAAAGTTTACTTATAAGTCCAATTTAATTTACTAAACTTACAAGCACCACTTTTGGATGGTAAATTAAGTGTATGTAATGCCACGTTGCTGCCAATTAGAATAAAAGAACTAAAAATGTATATCTGCTAGGTGGGCCCAAAATATCCAATGTTCTCTGGAATTATGCCTACTATGTTCTACTTTATAAAACATTTAGATTTTACTTCCCTTCATAATGTGTAGACTCACAACCCGGGTGTCGGCGTCTTGGCACGAGACAATGGCGCTGTAGTCTAAGAAGGGTTATTTCTAGTCGGTGGTTACTAGAAGATGAGTAGAAGTTATGAAACTGGTAGCCATCTACTCAAATCATATGTGCCCTGTGAGCCGTGAGACACGTGGGACACGTAAACTCGCGGACAAAGCGCGCGAGGTCTGCTCGGTCACATAGTTGGGCTGCTACCAAGGGTTAGAAGAAAATATTCATACGCGTGCCAATTAGGTAGTTACTCCGCCCAATAATTTAGTTCCGGAACATTGGATAAAAATAATATTAAATTATATACTGGCTGACTAGGTTGTGAAATTTTACATTATATGAAATTTAATTAACCAATTAACGGTACAATCAGGAAACATTTTTACATGTGTAGCCATGATAACAACGAGAAGATCGTAGAAACAATAAATTTGTAAAGAGACTGAGTACAATCATATGATCTCATAATATGACACCGTATAGGTATGTAGCTCAAGGCTTAACACTTGGCTTGCAACTTCAGCGAAGCATATTGCGGGACACGCCTGCCTTTGTGTGTTAAACATCTGAGTTTACTATGTCTGACTCTTAATCTTGTACGGGAGAAACGTGTGTTAAAGAAATTTGATCGACTGAAGAAGCCTCCTTTCGCTATGCGATATTCATACAAGCCAATTGTTCGTGTATCAAACGTTTCAGAGACTTGATCAAAGTAGACTCATACGAATATCTAATCTAATCATCCTATAGAATTGTCTAATGTTCGTTTCGTAAAATGGACGTAAAGCTAATCTTTCAGGTTTTAATCCAAATAAAAACTGGTGGAGCCAAAACTACTTTTCCTCGCGGAACAATAAAACATCCTTTTTTCTTCTCCATATCTTCATAAATTTGATCTATAAGAGCTGTGAACAAAATTAAGAAGCAATTTAGGGCAAGGCAAAAAGAAATCAAACCAAAAATAGATTTAACCTCTTTAAGCCCAGTGGCAAGATAAATGATTTTTTCATTTAAACATTTTGTTAACAGTTTTATCAAGAAGATGTCCTTTATTTGAAGTTTATTTTTGACGATAGAAGGATTGTGAAGGAAACAGGATTTTTCCGGTCATTTGCCATCGTTCAGTGAAACAAAAAATCAGTAACACTACGCTTCGAGATCTGCAATCTGATCTCTTCTTCAGGGAAATAACTAACCTAATACATAATTACATAATTATGATTTTTTGTTTCACTGAACGATGGCAAATGTCCGGAAGAAATCATGTTTTCTTCAAGAAGAATAGAAATTAGCAATTTCATAATATCGCTTCCTTTAAATCGAGTAGTACTTTTATCATCTACAAGACAATTAGTTGTAAAGAATATGCATGGAAGAAAGATAAATTCTGAAGGAAAGCATTAATCAAGGGTTATCTTACAGATATAAAATCTCTAGCGGGGAGTATTTGTATAAGTGTACACAGCTGGTGACCCAACTGAGCCAAGACACCGCTTATCAGAAGAGCCGCTATCAGAAGTTGTTGACCCTGAGGTCACGCCCGGAGGACCACTCCGACTACAGCTATAAACTGGAGAGCGGGAAGGCACACAAGACAGGCAGTCATTGTCGTGGTTCTCCGGGCAGTAAACTCGGTTACGACTTCATCACGTGTTCCTGATGCACCTTCCGAACCGCACATATTCAGAATGCATTCAATACGATCTCCATAATGGAAATTGAGACTGTATTAATTGACTAATAATGCCTATCTGCTCCTTTTCGTAAAACTCAACGTTCTGCTTTTAAAGTACAATCTCGATTATCCGACCGACATAACAAGGGAAAATTACTAAAATCTCAGAAAATCAAAGCAACCTCATATTTAATATAGCTTAAACATAATTTTAACACAAAATTACTTCCATCTTTTAACACAAGGTTTATGATTCATGACAAATTTGGTTAGTATCTAGTTTCGAATAAAACAAATATCAATAAAAAACAATCAATAACTATTTTTCTAATACATTTTTCAATTCACGCACATTTTTTCATCCCCTTTCATGTCTTCTGCCCGTCCTCATGGGCTACTGGCCTGTGCGAGGATCTTATCAAACAGAATAGGGGGGAGAGAGTCGATACAGTACAAGGTCGATGGTACTGATAAAAGGTGCAAGGGTCACAGACAGGATTCGAACCTGCGCTATCTCTAACTCAGACTCAAAGTCGAACATCTTCGCTCGGTCATCGGCACTCCCCCAACGTAAAGGTAATTCAACGTAAGGTTATGGCGACCATGAAAGTTGCGTTTGATATACAAGGTAAGAATACGCCAGACTACATACGTCTATGCTCATTTAATTCTGATGACTCGCAGACAGACAGGCAATTACACAGAAAAGAAATTTGTACAATCCCCACGAAGAAAAATTGCGTAAATTTATTGAGTGGTAAGCTTCAATGAAGCTCAGCCAAAGCTCATGTACGGACATGCAATATCTTTCGTGTGTATGTACAACTAGAAGTTTTATGCAAAATTTAAAGTATAATATGAGATATTTTCGGGATATTTTGCATACATTTAGCCTGCATGTGTAAATTTAGTAACTTATTTGGCAATACTCCGTTTGTTTACAAATTTCTGCATTCTGCGTTTTCTCGTTGCCGTCGAGGTTACGCACAAGACCAATGTAAAAATGTTAGCGTACGCTCAGATAAATCCCATGGAGTGACATGTAACATCGACTCGATGGTGCTTAGATAAAACATAAAGCTTCATGCAAAACTTCCAAGTGTATAGGTTAGTTCGTTCTCGAAATATCGTGCGGGGAGACAGATAGACATAGAACTTTTACAGACCCCCGTTTGGTAGGCTTAGCTAACACTCAGCCATTGAAGGTTCATGCAAAAAGCAGGTGTTCGTTCTCAACATATCGTGGAGGCATACAGAAGGAAGAGCAATTTTTACCAGTCCCCGGAGTGACAGACTTTCGAAGCTCAGCAAAAAATCACGGATTGAATTTCTAACACATACACCTCAAATTTAAACCTATTGTCCAGCTACATCTAAAACAAAGAAATTACAAAACACCACATGAAATTGAGTAAAAGCAATTATAACGGTTCGTCTTTTTCTCGAAGATAAATAGCAACACTTATTCAACTAGCAACTTAATTACAAAAGAGCCAAACAATATAAGGAGCGTTTCTTTACAAAAATGGCGGTTGTTGTAAAAGCAAGAGTACAAACAAAAGTTTGTAAAGTACAAACAATTCTTACTTTACAAACACCACCGGTCTGAATACAAATTTCACTTGGGCGGTTGGCGAGTTCTTGGAAATTATGGACCTATAGGATTCAAGTCCGTCAATTACGCTATTGTTGGGTGGCATTTTCGACGGAACTCCCCCCCCCCCCCCACCACCACCCAGGCGGTCCAGGTAACCCTCTGAATGTCAAGTACGCCGGGTGGCCTCAACATTACCATAAACACCTATCAAAGTGTCCCGGTGGCAGAGGGCACTGGCTCGTGCTTCCTGGCTGGGGGAGCGTTAGACAATTATAGTACTGTCTTTAGAAATATTACTGTTCCAAGTTTGTCCTAGAGGCTATATTGCCGCCAAAATTTACTAAGGATAGAACTTTTTTTTATATTGCCACTCAGAATCTAGTTGATTTTTAAAACATTTTCTTGATTCATACACGCATATCCTGTGCAGTGACAACGCCTGGACTGGACTCCAGCTAAGCAGCTTTTTGGTATGTTTGCACAGTTTTCCCCATTCTGTTCTTTATTTTTGTATGTATTATACCTCCCTCACCTGACGAAGAGGATAGATTCAAATCCTCGAAACGTTGTGTTATACCTTTTGTACATATAATAATGGAAAATGTCCGAAATCCTGTTATCCTTTCAAACCTTCCATCGTCTATAACAAAGAATTGTGCACAGTTGTATCTAAAATACTATGCAGATTTTTAAATTGCTCGATTATTTTTACTAAACTTACTCGTACTTATACGGTTTGTACTTTTCATTTTATCACTCACAGTGTCATCTCTCACTTTATTGAATAACTTATACCCCCTTAAATGTTGTATTCTATTATGCTACAATTCGACATGAATGTATCTTACAACAGCAAATTGATAAAGATTAAAACAATGTTTTCACTAGATTTAAATTGGTGGGACGTGCTATATTCACTTTACGCCCAATTATGCGAAAACTAAGTTTTCAACTGACCTAAAAACTATTTCGTTAAAAGGGGAAACTAAAAGTACAGCATTCGTTACGATCGCGACTGACAACACGAATGTTTACTATTTAAATAAAAGTAAACCACGAGTAGATACTTATGTCCTATGTGACACCAACAATAGGAGGAAATGCATTTCCTATTATTTATTATCGAATCTCAAAAAAAGTAGATAAAATGTTTGTTTTTAGACATATTTTTCAAGTCTCTTAACAATTTAAGGAAACAATAATTAATTTTGTATTTTTATATTTTTACCAGTAACTTATACTATAGCCTATATATTTAGGCTAATATGCCAAATAGCAAAACTATAACGTAAACCGTTTAAAGTTATGAATTTTACAAAGTAAAACAAGATACTAGAGGGAAACTGACAACAACTACGAGAGATTATACAAAATTCGACGTAATAAATTGTCTAGCTAAGTTTGTCCTGCAGCTTCCGGACATTATGTAACTTAAGAAAACATTTAAAAAGTTGCAAAGTTTTAAAACATGCAAAGCTCTACTGTGTTCAAAATCTCTTGTTAAAGACAACCTAAAAATTCACACAACTGAAAAATTATAAACATTTATCTAAATATTCTAGTACAAAGTGTGAGTTTTTTACAATAAATACGATCTCCGAATACGTAACCTACGAAAATTCTGACTAATGAGCTGACAAACAATTGCACGTATATTAAAAGCTTTTAAATTTTACATCTAAAATGACAATCCCAGGTTTATGATTAATTTAAACACCCTTCAGTTATTCGTTTTCGGGAGTAAAGAAAATTTGCAAACTAAAATGTTTTGCAACAACTCAGTGATTTGACTTTACTAACGAACATATAGCGGTGTATTTGCATTTCCAGAACTTGAAGAAGAGTTTAGATCGCAAATCGCGAAACGTTCCACTGTCTTTGTAAAACCCATCTATTTGACATTAGTGTTTGAATTCTCAATAATTACGTTCCTACATCTCTTACGCAAGCACAGAGAAAATCAAGAGACGTTTTCCTAAGTGTTGTGGTTGCGGCAGCAGCGCCGCCATTTTCTGCTCGATACTGCAAAGGCACGATCATAATTGGGCGGCAAATTAATTCCCGCCAACTGGCACGTGTGCGACTTCAGTCGCTGTGTACATTGTCTGTAGCATCAATAGATGCCATACCTTGACGTCCCTGTTCTGCGGTTCGCATTCCGTAACTAGATATAGGAAGCCTTTGTCGTTTCCTCGCATCGTACGAACACACGCAAACATAGGTATGCTATCTCGCCTCCGCTAACTTCTCGGCCAAGAATTCCAGGAATGAATATATTTACCACAACACCCAAAACTCACTTTTGTTATTTCGTTATAAAAATTTAAAATATGGTGAAATTGCTTTTTTTTATTTGTAAGCTTCTTGCGATTTGAATACTTTCAAACCTACTGAAGTTCGATCTGCGATCGCACTACTTTCAAAGAAATCCAGATGTATCTCTAAGATAAGCAATGATCCAATAGATAACTCGATGAAGTGACCAATCGGGTTACATTACCGAAGTGACAAAAAAAAACCAAGCGGGTTACATTGCCGAAGTGACAAAAAACCAAGCGGGTTACATTGCCCAAGTGACAAAAAAACCAAGCGGGTTACATTGCCGAAGTGACAAAAAAACCAAGCGGGGTTACATTGCCGAAGTGACAAAAACCAAGCTGGTTACATTGCCCAAGTGACAAAAAACCAAGCGGGTTTACATTACCGAAGTGCCAAATAAACCAAGCGGGTTACATTGCTGAAGTGACAAAAAACAAAGCTGGGTTACATTGCCCAAGTGACAAAAAACCAAGCTGTTTACATTGCCGAAGTGACAAAAAAAACCAAGCGGGTTACATTGCCGAAGTGACATAAAAACCAAGCGGGGTACATTGCCGAAGTGACATAAAAACCAAGCGGGGTACATTGTCAAAGTGACATAAAAACCAAGCGGGTTACATTGCCGAAGTGACAAAAAAACAAGCGGGTTACATTAAATTTAGAGCCAGTTCAAGACGGAGCCTACCCCAATAAGTAAATGTGCCAAGAACTGTCTTATCCTCTTATTTGTCCTTTAGGATCCACCCTTGACACAATTACGGCTGGCGGATAGCTTTTTTTTATTTAAAAACATTACATGTTAAACTATGCTACTTTTACAACTGTACACATCAACAAAATACAGTAATGTAACTAAATAAAAATTACTTTATCCCGCAAAAATGAATGTGTTCCTGCTTTTGGTATATGATCCGTGAGAAGTTGGCAAGGTCGTATTTTTAACGAAGCACAGATGAAACAGATTATCAGTTTTTAAAGTTATAAATAGTGTTAAAATAGGGACAAAACGGAATCACGTTTTTGTCCCGTAAAACATTATACCTCTTTGAATATCATAAACGTCAGTTTTACAAATGTTCCTTATCAATTTGAATATAAAAGGACGACTCACCAAAATCTGATTAAAACATTATTTTGTGACAATTGCAGCTTAACGGCTGTTTAAAGCCGGATTCCTTAAAATATTGATTTTAAACCTAATAGTTTTCTTCTTTTCCTAGAAGGGCGAAACATCTTTTTAGGAAAGGCCTAATGCTGACATTTAACCTCATTATATAGGCTGACGCGACATGAAATTGAAGGTTTTCATATTTATAAATGGAACTACTAGGATCAATTTGTAGACTTCCCAGGATTTTTGGAGATCCCTGCATGAAACGTACAACTTGTACGAAATTAATTCCTTACAAAATTGTAAAAGTTGTAAAATAAATACGGATTACTTGGTGCCATTTTTGTAAACATTGGGTTTGAAATATTTCGGCAATAATTGAATAGAAAAAAGTAATTAGTCTCAATTGGTGAATAAAGGCCTAACTCAACAGCCCACTCACTCTTTATCCCGGTCACTCAGGAGGGTTGTAAACAAGAACAATCGCCTAGCGTTAAGTAGCTACCAGCCGTTATTCGGTTTTACACCTTAAGTTGGCATCACTGGAGGCGGGATAGTGTAAAATATCGTTACGGCATTACACAACCTGTTCCTCGTATAAAACCGCGTCAATCCATTGCCGTAACTCCATTTATGACCTTTCTGCAAATGGCGTCGACGAATGTAGTTATATAAAAAATTTATAAATACGATATCAATATATAGTATGTAATGATAGATCCAGTGGTATTTGTGGATTTGCGTACCGTACTTTCTAATCATTATTTAGATGTTATTATCTAGTTCAATTTGGACTCGTGAGCAACACTATATATGGTGTTTGAGGGTGCTGATCACAAAGAAAGATGTTATCTAGTATTGAAAGTGGGACTACTTTTCTTGCGCGGAACAACTCTTTATCGTTCGTGCTTGACATAGTCTGAGTAGTCAATGTATCTAAAGTGGGTACTGTTACGCAGGTGTTCTACGAAAGCCAAATGTATGTCCTGGAATAAAAAGCAACTCTGCCAGCAATCGAGATAAGATAAGGTGTTCTAGGAACATGTCCTAAATTCTGCCGCTACACCGTAGGCTATATGGTTCTGAACAGGTTCTTCAAACACTCATTACTCACCTATTTATAACATTCTAAAAACAGCTGAACAAACATTCCGACAGTAATCGTGCATTTTTTAATCTCGAGTCAAATCAACATTATGCAGAGAGAAAGCTTAAAAAGTATGTCGTAATACTGAAATTATTTGGCTGTTATCATGACGTAAGCAAGTAAGCCCTACACCTTACATCTATGCACATAAAATAAAGTCGGAGTGGTTACCACATTTATAAGTCAAGAATGGATGTACCACGGACAAAATTAGGTAAATATAAAAAAAAGATTGTTATATAATAATATAGATTAAAAGAGCCTGTTGAATTTCCTGTGTTAAAATTTATTTATGAGTGCACAAACATGTGTTTAATCAATTTGATCACAACTTTATTTTCAATTTGTTTACATTTATAGTCTTGAAGACAAAGTAAGCTTGAAAACAATTCTTTCTTTGGCCTTTTCTGCAATCAATGTTGAGCACAGATTAATTAAAAATATCAAGATATGAAAATTTAAAAACTCCATAAGACCGAAATAAATTACAATGGCCATAAATATTCACTTTCTGAGATATTTTCTCAACGTTGGCGTCCGAAATATAATTCACTCGAACCACACATGCAAATCCTGCGAAATTGCGTGCGAAGTCGCGGGTAACTGTTATTTACGCATAAAAATAACTTCCAATGATTTTAGTATATGTTCAATAAAACTTTTATCGCTTAAAATGTTAAAAGTTTACTCCTTTACCAGTATAGAATAAATAATTATTTTCCAATTTTAGTTCAAAAGATACAAAATATTAAAATTGTTGATTAGTTTAAAACATTAAGTTACCCTATGTGTGCGCATCAAACATAAAAGTAAAAACTCGCAGTTTTATGTTCATTGACGTTTACAATGCTGGAATATTCTCGAACAAACTAATCATATTCAGTCCTCCCCCACTATGGAGAATCCTCAAATAACAGAAACCAAATCAACTTTGAATATAAACAGTAAGTCTGCAAAATCATAAAGACCTCTTGGGCAACAAACAATCCTACCATCACGTGGCTTTGTGAAAGGGAGACGTAGCAATGCTAGTACCGCTCATGAGTGGAAGTGATAGGGAAGGGGGAATTGTAGATTGATGATGTAAGAATGAAAACGTGATTCAGGTGGCCGTGTGACTCAGTAGAAGATGTACCTGCTTGAGTTGGCACGCCTCTATGAGCTGTTGAGATAATGATGATAAAATAGTTGTACCTGTATTTGTTATCTCCAGATTAAAGAAAATCCAATCGTAGACGCCTTACAGAGATTCTAAAGAATCCGTTGGTACTGCACTATATCCTTTCATTGATAGCACTTGTTCTGACCGCCCGATAGCGCTGTGAACAATTTGCTCTAGTATATTTTCTATTAACTAGATTGAAATTAGACTTATTCGTGCCACATAATTACCATACGTCACGTTCTCTATTAAAATGTTATTATTGACACTTGAAGAAGAGAACAGAATCCAATAGTCGAAACGTAGCGTTCTATTTTTTTCTAATTATAACGATGGCAAATGTCCAAAATCCTGTTATCCTTTCAAACCTTGTATCCAGAAACTGTTTTAAACATAAAAAGAAATTATCTTCTAGGGATTTATTTACAAAGCTTCTTATTAAATTACATTTTAAAGACACTTGAGTTTCAATGAGAAAGAATTTAATGAAAATAATTTTCTAACAGAATTATTTTAAAGCTGATGATTATTTCACTTTCTTACATACATCTTTTTTTCGTAACCCAATATATAGGCTAAGATAACTAAACAGCACATCTTTCTCAATAGCAACTGACACAATACAAGTTAAACCCTTCTAGAGACATCTCTTACATTACTATAAAATGTTATTTGAGTATTAAAATAGTTTTTAATCCCAATCCCCTAAAATTTGTATTCATATAAAGGAAAGATAGAAGGGGTATTTTAACAATAACATGCATATTATTGATTTATCAAAATATCCACAAAGCAAACATCCATAACCGACCAAACCCGTCCAGCGGCGTTACATAATACGATATTGATATTGACAAACGGTCAGAGTCAATATCAATTGACCTCAAGCCAGCTTGGCCCTTATCCCTCAGTTTAACAGATTGGATATAGACTGATCTCCTATGAGACTCCTACGTAAACTGGTATGGAAGAAGAAGCTATAATCTTGGAAGTATCGATATAGGATATATTCTGGAGGTTTAGGAATCATGTGGAAATTCAATAAATATCTTATTATTATTATTATCTTTTCTAATAATCAAGGGTACATATACAGGGTGGGTCATACGTACTCTGTCAGATACCTTTAGAAATTATTATGTCATCTTCAGTATACTTTTGAGTTGTAGTGCTTTCTTGCCAGACTGTACGTGGTTTTCATAATTTTTGTCCGTGAAATCGCCAAAACGTCTAGGAATGATTTATCTCATCGACCTTTAACTGTATAAAAATTAACCAAATTATACTGTAGTTATTTATTTATAATACGCAAATATCTTCAAAATGGGAAAAAGTATTAAAATTTAAAAAAAATTCAATTTAATTTCAATGTGATTTTTTATTTCTATAATTATGTAAATAATAATTTTGAAGATTTAATAATACTTAGGTGGGATTAAATTATATGCCATAAATAATGGTATGATGAGGTCAAATTAATGTGTTATGTGATTAATGTAAAGAGTATGTTGAAACTTTAAAATCAGCTAATCGATACGTTATTTACAAAGCACTTAATTTACTTTCGATAATTATGAAGATATATTACGTTAAATACGATAATTAAAATGCAGATAGACTATTATAAAGTTAATTATGTTAGTATTAATACAGATACATGCCATGAATAATGATATGATGAGGTCAAATTAATTGGAGTATGTCGAAACCTTAAAATCAGCTCATCGATTTACTTTCGATAATTATGAAGATATATTACGTTAAAAGCTACGATAATAACAATGTAATTATTAGACTATTATAAAGTTAAATTATGTATCAATACGGACTGGACAGTTGAAAAAGGGTTCCCTTGGTCGGTTTTACATTGATTTGTTTATCCATCTCATTTGCATTTTAATGAACTCGTCATTTGTGAAATCAAAATATGAACATTACTACAGTCGTATTAATGTATTTCTTATACACAATTCCATATTTTACTTATTTATTCTATTTCGCATTAAGTTTTCAATGTTACTTTGATTAGATACGTTAGTAACAATACATGAATTATAAAAATATAAATGTACAATTAAAAAAAAGGATATAGAACTGGTCTTCTCACAGTTGACATCAGTTTTTACATACCAGTATTTAACAACCAATAAATATTTTTTTCTTATTTGAAAAAACCTGTAGAAATATAATTACAGAGTCTTCAATATATTTCCTAGATTTGAGCAGTAAATAATTGTTTGAAATATACGTGCAAATTAATTGTAAACAGCCATTTTAAATCTAATTGATTAGTTAAAGAATAGAACACATATTGATTACGTGATTTTTGGGCTACTTTAATTGATTATTTTTTGTTACAATCATACTCGCATTTTTCTTAACATTACAAGATGTACGTACACTAATAAAAATTTTCCACGAATTTTACAACTTATTGTTATTATTAAAAGATGTTGTTTTATAGCCTTCAAACAAATATAAAATGGTTTTGTATTGAATAAAACTGATTTTAATACAAAAGTCATTACCTTTCCGTGAGACAATTATTTTTCATGATGAAGCCGTTTAACACGTTGAAAATATTTAGACATAAATTAACAATATTTATAATTTATTTAAAATTATAGGTAGTAGGACGTTACTTTTATGTTTAGTAATCAAAATGTACGCCATTGCTGATTAATCATCTTGCCAATCCCTTATTTCAATAACATTTTATCAACATGGTAGTTAATCAATTCCCAGTTTAAAGCCGGGTTCCTTAAAATTTTGATTTTAAACCTAATAGTTTCTTCTTTTCCTAGAAGTGCGAAAAATCATTTTAGGAAAGGCCTAATGCTGATATTTAACCTCATTATATAGGCTGATGCGGCATGAAATTGAAGGTTTTCATATTTATAAATAGAACTACTAGGATAAATTTGGTGAATTCCCAGAATTTTTGGAGATCCCTGCATGCAACGTACAACTTGTACACAATTAATCCCTTACAAAATTGTAAATGTTGTAAAATAAATACGGATTACTTGGTGCCATCTATGTAAACATTGGGTTTGAAATATTTTGGCAATAACTTAATAGAAAGAAGTTATTAGCTTCGGTTGGTGAATAAAAGCCTAACTCAACAGCCCACCCACTCTTTATCCCGGTCACTCAGGAGGGTTGTAAACAAGAACAATCGCCTAGCGTTAAGTAGCTACCAGCCGTTATTCGGTTTTACACCTTAAGTTGGCATCACTGGAGGCGGGATAGTGTAAAATATCGTTACGGCATTGCACAACCTGTTCCTCGTATAAAACCGCGTCAATCCATTGCCGTAACTCCATTTATGATCTTTCTGCAAATGGCGTCAACGAATGTAGTTATATAAAACAAATGTATAAATACGATATCAATACGTAGTATATAATGATAGATCCAGTGGTATTTGTGAATTTGCGTACCGTACTTTCTAATAATTATTTGGACGTTATTATCTAATTCAATTTGCACTCAGGAGCAACATTATATACGGTGTTAGGGGGTGCTGATCACAAAGAAAGATGTTATCTAGTATTGAAGGTGCGTATCACAAATTCTTTAATACATTTCTAAGAAATTTCGTGTTTCTCCCTAAATCAGGACTCCACCGCTAATATTGTACATTTCACTGAAATCTACGCACATTGTTGACACGTTTAAATGTTTTTAGGGATTTTGAACTGCCGCCTTTTCGGATTCAGAGCTTATCCTCTACTACCACCACTTCCCCCGCTACCAAAGTTGGCCATCCGCCCATCTTAGTATCAGTTGGATGTCATTTCACCCCTTGGATGCTCAGACCAGACCCCCACAGCGTCTGCCACACCCCAACGTGTTCTCTCTCTCTCTCTCTTGTTAATAATCTCGTACCGCACACTGTATTGTTCCATGCTTTATGGACTGAAAACTTTATCAGTCAGAAATGACTGTGGCGTACAACATCAGCGTTTAGTTATCAGTAGAGATGAACGTCAAAGCTTGCTTCAATGACGTCATCAGAGAACGTGTGGAATGTGACATGGATGAGTCACTCTCGATACCTGGCCCGCCCGGTCGCCGGTTGTCTCGCTCGGGTTTGATTCACAGTTGAGCCTATGCTTCCCCACCACATGCGACACTTTCACTCAGTTTCTGAACAAGCAGAACCTCAATACTGTCAAACATGAAGAAGGGGAATAACATGAAAATTCCTAAACAATGCCTATTACAAATATCAATACTACCCTCACCCGCTAAATTGACTTCGTTAACTAAATCCCACTTATATCCCCCAACACCCTGAACACGTAAATACGACCATACTACCAACAGTTTCCACCCAACTAAAAAATACATTATTATAAACTCAACAAACGAATCGTCATTCCCAGAACACGCATCTTCCAAACTGTTTCTTCTGAAAAACCTAGAGCAATTTTTAGAAAATTCCGAGTTGTCTAAATATATTTTTATTAGAATGGGATTCCCACATAGACCTTCTTGTAAAGCAGTTAATTCCGCAGTTTTGGCCCTGTAGTGTCTCTTTTCATTTGCTTTCAGAAGCCTCTCAGAATGGGTTAAAGTGGCTTGCTTGAGTCTATAATCAGGTAAGATATTATTTTTATAGTTTCTTTTCACTGATCTTCATTCAAAAGAGAGCGATGTGAATCGTCTGAGGAATCATTTGTAAGCTGCTTTCACATAAAAAGTGCACAAAAAGCAGCATACACTTTTATTCTCAACTGATACTTTTAAGACTCAGCTTGCAGTTTTTATTTTCTTTAACAAAGCATAATGTTTCTCTAAGTTTGGTCCATAACGATGTTGAATTTATTCCCTCGAAATACTTTCAAACTGGGTTTGTAGTTGTTTTTATTGTTGTTTTTACAGTCAGTCCTTAACATTATAGTTTCCTAATAAACGAACCAGGCAAAATCGCCGTATTGAATTTAGAACTTATTACTACAGTAACTTACTCTGGTTTCCTGATACAAACTTACATTTCGTCTTTTCCTAAACCAAACGATGTTGAATTTATCCTCTCCAAATACTTTCAAACTGGGTTTATAGTTGTTTTTATTATTGTTTTTTACAGTTAGTCCTTAAAATTTATAGTTCCCTAATACATCGGCCAGGTAAATTCGCCTATTGAAATTAGAACTTATAACTACGTTGCTCTGATTTCCTGATACAAACTTGCATTCCGCCTTTTCCTACACAAATTTTTATATTGACCGACCGACTAGGCACAGATGATACACAAAATATTTACTCAGCTATATTAATTAGTATCGCAAGACTTTCAAGTCGTCGAACTCCCTACCGTTTCGCTTCTATAAAATCGACTTGTATGGTTTGATGTTCTTTCTTGCACATTGATAACGAGTACATTAAATCTGTACGAGGTACAGGAGGAGATAAGGCGCCATAAACCTGTTGAGCCATAAACAAGAGCATTCCAGACCGATATTGGCCGTAGTCCATCATACCAGGCTTGTGAGGGGGAGGGGAGGGGTATGTAGATTGGGCGCCTTACGATCGTACCATCTTTATGGCGAGAGAGAGGTTTATCGAGAATACCGCCGCATGGGCGCATCACACCCGATACTAAAATATTATGTTATATCCGATATAATTGTAATATCTAAGTTACTAGCAGTTTCATACAGACTTACGTATCCTTGTGGATGCATTGTATAACCGAGTAAGACTCATCAAGAACTCTCTCTTACCTGAAAAAAGTACGTTAGTATACAACATTGATGCAAATATTTAAGCCTTTACAGTACTCAAAACATAATAAATTTGTCAACTTACAATGCTCACCTATTTTAAAATCTCGAGAATAACCATTATTAATATAATAGTTTAAATGGCGTACACTCAAACATATATAAGTTTGTAACGACTTTCCTACAAGGTATGTACGTAAAATACTTGATCTGGAAAATGCGGTAGGAATTGACTTTAGGAAATGATAGGGCACTGGATAACGATATTGGCCATCATGCATGGACAAAGTATGGCTGATTTCTTGTTGTTCTCTAACTACTACCTATCAAACGTGCTAACAAAGTAAAGGACGCTTAAGTAATCGTGCAAGATCTGAAAATAAAGTAGCAGTCCTCAAAAAAATGGCCTCTACTACTATCTAACTCAATATTTGGCCTCTTTTGCATCGTAAAATCAATCGTTCACATGTATTCTACTAACTATCTGATCAACACACCAGACTTGCGTTGAGGCGTGCAACCTTCAACGATATTCGAATCTCCTCGTTTGACACAATTCAAAGACCAACGAACAAGATACATCGTTTAACTCACATTATTCTAGACTTTGTGTCTTTTTATCTACAAAAGAAAAAAAAGTGGAATAAAAACAGATTCCAGGAATAAAAATCTCCTCCTAGTACTGTTAGATTCTTAGCAACTAAAAATCAAAGATAGTCCAAATGCAGAGGTCTTACTAATATTAGTTAGTAAACTCAGTCAAAAGAGTTCGCTGTTGATGCGCCAAGTCATGCAAATTGTAGGTTATTTATTAGTCTGGCCTTTGAATGAAGCACTGGGAACAGCGCAGCGGTTCGGTGAGGTTTTCTCTGTTTTTTTTTTTTTTTTTTTTTTCCACCTCTTAGGCCAAGAAGCTTATAAATTGCACTTAGTCCTGTAAGAACCTTTGCGCTGCTTCCGGAGTGATAGGATATTCAGGATGGATAAGGTTAGGGAGTAGGGGCCGCCTCCTATCGAGATCCATGAGGAAGAATTAGGGCACTACATCTCAAAGTCATCCCGGAAGAAGGGGAGGCCAGCTCTGAACCAGCCTCTCCAGTCAAAGTAGGCAGGGGGTGGCACACCCTTGTTGAGGTTAACAAGAGCCTCTGAGGTAAGGGAACAAACCCCACCATCTCCAACAGTCATCTTCCACAGTAGACTAGACCTATCAAATTGCCCATGAACCCCAGAATCTCAACATTTGCGGTTAGTGATGTGCCGCTACTGGACATCCATAAGGTTGCCCAGATTGAAGTGGCACATCGGTTTTTGCTGTGCCCAGTGGTTTTCTCTGTTATCAAAATTGTGAATACTATATGCAGCTAAATCAGTACGTAGATATTATTGCTACGACTATGAGTTAATTCATTTCAATTCACAGAGACTCACACTGTGCTAACAATTAATTCTGTTGGCAACTTTAATTGACAGAAAATTATTTTGTACTTACAGCTGAGAGAAATAAATTATTAAAGCTAAAGCATACATACCTTATGTAACATGGGTAGGAAATAACATAACTAAATCAGAGTGTACTCTAATATTAATTCTTAATATCTATGACATTTTAAAACTAAAATTTAATTATTAGCAACAGTTTAAAATTCAAAACTACATATTCGAATAAATTATCCAACGGTATACTACCTTTCATTATATTAGTGACACAGGAGACAAATCATTCATACGGAAAAGGTGTGGTGCAATGCGAGGAATCATTTCAGTTAGTTATGAGGTCCGCCGCTAGAGCTGCGCCACCGTTCAAATATTCATTACTTCACTTCTCACTCCACAGATGGCAGTGCGAGCGCTCTCTTTTTCCGTGCCTCAATTTGTAGCACTGGACGAGTTATACTAATACAATCAAATATATTACTTAATTACTTTGACGGTTATGTACCATCTCTTATGTACATAATTTATAACGATGACAATAAAGCATCTCCTAAATAAACAAACACGCCCTCTCACTAAACAAAGTGTAACTTAGCTCATGGATCATTACAACGTCGTGTATTCGGTGTCGGCTTTACTTCAAACAACGCCACATCACTTGATTAACAACTCAAAGTGGCTAAATTTAACCCACAGATGAGGTGCTCCAAACAATCCGTTAAAAGAAACTAAATTTGTTTTAAAACCGGAGTTAAGGTGACCGCAAACGAGACCGTAAAATGGGGAAATAATTGTAACTTTTCTGTCGCTAAGAAAACTTTTAATGGAGCATTCTCATTGGCGGTTGAATTGAAACTTTCAACAACGGCTCACCCTAAGTGTTGAGCTAATAACAAAGCAATTTATTCAGAGCGGTGGCGTCAAATACTGGAGGTTCGAATTACTTTGAATTAATTAAAAAGTTATTTACTTTTGAAAACTGACTCGGCGGTACAGGGCGCTAGGCGTGTTTAAACTTTTGCAGATGTTATAAAAAAGTGCCATTAAAATCCATTATTGAATAACTCATAACAATATGTATGGATTGAAATCACCAAATTAACATACATTAAAATGAAAGATGGTGTTCAGTTGCGACCCTACTCCAACGCATAGAAAATGTATGGATTACGGACACACATCTAGTAGGGTATAGAACTACGTAATCATGGCTTACATAACCAGTTTTTTGGTTCTAGAATCGTGCAAAATTGGACTGAAAAACGGACAAAGCACCCAGTTTCTAGGATTGAGCGTTAAGTCCTGTAATCGAAATTTTTAAGTTTCAGCCGACAACGGCTTGAAATTTTAACGTTTAAACCTGCCTACATTTTTTTTTTTAATTTTCTAAATCACACGGTTCTATGTTTTAAGAGAATTAAGTTCACCGAAAAAAGTATTCAAATAAAAGTGTACAACCCTTTTCTATAATAAAACATTGTTTACTATGCCTCTCAAATATGTATATTTTTGAGCACATTTCCAAACTGACACTGGAATAATTGTATAGCCTATGTCTCTGAGCAAAAATTATACCAAAGTTGTAGAAATCCACTATTTAAAAAATGTTGGATATAGGAATTCGGACATTTGCCATCGTTATATGTTACAAAATGTATAACACAAAGTTTCGAGATTGAAACGCAAAGCTCTTCCGTCCGGTGAGATAGGATGGATTTAAATCCTCGAAACGTTGTGTTATACATTTGTTAACATATAACGATGGCAAATGTCCGAATTCCTATATCCTTCCAAACCTTCCATTGTCAATACCAACATTTAAACAGAGATATTTTTTGCACACATTGAATCGTTTTAATGGTTTAATAAAAACATTTTTTGTTGCAGCAATAATTATTTATACAATTCTGCGCACTCATTTTGTGCAGTTTCAACTACCCTCATAAATAATACGCGAAACCACCAACACTCATAAAATTCAGACCCATAATTCCTAGCGGCACCTGCAGTGTCCCTTGCTCTCTACTATTAATGACGCTCATTTTACACAGCACCTATTACGTACAACACAGACTCCCTGTTGTAACACACTGCATCGTTATATAATGTTATATATTGTTACTAGTATTGTAAATGTTATAGATTCCGAGGTATTAAAACGATTGGCACCTATCGGGCGACATTTGGATACTCCGCACACTACCAAAAATAATGGTAGCGTGGTAGCACTACCACAAAGATAACGGAAGGACTACATTACTACTGCAGTTTTATATCTCATAATGACAATAACAGCCCAAACCTACACTTCCAAGCAGTCTGACTCGTCATGTTTTAGAAAAGACGTGTTGAACTTGTTCAAATCAAGAATTTTGAGTATCTGTCTCAATGTTTTTGGAAGATCCACAAATATTTCACCTTATGCCCAAAATTTGATTCTATCGAATTAAAAATGGTCTAGCTCTGTTCTGTAAACTTATGCTTGTACTCAATTCTATGAAAACGTCTAGCACAGAACCTTTTAAATACTTTCCACCATAATGTACACGTACAATTAAGGAGATTTTAATCAAGAATTACGGGTTTGTAACACAACTTAAATTTTTTGACCCTCTGGCCTGTAACTGTGGAGAAACGAACGTTATTTATGACTGCTTTTGGAAGATCCACAAGTATTTCACCTTATGCTCAACATTTGACTTCATGAAAGTAAAGATAGTCTTCTGTAAACTTATGCTTGTACTCAATTCTATGAAAACTTCTATTGAATGGTTACTAATCATTAGATAACTTTGCACAGAACGTTTTAAATACTTTCCACCATAATGTACACGTACAATTAAGGAGATTTTTAACGAGAACTACGGGTTTGTAACACAACTTAAATTTTTGGACCCTCTGGCCTGCAACTCTGGAGAAACGAACGCCATTGATGACTGCTTTTTGAAGATCCACAAGTATTTCACCTTATTCACAAAATTTGATTTTATCAAAGTAAAGATGGTCTGTTCTGTAAACTTGTACTCAATTCTACGAAAACGTCTAGCACAGAACCTTCTAAATACTTTCCACCGGAATTTACACGTACAATTTAGGAGTTTTTGATCAAGAACTACGGTCTTCTGACTTACAACTTAGATTTCTGGCCACTCTGGCCTGCAACTCTGGAGAAACGAACGCCATTGACGACTGCTGCCGGAAGCACGTCTGGATCACCGATAAATAAACATGAACACGCTCCCGTCAGCCATTCAGTCAGGTGTAAACATGGCGGACGCTCTGGGAATATTGATAGTGTACTGGGAAACTGGCTCGACACACTCCCATGTTTCCGAGAGTTTTGAAAGCTCAAAATATATTTTTTATTTTAAGTTACTGCAATCCGTATGTAATAATCCAGAATTCTTTATGACAAATTTCATGAAGTCAAAAAAACATAAAGATTTTTATAGTTCAACATGGATTTATATGTATTTACTGATATATTTATGATGAACTGTTGGTAATTTTGTATTCAGGCCTAACAGTAAAGCAAGTTACATTTTATCGTATGCACAGGGTGGCGCATATGTCGTTCCCCATACATTTGGGATATTTTGTTTCGATAGGTTGGTAACAATGTTAAGTTGGCAGCAACACGTAGTAAGCTCATTGTTGTCTGTTACATTACCTAGTGTAAAGTGACGCACTTTGCATCTGTTATTTGTTTGTGTGTATGTTTTTTTTAAATACATGTTTACAACCCAACAACGAGTTTATTTTAACCTACTTTGTAATTATGTATTAGGTTAGTTATTTACCTGAAGAAGAGGTCAGATTACAAATCTCGAAACGTAGTGTTACTGATTGTTTGTTTCACTGAATGATGGCAAATTTCCGGAAAAATCCTGTTTCCTTCACAATCCTTCCATCGTCAAAAATAAACTTCAAACAAAGGAACGAGTTTACATCCTTCAGTTGTGGTTGAAGCATAATAAAAATACTGCTTAATAATTGAATAATTTAGTGGTAAATATCCAGGTGTCGCGATACCCACTCGACAGTATATCCAGAAGTTAAATGAGAAATTTGAAAACAGAAAGCGTTTTAAATGCCCCGAAGTGTGGTCGTCCACGATCAATTTGCAACGAAGAAAAGCTGTAGACAGTTGCTTACGCTTCTGTAGCCAGTCCAGTGTATATTAATTTTTTCGTGAGTTCAGAGAATGATAAATTTACATTACATGATTGGGAATCAATTAAGGACAATATGTCCTTCTCCTGTAATACTGCTTGTAGAGTTTGTACATACGAACTTTAATTTGATTAAACCTTACCCAATTTGATTACAAATCAGGCCAACCGAGAGAGGATGGTCGCCCACGTGGTAAACACATTTGCGATATATTCCCGTATTCACAGCGTTACGCACCGCTACAGGGGATTAATTCTCGGGTTAAGGTGCAAATACATTAGCGATGCGCGATAAGCCGCCTAATGGGCGCCTGTCAGAAGGAAAATATCGCTTACACGGTGTTTCTACTTGGTAATTCATACATTAGATGGTTAGTTTGATCTCTCTATTAAAAAAAATGTCATCCATACCTACTTGCTTTTTTGATAATCACATTCTTTTTGCTTGTAACCGAACATTACAATATATATATATATATATATATATATATATATATATATATATGTATATATATATATATATATATATATATCTAAGTTGGATGTCGAAAAATGTACAGGAAACCAATTTTTATATACTATATTCATATATTTAAACTACCGAAAACTAATATATTATTCAAAAATGACACTAACTTCATGGCAAAACATGTTAGATTAACGTGGCAGGAATTCTTTCACCCGATCGAAATTTCAAGCGGTCGATCCTTTTTTTTTTGAGGTTATGACGACATTGTTTCATAACAATGTGCATATAGTGGATGGGCATCCTAGCATCTTGGAAATTCAAGATATTTAATGAGCACTAAAAAACTGTCATTTCTACCCAGAATACCCTGGATAGAGGAGTGAAGGCTATCTGTATTCTTTACCGGCCTTTACAAACGCAGAAAGTAATCTGAGCTCCCTCACAGGGAGCTAGTTTTATATATAGGTATTTTTTTTTCGTTAACTGTTAATACAGTTTTATTTTTTCACTCCCCGGACATTCAAGAAAGGGCATAGTTAAATTTAATTAGTATGTTATCTGCAGAATTCTAATGAAGTATTAAGTATCATAACGGATTTGAGTAGATAAATGTGAAAGAATATATATATATATATATATATATATATATATATATATATATATATATATATATATATATATATATATATTTTCAGACTCTAAAAAATAGAAAATGTCAAACATTTCAATCCCTTTTCGGTTGTTTTTTTTTATGCATATGCTTGCTCAACTGTGTGTATGTACTGTCGGTTCTTCACCATAAATTTATATTTAAATTTACTTCAATTGATTAATCTAACGTTTCTCTTCGTTTTTCAAAATTAACAAATGCGAATGTATCGTGTTGATCGAGATCGCGGGGTTCTAAAAAGCCCACGGTTTGGTTTTGAAGTGCTATAATGACGACTACTCGTATGTAATGGCATGTGTAATTCCTTCCCGACTTTGTGGTGTGATGAATTGCATACCAAACAGGATTCAGCTGGTTTCATTTCATGGCATCCCGACAAAATGTGTCGCCAATCACACGCGCTTTATTCAATCAGGTTTTGTCAATGGTTGAGGAACAAGTTAATACTTAGTCCCATGTAAGCCCTAGGTTCACGAATTAAAACAACCATGCTTTTAAATGTATTTTATTAAGTACAATCTTATAACGTGTGTAGATTTAAGATAGTGGTAGGAATTTTCCTTATAATCCGAATGTTAAAAAAACCATTGAACTCTCCATTGAAGTATAGTTAGTTTTAATATCAAATATATCGTACAACATTTCTCTATAAAACTTGTTAGTTCAATATATTCATATATATTATCTTTCGATACAGAAACCACGTAAGGCGATTAATATTCAATATATTCATATATATTATCTTTCGATACAGAAACCACGGAAGCCGATTAATATAATTACCACACTTTATAACTTAAAAGACTAATATAAACTAAAATTCTGTAAATCCTTTTATAAATATTAGAACATGATCTTTGACTTTGAATATTTTTATCACTTGAAGTGAAGTATAGCCTACATTAACTCTACAGTAAAAACTACGAGTATCTATGCTAGTATACAAAATTAATATGTTTCTAACGTAGATATTTTTTAAGTGACTGATAAAAAGTGGCCGATTATCTAGAACGACTTAGAAATAATATTGATGAGTAATCAATGGGAGCAATTGGATAATTTATTATTTACCCGCCCACTCGAATACCACATTATCTCTGCGTAATTTACCATTACCAGAACCAATTCTCTTGTGGTAGGCTTGCTTCTACCTTTACGACCACATTATGATGACAGTCTGAGCACCGGGGACCGCTGCAGGCCTACCAACATGACCACTACATACTGTGACATATCAGCCCACTCGAACACCACATTATCTCTGCGTAATTTACCATTAGCCGAACCAATTCTCTGGTGGTAGGCTTGCTTCTACCTTTACGACCACATTATGATGACAGCCGTAGCACTGGGAACCACTGCAGGCCTACCAACATGACCACTACATACTGTGACATATCAGCCCACTCGAACACCACATTATCTCTGCGTAATTTACCATTAGCCGAACCAATTCTCTTGTGGTAGGCTTGCTTCTACCTTTACGACCACATTATGTTGACAGCCGCAAAACCGTGGAACCACTGCAGGCCTACCAACCTAACAGTTAAACTACACTAACATTGTGCACGTATCTAGCCTAGGGGTAGCAATATGAAGTTATCAATAAATGGATGTTCTTGAAAAGATTGGTCACCCATGATGGATTAATAAAAGATTGAAGCTAAATCGAAACATATTAAACTGTATTGTAAAAAAGTTATTATGAGTCTGCTGTTATTTCATTTCTTTGGGAATTCATGAATAATTAATGAAAACGTATACTTGCACTTTATATTCCTTGTATCTTATAAGACAATATCGAAACCTTTTTACTGACTTTCACTACCAAAGACAATCCATCTATACCTTGACCTCTTACTGAGGTTAACTGGAGTAGACAAAAGAACTCGATAGGGTTGTGCTATGTCCCGCCAACGGTAGTTACTAGGTCTGACCACCGTAACGCGCGTGTAGAAATGTTCCAGTAAGAGTAGCCAATATTTATGATATTTTTTTGTTTGCCCGATGACGGAAAATATTCTCAAAATAGGTAGAAATAAAATTAAACAAAACTTATGATTAGATCATAATCATCTCATTAAGTGCCATGATCTCACTGTTAAGAGATATTAAGTTACTTCTATTTTATCGTAAGTACGTCAATTTCCATGAATATTCTTAATCAAAAAGAATGCAAAGGAATAATGAACCAATTCCATATCATAAAACAAGAGATTTTTGTATCCTTATAATAATTTTTTAAAGATCTTATTATATATTCAGGAGGTAAATAATTGATTCCATATTAAAAGTATCTTACCACTAAAGCTTAGGTATATCGATTTTTTCTTAGCAGAAAATCCTATATTAATATCAAGAAACCCCAGTTATATGCTTATACCTGTACATTACAATGCAAACTGGTTCTCAAATTTTCGTTTTTATGTCTTTTGTTTTTAAAAAGTGGGCCAAAACTAACTACTCGAAGGGTTTTCTTTTTACGTCAATTTGTCTTGACTGTTTACGTATATTTATACACATTAAATATACACGTAGCGGTCTGGGGTCTTTTCTAATATGTCCCCGCATTCACAAAGATCGTAATTAAAGCGGTTAATTCATTGTCAATATTGAAAAGCGGGAAATCCTGAAACTCTGGTTGGTCACTTTTAACCGACGAATCACGAGTTTGGCCACCTCCTACCTATATAAGGTGCGATTTCCACTCGTCTTATCTTATCAGTGACAAACGCGCGCCGCTTGATCTGGGCTTGGACTTTGCAAGCTCGAGTTAATTTTTTTTCTAAAAGAGCAAGCATCGCGTGATCTAACCCATTCTGAAAATTTTGTTGATCCTACAACAGGAGCACACACACAGAGAATCGAATCGCTCTGGGCGTCGGCAAAACGGCGTAATAGGAACGAATGCGGTACAAGTCGCAACTTGCTAGACTCATACTTGTGTGAGTTTCTGTGGAAACATCGCCACCAAAACACAGATTTGTTCGAACAAATCCTGGAGGACATTAAGCGTTCTGGCCACCAGAATAGTATATTATTTTAAACATCTTTCATTACTAATTTGTGTTTTTTCGTACAAATTAATAAACTCGTTTTTCAATCGTTTTTGCAAATTATTGTCAAAAACCTAGCTTAACCTAACCTCAATTACCTTTAGAAATTACATTTGTAGCTCTAGTAACGTAATCTAACTTATAGAAATTAAAATAGAGAATGCGGGGACATACTAGAAAAGACCCGCGGTCTGAGAAAGTCTTGTTTACTATGAACCACCCATCCATTTCTATGAAATGTATAACTTTTCTGACTGACAAAACACGGAAGCTAACAGTGTTGCAGTATGGGATAAAGGGCTCAAGCGACAAGGTTACACCGCTAATGCTTGTACCGCCTGCACGCAATGCAGCATACATGTACTTACAACGCAATGCAACGCAACGCAACACCGAAACCGAACAAGTAGGCTATCTAGTACAACAATGGCGGGTGCATTAATAACACGGCACATGGCGCTGTATTAGCGGTGGACAGATTAATGGCCACAATTATTGTTGGTTTTGTGCCGAAACCGAGCTGCCCACTTTATGTCGAGAATGTTCTTGCTGTTGTATTTAATTATAATGCACTCTTGTAAAATACTGATCGGAGTCATCGCGGCATCGGAGTTAATAAAAGTTGTATAATTTAACCGGCGGCAGATAGATTAAATTAATTTTAACTCAACATTTGCCATCGGATATTAAGAAATAATCTAAGATTAATAAAAAAAGGTAAATAGTTTCGATGAATTATACAAGATAGGCGAAATGTTTAAACGTGGTCATAGTAACCAATAACAATTTTATTTAACTTTAATGCACTTTCCACAGATATTTATCCCCGTTGCAAGATCTGCACCATTAGCTAACTCAATATTGAGTGAGAATGCAGTTTTAATCAATATTTCAAGTCTACAGATCAAATCGTTCTTTACACATATCCTCTTGCAGGATTCTATAGACGGACGCTCTGCTAAATTCTATAGAAGGACATGAACCAACATTTAAGAAATAATCTAAGATTAATAAAAAGGTAAAAATAGTTTCGATGAATTATGCAAGATAAGCGAAATGTTTAAACTGGTCATAGTAACCAATAACAATTTTAAAGTTATTTAACTTTAAAAGTTATTTCATTTTTCACAGGTATTTATCCCTGTTGCAAGATCTGCACCATTATCTAACTCAATATTGAGCGGGAATGCGGTTTTAATTAAGATTTCAAATCTACACCTCAAATAGTTCTTTACATATCCTCTTGCAGAATATACGGACGCTCTGCTAAATTCTATAGAAGGAGATGAACCAACATTTGCCATCAGATATTAAGAAATATTTTAAGATTAATATAAAAGGTTAATAGGTTCGATGAGAGACTTATGCAAGATAGACCAAATGTTTAAACGTGGTTATAGTAATTAAAACCAATTTTAAATTGTAAAATTATTTCACTTGAATGCATTTTTCACAGATACTTATTTCTGTTGAAAGATCATCATGCACCATCATCTAACTCAATATTGAGTGGGAATGCGGTTTTAATTAAGATTTCAAATCTACAGCTCAAATCGTTCTTTACGATGCATGATAAACGGATGCTCAACCGAATCCTATAGAAGTTCATGGGGAAGACTTTAATAAGCAGCCTATACTCGTTATTCGGTTGTTTTTATCGAAAGGTTCGATGTTTTTATCCAAAGAAATCATTCGATTTTACAATTTATTTAATGAAGCGTATGATTTCAATTTATTAGTTATAGTAAATTTAATGTATACAATAAACAGCAAGAAGTAAATAATATTTTAAGACTTTAAAAATGGCGATGAATATGAGGAAAATATGTGAGATATTTGTCAGAAGTGACGAGATTTGTTTGAGTGGTTTCAACAATTCTTTCCTCCATTTCACAGAAGCAGTTACTCATTGATATCAAGCTAGGCAAGTTATTAATATTGTAAGGTTTCTTTGATATCTAAGTCTAGGCCATAGTTGGTTTTGTTGTTTTGTAATGTTAGTGTTAAATTTATGTTTTTAAAATTGTACTGTACGAGATTCTTCTTATTACGGTAATTTATTATAACTCTTATTGTGTACTATTTTTACATATAGAAATTCGATAATATATCGAATTATTCGATAAACACAACCGAATAACAAGTGTAAGCCGCTTATTAAAGTCTCCCCATGAACCATTATTTAACTTTATCTTGCATATGCACAAGTAAAGTTTAATTCAAAATTTAAAGTCTGTTCTCAATTAGTTCTCGAGATATCCTGCGAAGAGACAGGCTGAGTTATAGATTTCGCTACCGCTCAGCCAACTACTGCCAGAGCAGTTTTACTAAGATGGAACGAGCAAGTCCAGGTGTGTGAAACTCTAAATTTTATACCTGGAGTTCATTGGGCATTTATTTCATTTGTTTATGCAAAAATGTAATTTTTACGATTTTTAGACAGAACTTACTTAACCTTAAACCACTGTTACGATGAACAACTTTTCTCAATCCCAAAAAATAGAAGAATAATATTCATCATCATCATCATCATCATCTGACGTTTCCGTTATCACGGGTCGTCGTACACAGCCTCCTCCACTTTTGTCTATCATTCCAGGTCTCCTCTTCCTCCACCTGTATTTTCTGTAGTCCCCTTCTCTCTATGTCTCTCCACACTTGGTCCTCCCATCTTCCTCTTGGTCTTCTTCCTCCTTCCTCCTTCTCCAGTGTTATTCTAGGCATTCTATTATCTCCCATCCTCTTCACATGCCCCATCCACTGTATTCTTCTTCCTTCCATTGTCTCTTGCAGTGAAACTACCTTCAATCTTTCTCTGGTTATTTCGTTCCTTATTCTATCTCTTCTTGTAGTCTTCTCTATCCCTCTTAAAAATCTCATTTCTGCAGCTTGCAATCTGCTTAAATCATTTTTAGTCCACGTCCACGTCTCTGCTCCATATAATAAAATTGGTTGGAAATAAGATTTATACATCAAGAATAATATTAATCAAATTAATTGACACAATTATTAAATTTCCATTGTGAATTCAAATACTGAACATTCCACAATTAAATCCAATTGACCAAACACACGTTAAAGGAGCACATCATGCTTCTCACGAATGGCCTAGGCTCACAAGGCTTTCTATCTAATAGACCTTCCGTATAGGACATTTTCGCACATTATTCTTCACCAACAAACACAGTAGAGAAGGCTACGCTTGTTTAATCATTGTTTCCCACACAATCGACGAGCTAACAATGAATTGTTGATAAAACAATGAGGTGCCGCAGCCCTTTAAATTGTTTTATTGTCATTTGTTCGTGTGAACGGTTTTCTTTTCGCACCCACAGCGAGGCGTGATTCTATGTGTGGAATCCTCCACTGCGTAGCTCTCCAGCACATTCAACTGTTCCTGTATCCTTCATCGGCATTTTATTTATAGGACATTAGTTAAACAATATTAGTTAAGGACAAATTATAATTTAGAGGAAGAATCGAAATAAACTGATTGTACCATCTACAATGCAATATTTACCTTGTTAATATCACTGGCTGTGATTTCAATGCTTGTAATTAGATTAATTAGAAGACACAAAAACAAATATGGCTGACAGCAAAAACCATACGCCTTGACTTTACTGGTCACAATGTAAGCCAGTAAAGTAAATACGTTAGTGTTATGGGCCTTATTAAAGAATTACTCCAGACCTTAGTAATGGACTTGGTGAATAGCAAAAATTTGTTACTTTTAAAAAACTACTATAATAAGAATGATTAAACAGGATATAAATTAGAGTTAGAGGCCAAGAGTCTAAATACGGCAATGAAGTTATCGAAATAAACTGATTGTACAACCTACAATGCAATATTTACCTTGTTAATATCACTGGCTGTGATTTCAATGCTTGTAATTAAATAAATTAGAAGACTCAAGTACAAATATGGCTGACTCAGTAAAACCATACGCCTTGACTTTACTGGTCACAATATAAGCCAGTAAAGTAAATACGTTAGTGTTATGGGCCTTATTAAAGACTTACTCCAGACCTTAGTAATGGACTTGGTGAATAGCAAAATTTTGTTACTTAAAAAAACTACTATAGTAAGAATGAAATAGGATATAACATTAGAGTTAGAGGCCAAGAGTCTAAATACGGACAATGAAGTTATCGAAAAAACTGATTGTACAACCTGCAATGCAATATTTACCTTGTTAGTGAGTCACTGTCAGTGATTTAAATGCTTCTAATTAAATCAATTAGAAGACTCAAGAACAAATATGGCTGACTCAGTATACTTTGTATACTTGTATACTTTAGTTTGTATACAAAATAAAGTATATGTTAGTATGGGACTTATTAAAGACTTACTCCAGGACTTAGTAATGGACTTGGTGAATAGCAAGATTTTGTTACTTACTATAATAAGAATTGAATAGGATATGAAATTAGAATTAGGTTAAGAGTCTAAATACGGCAACGAAGTTATAGAAATACTACAGCGTACAATGCAATATTTACCTTTTTAGTAAGTCACAGTCAGTGATTTCAATGCTTCTAATTAAATAAATTAGAAGACTTAAGAATAAATATAGCTGCCGCAGCAAAACTGTACGTCTTGACTTTACTGGTCACAATAACGCTAGAGCTAAGCTAGCAAAGTAAAGTATATGTTAGTATGGGACTTATTAAAGACTTACTCCAGGACTTAGTAATGGACTTGGTGAATAGCAAGATTTTGTTACTTAAAAAACCACTATAATAAGAATTGAATAGGATATGAAATTAGAATTAGGTCAAGAGTCTAAATACGGCAACGAAGTTATCACATAAACTGTTTGTACAACCTACAATGCAATATTTACCTTTTTAGTAAGTCACAGTCAGTGATTTCAATGCTTCTAATTAAATCAATTAGAAGACACAAGAATAAATATGGCTGCCGCAGCAAAAATGTACGTCTTGACTTTACTGGTCACAATAACGCTAGAGCTAAGCTAGCAAAGTAAAGTATATGTTAGTATGGGACTTATTAAAGATTTACTGCAGGAATGGACTTCAAAACTACTCCAAAATTGTGTTACATTAAAAAACTACTATAATAAGAATTAAATAAGACATGACATTAGAGTTAGGTCAAGAGTCTAAATGCGACAATGAAGTCATTCCTAGACTTGGTGTAAGAGACTGGTGTTAACGCATCGAAGCATGTTCTTGACGAGCTTGATTTTATGACCCACCACTTGACCCCACGAGAGGTCCGTTAGTGGGAGATCTGGCATTGCTTCATCTGCTTTGCCTGGCCGTTGTCGCAAGTGAGTGATGTTTTTGGAAACGCTCATTATTATTTCTGGGTGATGTTTTATTTGAGATCAAACAGTTTTAAAAAGAATTTCATAGTCGAACCACATGCACAACAGCATTGCTAGTATTCATCGACACCAATAAAGAGTATGCCTTTTAACAGTAGAAAACAAGGGCATGCAAACGAAATTTATAAATTTTACACTGAGTGAGCTTAATCATTTTTCTTCCTTCCTTCTTAGGTTTCAGACCAATTAAAATTATGGTACTTAGGTATTATCTGGAGGTTACTCTGTCCCCATCTACAACTCATCAGGTTATCACAATATATGTTACCGGTAGTGCCAAAGGTAAAGATGACCTTTATGAGTGCTCACGTGATCTGAACTTGAATTTGAGTACTTTCTCGAGTATTGTTGGGAAACGCCAAAAGTGTGGGGTGGTGCCGACCACAGCCCGTATTTATGGCCTAGGGAATTTCCGATCGGCACTTTCTCAACCTTAGATCACGTGTAAGATCTTTAAACGTGATCTGACGCCAAAAAAAAGTTCTGACGTGATCTGATGTCGGGAAAGTACCGATGGTTAGTACTTCCTCAACCGATTGGATCTAAAAGAAAAACATCAGATCACGTGAGCGCACGTAAATGTTTAACTTTTTTAACTTAAAATACAAACGTACTTATTTATCTACTTATATAACCTAATAACAAATAGTAGACTGTGACAGAGTGGTCTCCAGATAACACCAAAGTACCAAAATTGTAAATGCTCATGAAAATCTGGTACTAAGTCCAAATCTGTTTTTTACGAGTTCAAAGCCTGCTCTGGAACATATTGAGTTAGGGCCAACAAAATGATGGATAGTATGATATATTCTGATACATCTGAACTTAGATCCATTCATAAGAAGAGCCAATAACAAAGAATATCTAGTATATCAAACAACCCCAAGGGATACTGAAATAAACCACTTATACCGGATAAAATTATCATAAAAATTACCTCTAATTTTTTCAGGAAATAATACTGATAAAATTACATAAAAATCAACCTTACAAACCTCCTTTTTTATAGACTTGTTTCATATTACTAACTTTCACTTGAATATTTTTATTTATTTTCACAACTATGGAGAAGCTTACCAAAACCACAGTGTACTTCAATCTCGAGTTATAATAATAGAAGCATCCTGTTATATCTTTTAGAGGAGTTTAAAAATATCGATCGTTCGAAGAGGAAAAAGATTATAACACAATTAAGTGCATCCATTAATGCTCAACTTTTCCCCAAGAAGATGTTGATAGATACATTTTTTTGTTTCAATGGATGTTGCTTTTAGCACTGACTTTTAACCTCTATTATTAATGTTGAATATCACTCCCGTTTAGCTAAAAGCCAGTAGCTTTAGTGGAAAAATTTAAATAACTGTTATAAAAGTTTTATCTTGTCACTTCAAGTGTCAAACAAACAATGTTGTATCGAATTCTGTTCAAACTTTGTCGTACTTAGAGATATTTACTCTAAACATGAAACTAATGGCCAAGTTAGGGAGCATTTCATCAGAAAACGTTATGACGGAGGAAGACTTTCCTAAGCACTCAAGGGTTAACTTTTCTTTCCACAGCAGATCTGCAACCTCTTCTCCAACTCATGCAATATTTTGTTTCATTAGTATGTTGGAGTTGACAAATGGAATTTTCATTTTAGGACTTTATTCCATAATTCAGGAAATTATGGACTTGTATTTTATTTCCGTTCATTTACACTTAAAAATTAATTATACAACAAATAGTTTTGGAACGAAGGATAAAGTTTCAATGTTATTTCCTTAATTCAAAACGCAAAGAAATTTGGAATTATATCCATAGGAAAGTATATTGTGCCATCGAGGATCAAGAGTTTCAGAGACTATCCCCTAAGTGGGATAAAGAGTTTCAGAACGATTTTCTGGACAAAAAATAGAAGAAACCAAATTTTAAATAGGCAACCAACAGCTTTCTTTTGTCTATCCCAAAACTGCTACTAAGTAACTTATTGTACTAATGAATGGGTGTGAATAAACAGCTCAAATTTTAAATAAAAATGAACTAAATCGTATAATTTTACCCAATAAATATTAATTCTGCTGTACTGTGTTGTAAGACATTTTTGGCACGATGTATACTTTTAATGACATATTAATTTAAAATTGCATTTAAAGAGTTGTTATGGAAAAATGAAATTTAATATTACTGGTTGTTGTTGTTTTTTTGTTTCTTTGTAGCTGCATTGATCTGTTTTTCCCAGGGATCATATTATACTAAATGGATCCATTGTACATAATTATAATAATTTATGTTATTGATTATTGACAGTTTGTAATGATTGCTATTGAAGATGCTGTTGAAAATACATTTCAAATAGAATTAAGGTAACTTATATATATTTATTTTGTTGTTCTTTGAATAATTTTATCTGAAATGTAAACATGTTTTTGGGTATATTTTAATTAAGTTAAATTATGGATATTTTATATTTGTTTCTTAGTTTGTTGTTGTTATTGTTATTCTTGAGTATTTATTTATTGTTGTTAGGTTTAAGTTTTTTTAGAAATATTAATTATTTCTATTTTTTTCTGGAGACATTTTAGTATGTTAATTTGAAATTTGTATTTAATATTTTTTTATATTGTAACTACATTATTGGTGAGGTGTTTACTCTTGTAATAAAACTGCATGGACTTGACCAAAAATTAATTTTAAAGCATAGAATTAGTAATTAGTATATTTACTGAAAATACAGACAAACCCAATAGGGTTTTTGCATTTATGAATAAAATGATTTGTAATTGTTGTTATTTCAATGAATAAATAAAAAAAAATATATAACAATTAATTCGTTTTCATTCTTCTATAACAACAAATATCTAATAATAGAGCTATAGCATTTTTTGTAAGTAGTAAATTCTTTTGCTAAGAAGAATATGTTGCATTCCAGTGATCCGAACGCTAAAGCCGTAATACATTAGCTCTCTGCCAGATTGGGGAGGAGTGCGAGCTGAGAGAAGGCAAGCTATCGCAGTCGTCCGTCATCCCCAAATATATCAATCGGCGCCCGATCTGTCCTGGCCATTACTCTTATCATCTTATCTTCCTCGTATTTTTCTACCTGCCCTGCTTCTTCGTCTATTTCTTGAAAAACGAATTCCAGGAATTTCCATGATGAGATATTTATTTCTTTAATCTCTTCAATAGTAAACACGTGCCTGAAGATAAATGCTCTATGGTTTGGAGTATGATGTCAGATTCTAAAAAGAAACACAATTGGACCAGGGGTTTATAAGTGTAGGGGAATTGAATGCTTCGGGTTCACCATCTGATTAAAGGTCTTCTATATCACCCTTTCTCAAAGACGACTGATTGTGTTCAACAACGAAGGGATCATTCGGCCGTAAAATACTCCGATCCCACATATCGTGACAAATTATTGCTGTTATACTAGTTAATCCAGAAATCATTATTCTAATGTTATTAGTTTTTCTCGTGAAATCCCTCAAAATGGTATCACGATTGTTTACGTTCTTGAAAAAGATTCTTACAAAAGTCCAAGTTGTTATTTCCCATGTCAATAATTAATGCCATAGTTTTTCCTTCGGCATTCAAGATGTTTAATAGGTTCACTGTGTTTAATTTTCCTACGAATGTATATTGCTAATGCTTTCGATAAATTAACAGTTTTTAAATTCCATAGAGCTTTACCTACGCTCCAACTAAATACTGGACTCCTCAATGTTGATTTTTCCTGAACCACTGACCCTTCTTGTGAATGTCATATTCAAGAGTGCAAAAAATTCATTGACAACAAAGTTTTAACCAAACGATTTTTCGACTACCTTGGTTAGAGCAGGGATCATAAACTACCCGTCAAAATCTTCCAATTTGCCTGTCACTCACTGTTCAGTTAGCTGCAGCATTTCACAACCCACAACGTAAATCGGCTTTCATGAAAGCAATAAAACGTATCATTGATACACCATCTTGGTGGACCATTAAGTATTTGATTGCAACAAAAAAGTGATTGAGAGTGAAGTTTCTTAGACACAACAATTAGAGCTATCTAACGGTGAGATAACCCGGACAAAGGTTGTTGTGTGTGCCTCGGTGAAGGCAGGCGCAGCGATTAACACGGGTCGTGACCCGTCGATCGCCGGAAACCGCCGCTTTTTGAGTCAATCGCCCCGCCTCACTCTTACGCAACATCCTTACTTTGGTTAACCATTGAGAAATTCCCACTCCCACCACTCTCGGACGTCTACACTTGTCTCTTCTCTCCGGACCGGAATTCCACTCGGAAAATTGGGGTTTTGGACCTCTGAAGGCCTGTCTGGAAAGCTTACTTTGGTTAACCATTGAGAAATCCCCACTTCCACCCCTCTCTATCGTCTAAACTTTTCTCTTTTCTCTGGACCGAAATTCCTCTCGAAAAATTGGGTTTTTGGACTTATGAAGGGCTATCTAAAAATACGATTCCATTTTTGAAATAAACTCTTGCTATACAATATAAAGATACAACTATCATATATTTTCAAAAATGAAGGCAACTTTCTTAGGATAGTATGAATCTTTAAATGTTCCCTTGTAGGAGTGGAATTAAGTCTGCTTTCATCCTTATAGTGCCAGAATCTTATGAATTTTTTTCTGGAACGGTGATATTTAAGATCCTACCAAGTCAACTTCACACCGGTACGGCCTCAACCATTTATTCTTTTAGGAAGCAGGTGAAAGTCACTAGGTGTCCCAATCAGGCTGCACGATGGATGGTACAACTACCAGTTGACACTGTTAACCAATCCTTGTGTGCGTGTGCAGCATGAGACGGGGTTAATGTGCAGAAAAAGTATGGCAAATATCTAAACCCCACTTCTGTTCTCGATCTTTTTTACTCGTATAGTTTCAAAGTAAACATTATCTTCTTTTTGGTGCCCTTTTCCAACCACCTCTCGTGCAGGGAGGATGATCACCTCTCCATCATGGCTGATCAAATAGCGTGGTATTTTTCTCAAAGATCACTCACATTTGAAAGCCGGAGGAAATTTTCCAAGAGAGATCGGATGCTATAAGAAGTCAGAGAGCATTAGGAAGAACACGGATAAAGTAGAGTCAGTAAAACTATCTCATCAATTTAAACCGTGATGGCTTCATAAGGACTCAATAAAAAAGGATCAGCCTGTTAGTTCATGATGATTGACCCCATTACGAAGACTAATAGCCAGAGGGGTGCGCCACTACTACATGGCGACCATATGGCGGCTTGGGGGAAACATGATCGCTGCACCTCGCCGACATAAGGGTTCAGGAGGCATTTCTGTCAGTTAGGATAAAACACATTCACCTATATAGCAAACACACAACCACTACTAATACAGCGATAAGCCTTATTTAATTTTATAAATCGTAGGCAGTGAGGTAGATTGTGATAATCTAAATTATGTTTAGGGCTGGGAATGGAAGTAACTTATGATAGCTAAAACATTCGATTGTATGTGACAATGCTGTAAACACGATAAACAAAACACTATTTCTAGGCACAAATAAGTTTGGACAAAAGTCCATGTAATGAGGTAAACAGCTATTTTGATTATATTTAACAGAAACACAAACAGCTATTTTGATTATATTTAACAGAAACACATTTTCAAACAATAACAATGTTGTAGATTCTATTACAAAATAACTGTTAGTAGATACATGATCAGTTTAGATATGCACATTTTAACTATCCAAAATCAAAACAAACCTATTCCGGGCAAACAATAAACAAAAGAATCTGTGGAGACTATGACTTAATTACTTAGTAAAATGGATTAAAATTACTTTCGTCGTAGCGTATGGGTAAACTACAGCTCTCTAATAAGACAGGTGACGGTTTTAATTCCCAGAGAGGTCATACTAATTTGAAAATGGTTTGGACAGTTTTTAACCGTGCAACATTTCGTATTGCCCATGGGCAAAGAAAGAAGTCTCTTGAAAATAAAACTTTTATATTACCAAATATGTACTTAACTATAATTTTAGTTACAGTTCCGACTCAAATCAATAACTCGCAGATTTATACTGGAACATTTATTTCAAAGCACAATTTACACAGTTTTGTTAGTTCGTGGAATTTCAAAATGTTATTGTTATTTTGTTACTACTAAAATTAATCGAAGTGTTAGTCAATACTGTATTAAACCGATATGTTCATGCGCGTATCTGAAAGGTATATTGATTTTACCAACAGAGATAGTAAAGAAAGATCACTGGTCCCAACTCAAACCCTTGTAGGACGCCTTGTCGCATCTGCGGGTGTAGGCCTATAATTAGAGCCGGACAGAGAGGGTTGTGGGTGCAAGGACTAAAATAGCAACTCTGCAGTATCCTCCCCATTGTTACAGTGAGTGCTCTCGACAACACGCCACGACACGACACGCCGCGCCACAATACTTTAACACGCGTGCCTTCTTGTACGCACAACGTACCGTCCCCTCCTTTACAACCGCGACTCTCGCAATTCATTTATTCCATTCAGATAACTTCAAACTTTCAACTTAGCTCGCCTCACCTTTCACCCTAGTTGAACTTTTATACACTTTCTGGACCAATCTTTGAGAACAAAAATTCTATCACTCTCTACAGTTTTATACGAGAAACTATGTTATAATTCAGTGTGATAAATTACCTCAAGAAAAAAATACCCCCACTGTAATTTCTCTACAATATAGATCCCATTACTCTCTAATACTCCATTAAAAATCAACAGAAACACAACCTTAACTGTAAAGTAAGAAATTGTCGATGACTAAGTAAATGTAAGCGCAGCGGTATATTATTAAAATAATGTTCATTATCTGTCTAGCAGTAATAAGTGTGGTTAAAACCATAACCGCCGCTCTGAACTAAGTGATAAGAGTGTAAGTATAGGACATTCAGCAGGGCTTTTAAACCCTACATGTAGCAAACACTTCTTCAACTTTTTGAAATAAACTAAACACACTTCTTTGTTTGAAGTTTGTTTTTGACAATGGAAGGATTGTGAAAGAAAGAGGATTTTTCCGGACATTTGCTATCGTTCAGTATAAAAAAAATCAGTAACACTACGTTTCGAGATCTGCGATCTGATCTCTTCTTCAGGTAAATAACTAACCTTTAAACACATACTTACAAACTAGGTTTAAATAAACAAATCATACCAGAGCGTTGTGACACGCGTGTCAGGGAGCACAACCACCATGTTGTGTTTCAACTTCACTAACTCTAAAACATGCCTTAATAAAAAAACTGTTCAGTCGTAGGTGGTTCGCCGACGAACGAAGACCTATTGTGACGTGTATTCTGTAGTTAAGTGTTAATGATAAGGGTTGTGTTTAGTTTTTTTATTAAGTGCATGTTTTAGAGTTAGTGAAGTTGAGACACACCATGGTGATTGTGATTTCTGACTTACGCGTATCACAACACTCTGGTATGATTTGTTATTTTAACCTAGTTTTCAATTGTGATAGGTTAGTTATTTACCTGAAGAAGAGATCAGATCAGAAACGTAGAGTTACTTTTTTTTTTTTTTTTTTTTTTTTTTTTTTTTTTTTTTTTTTTTTTTTTTTTTTTTTTTTTTTTTTTTTACCAATAAGCGATGGAAAATGTTCAGAAAGAATTATGTTTCCTTCACAAACTAAACACATAAAAAAGTTCCCAAAATATTTACTAAGAACAACTTCGAACCCGTAATAGGGTATGGGTATTATAAAACTAAAACAAATAAAATTTTAAATTGTTTTGGGTTTTGGAGTAACCAAACACACATGTATTCCCGTGCGAAACCCGTCTAGAGTTACGGTCTATACATATCAATAAACCGATATGAATTATCGGAGAAAACGTCGGAACGTACTATATACAGTCATATACAGGGTGTCAATTAAGTCTGGAACCTCTTTTTTAATTTTTAAACCACAATAGAAAGAAATAATGGGCCCATAATTTGATTTCCTGTAATACCTGCCCAAACGTTAAGTTTTCTGTGGATGCTGTGTATGACTCTATCTGCCACTTTCACATTCTAACAGTAGTTGTGTTATTGGTAATAATTATTGATTCCTGGCTTCGATTACTACATTGTCAGATGATGGGAGGGGAACATTTTAAACACTTACTTTGATCACAGGTACTTAAAATTTGGTGTTTACTTGTAATACTTAATAATTTACATTGTTCAATTGTTTTAAAATTCAAATAGCTATAACTACTGAATGAATCCACCTTTTGAAGTCCGGTTTGCGGCATTGTACTCTGCTAAGTGAGACCTTTAATTTGATACCAACTTGACCTATGCTGCTATTTAAGAATTTTGTCTGACTCCTTGTGGACCGTCCCCCAAAGGGATTATCCGGTCGGTAATTGGGCAGATGTATGCGTTACTATCACCAGTAAGCACGTGTGAACTTTGGTATTTTTTTATATTGTGGTTTAAAAATTAAAAAAGAGGTTCCAGACTTAATTGACACCCTGTATATAAACAAATACATATACACAAATAATGCCCTAACCAAAGCGGCACTGAATAACTATACGCTGTAAGAACGATGCTGAAAGCACTTTGGTACTCTTAGACCTTTTAACCTCCAAAGGTTCTTCGTTGGGCTCTGAGGAACCTTAGTTCAAAGTTCCACGTCTCTAGGACCTTTCCATCACACCGACAGACTACGACGCAATTTTAACGACCTGGCGGGTCCTTAATAAGAACGTTAAGAAAGAAAAGAAACTATTTGTAGCAGACTGATTAAATGCACTCGATGAACAGCCTATAGCTACTGAGCGAAGCACGATTGCAGTAGACCTGTGAGGAATGCCAGCGGCGACGTTTCGAATGTCCTTGAGAGACCTTCGTCACGCTTCGACCCTGATTATACGTGAAGTGGTCTGCAGGAAGCCGAGACCGGTTCGAATTACACCTACCTTCCCACACTACCCCTGCTAGATACACGGTTCTGTCTGGAAACGTTTGTCAAATTTACGTCAACTCCAAAATTGTAATGTAAATTGATAAAAATGTTGTAAAAGAAAATATGTAAAGCGAAATCATGGTAGTATCTAATTCCCTGTTACTTCACAACCAGGATTGTATGGCACTTATGTTACCAACACTTACTACTCGGCTGGAAGCCATTTTGATCGAGCTCCTCTATTATTAAACCTCATCCACTTCATTACCTTATTTTTAGTCGTAGAGTAAAGACTAAAATACAAATAAAAAAACTCAATACAAAAAGTAAAATAAAAAAACAAATACAAATAATAAAAATTTTTTTACAAACAATTGTTTGTGGTTAAAAATAAAATTACCGCTCACCCACACGGTTTTTTTACATTTCTCGATATTTAAAATCCTGTGGAAACTACAAAAATATTTTTAAATTCGTCATTCTGAAGTTCTGGAGTAGAAATGATAATAATATTGGTTAGTCATAAACATTTTTTACTTCATCATTGAAATACTAAAAAAGTAGTCTATACATAAAAATAATGAATATAATTTATAACTATACATAAAAGCGGATACGTATTAATTATTATCTTTAAAACAAGATGCCTCCCATAACGGTACGATGACAAGTAAGGGTGTAAAAATGCATTGTTCTTATGGGGTAAACACAAGATCTTTCCACTAACCGTTCATGACTCCAAAGAGAGAGACGGATCAGTTCATCTTTTAGCATAAAATAACCTGTGTTATTTCGCCATCTAAATTTATACTATAGCTTGTGGGGATGAAATAACAAACGCCCCAGCAAAAGGCCAACCACTCGTCTGGAACACGCGCAGCGCAGCGTGGCGGCAAGTGGGGTGAACTAAACTGGAAACTGCAGTGCGATATTATAGACAGATCTGGCTATGAATTTATAATGATGTCAGTGAACATTTATCATATCTGCAAAGTGACCGTTCCGGAAAACCTGGATCAATACACACTGAAGTTGTGAGCGTACAAAATTAAGTACACCAGGTGCAATCGTGGATGATCGTCGTTAGGATGAAATCATCCCAACTTCCTTCTTAGCTAAACGAGCTTAAGATCTAATAAGAGGAAGTAAGCAACCTCGTATTTGTAAGCATTGCTTTGGAATGTTTTTAATTATTTACTATATTAATCTAATGTGGCATAAAATAAGCATTAATTTTATTGTCATATACGTTTAGAATAGTTTTTGGTTTTAGATTGACCTATGTCATGAGATCATGAGATGTTCTTTGGGCTTTCAGTTCATGAGCTTCCGAGTTCAAATCCTGCCGGAACTAAAAAAATATTTTCAAATTCGTCATTCTGAAGTTAAAATGCTTCAGGAGTAGAAATTATAATTGCCTAATTTTACAAAAACCATAGCAGACAAACATTAACAAGACAAATATTGTCAACATTACCAGACAAGACCACCATGTTGTGTGTCGACTTCACTCAAAAAACTAAAAAAATAAAAATTTTGTGTTAACAGTGATTCCTGATTTAGGCATGTCACAACGCTCTGTTTATTTTAACCTAGTTTGCAATTATGTGTTAGGTTAGTTATTTACCTGAAGAAGAGATCGGATTTCAGATTTTGAAACGTAGTGTTATTGAATTTTTGTTTCACTGAACGATGGCTAATGTCCGGAAAATCATGTTTCCTTCACAATCCTTCATTGTCAAGAATAAACTTCAAACAAAGCATTAGTATTAATACGAAAAATTGCAATGATATTTATTAACATTAAGTTGTTTATCAAAGTCAATTGAATTTAAAAAAGTTTAACTAAACGTGTTTACTACTAATATCTTACTGTTAAACAAGTTAATTAAATTAAGTATAAACTTGGAGATATCCAAATAATTGAAGCTACAAATGTTTAAAATAAATAAACTGTTAATCTTAATGTTTGAATTTAGTTATTTATAATAATATTATATGTTCGATAAATTCTTCCACTGTGTAAAATGCCTTAGACAACCAACATTTCTTCAAGTTTCTTTTGTATGAACTGTTATTGGTTTCTAATTTAATATATTCTGGGAGTTGTTATAAAATCTGATTCCTAGTTGAGAAGGCAGGTTTCTACATAAATTTAGTCTGTGTTGCTGAGGGGATTTGATTAAATCGTGTGTTTTGATAGTGGTAATGATTTACATTTAAACTGTGAATACAATATTGTTTCTAAACATATAAACTCAAGGCCAGAAGTTCTAATTCTTTAAAAGCAGATTTACATGACACTTTTTCTTCTGTAGGTTTTTAATGCTTCCTATGGACTTTTTTTATAAGCCAAACATTCTTTGAGACTCATTGAGACTATATGATCAGTGAGGATATATAAGGCCATAATAGACAAATTTTAATACAGTTGCTATGCAATATTTATTACGGGTAGGGTACGATAAGCGGACCCGGTTTTTATATAGAAATTAGCAAACGATACTACTTAAATCATAACCATCGATACAATAAATCGATACTGATTAATTATTTTGAACAATTAACTTTTAATAATCTGCATCAACAGCTGTAAACACTTTCAAATAATACTCGTAATGTAATATTTAAATTTTATATAAGTAACATTTGATTATTAAAAATGGCAGTCAATTTTAGAAAACTACACGACATTGCTTTGAAAGATTATAAGAAATTTTTTTCGTGACTTCCAACATGTGGGACTTGTACCGAAAAACCCATTATGTGAAATTTGTGGGAAAGAAACAACTGTAACTGTGAGAGGAGCAAATATGGTCGTCTTCAGTTGTCCTAATTTTGGTTATAATAATTTGTTTGATCACTGTAAATATTAAATTCATAGTTTAATTTAAAATATATGATTGTTATTGAGGACTATAGATACTTTTATATCGATTGATAGTCTAGGATTTGAGATGCGAATATTACGTATCGATGATTACATTCTTCGATATAAAAAACCGGATCCGCTTATCGTACCCTACCCTTTAATAATTAAATCTACAATGAGACATAACCTATAATTCTACAACTAAAATTAAGTCCATATAAATCTTCACGAGGTTTGACATTATATTTAAGGGGAAAACCCCTCGTAGTTTTACTATGGCCGGCTCTTGATGATTAGGATTAAATTTTCCATTAAGGTGGTAAATGTGAGAATGGAGCAGCCAAGAGACGGAAGTGGAGTGCTACGGAAGATGTAAAGCACGGAGCGAGTGAAGGACCCTAGTGGCAAGAGACGCAGAGCAATCGATGACGCGGATAGTCTGTTGTCTCCTACGTACCGTACAGAATCGGCCCGGACCGACCCTTTAGGGATCGTTTATCCTTCATCACCGTCTTCTCTGCCACTTTGGGAGGCTACAAATCCAGTCAACTCTGATCACGGGGAAGAGAAGAACATTACTGGAGAAAACTATTTTTAACTTCTATCTTTAATGTTAATTTTTCTGTTTAAAAAAATCTATACTAGTATTATCTACATGTAGTCCAAGTATATTTAATTTTTCGGTATAATAACATTTTGAATACTTAAAAAGAATAGTAAATCATTTCACAATGAAACAAGTAAATACGAAGTCATACTTTGCAGTGACGATGATTCAAGAACAGCCAGGACAAGATTTACCACGTCTATTTAGTTTTAACGACCAAATTAAAACGAAGCGCTTTATTTCAATTCTTATAAAATACGCGTATGTAAGAGGGTTGTTAGTAAACACTGCTCACAAATTTAACACATTTTGGGCTAAGGTGTGAAATATATTTTATTTCTGAGGCGAACTGAGGGTCCTCCTTTCCAACTGGCCTCCAAACAGTGTAGAGAAACAAGTAAGAAGGCGAAAAATGGTTTATAAAATTAAAGTAGCCTATGTTGTAAACTGATTTGGCACCTGAATTAATTGGTCCATACTAAAAGATACGCGTTAGAAAGAGACGCGCTATAAAGTAGGCTAATGGTAATGTGTTAATCGGACACTTACGTCCTAGTATTCGTTGTTTATATAATAATATAAACAATATTATGACACAAAATATAGTATAAGTGGAGTATTTTTACTTTAAAAGAACAATTTAAGATTTGGTACAATTTCCCCAAACATTTTCGGCCAAACCCTGAGGTATTTTCTACACATAGTACTTATAATAATATAATGGCCAATAATACTAAGTTATTTAGTATTATTGAAAAACAAATTTACAAAAAATTAACTTCGTACATAGCTTGCAGCTAATCCGCCATTCCCCGCCAAAGCTGATTAACTTCTTCATTGAATCAGTACTTGCTGATTTACTCTCATCTTTGGTTTGTCCTCAATTGTAAATGTTAAAGACTGATTTGTCCACAATTTTAATACTTCAAGGACTGATTTGTCCACAATTTTAATATGTCAAGGACTGATTTGTCCACAATTTTAATACGTCAAGGATTGATTTGTCCTTAATTTTAATACTTCAAGGACTGATTTATCCACAATTTTAATATGTCAAGGACTGATTTGTCCACAATTTTAATACTTCAAGGACTGATTTGTCCACAATTTTAATACTTCAAGGACTGATTTGTCCACAATTTTAATACTTCAAGGACTGATTTGTCCACAATTTTAATACTTCAAGGACTGATTTGACCACAATTTTAATACTTCAAGGACTGATTTGTCCACAATTTTAATACTTCAAGGACTGATTTGTCCACAATTTTTAATATGTCAAGGACTGATTTGTCCACAATTTTAATACTTCAAGGACTGATTTGTCCACAATTTTAATACTTCAAGGACTGATTTGACTGATTTGTCCACAATTTTAATACTTCAAGGACTGATTTGTCCACAATTTTAATATGTCAAGGACTGATTTGTCCACAATTTTAATATGTCAAGGACTGATTTGTCCTTACTGATTTGCCATTCCCTTGGTTTGCTTTTATCTAAAATACGTCCATGATTGATTTATCCTTAATTATAATATGTCAAGGACTGATTTGTCCTTACTGAGTTGCTCTTCTCTGGTTTGCCTTTATCTCAAATACGACCAAGAGGCTTTTATACAAGAAGGCAAAACTTATTATGTACACGATCCTGCAATTAAAAAATCAATTACTATATTAACAGTTTTAATAATCTCCAGCTTATTACATTTAACAGAGTGCAATACGATCAGATAACGTGGAAGTAACATCGCGAAATTCTTAGAATATGCTAAGGATAAATAAGACCACGTACCTCAAAAGCGAGTAGTGCGGTCTAAAGTTAACCCAGGGGAAAGGGCCATTACAGTTTGCTGATTAAAACGTGGTAACAGCTGCCCTGTATGTGTTGAAAGCCTAGGGTCGACCCGGGTAGAACATGTCTCATCAACACAGCCTGCCCCTAAATGTAAACCACACTATGCTTTCATTAAACGATGCTGGGCTTCTTTGTACAGTGTATTCCACTGCAGACAATTTAAATACATTTTTGTAGAACAAAACCCTCATCAGAACACAATTATTATTGCAGTCACGAATATGTCAACTGCACTTTTGCGTCCTTCGTTTGAAGTTTATTTTTGACGATGGAAGGATTGTGAAGGAAATAGAATTTTCCGAACATTTGCCATCGTTCAGTGAAACAACAAAATCCTGTTTCCTTCAATTTTGCGGTCCGAACAGTTTTGGCCGGTCCTAAAAGGGCAGGATAAAAGTATACGATAATAAATAATATTTCTTTAACTCCACATCGGTATCGCAAAAGATTAATTTCCGTACAAGCCAATCACTGATGTGCTTCATTATCTTGAGAATAAAATCACAAAAAAGTTACTTTTAAATTTGGGTCTATTATATAATTCAATATAAAGTGAGTATAATTTGTATGCAGTCTATGTTATCAATCGGTAGTGTATGGAGTGTAATGTAACTATTAAATGGTTAGCCACAAGGGTGCAAATTATCACTTTAATTGTTCTGTTTAGTTGCAGATTAACTTCTCTCATGTGAACATTATTTAAAATATCCTGCAGCACAGTAACCTAAGCGGTGAAGTTCCGAAAACCTTTGTTTCCAAAGTTGAGCCTTGTAACTGTTGTGAGAAATGTCTCTGTCTTCGCTTTGTCTCCTTTTTTTGGGTGTGGTTCTTGAATTGAAGAACTAGTTAAATCTTATAACAATTTATAAATATATTTGCAATATTACATGCCGTTTTCAGACCTCCATTTGCAATCTAATGGTATATAAATATATAACTCTTATGACGCAGGTCGAATTGAATTTAGATTTTAGCCGCAACAGAAGACTATGTACAGATTACATTTTCTCTCATGACTTTAAGATGAAATAAAGCAATTAATATCGATATAATCGTACTTCCGAATTACATTTACAATTATACCGAAAGGACATATATGTCCTTATAACGTATGTCCTTCCGTTATAACGTCTTTGAAAACTCTGGGACTTCTGCTTGTTGTCCAGCAAATTGAATTACCGCGACGGTACAGAGGCAGGCGGCCGACGGAACACGCGAACATAGGACCGGAACACGGAACTCGGACTGCACGCGACGGCACGAGCAAAGGAACGTGGGCTGTCCAAGAATAAGGTCTTTGACCTGGCTAAATAAGCACCATCCATTTAGAACATGTATGCAAGGCGAGACCAAAAATAAGTACATGGAATTGATAACCGACACTTAAAACTCGATCTTACTTTCTGGAACCAATGACCTGACACTTCGAGTTTAGAGAGGTTCAATGAAGTTTAGGGTTACTGTTGAATACAGATTTTAGAAGGAAAAAGTTTATAGACAGTTCTAACATTTTTGTTTACAACCAATGGTAAAGTAAACGACGTTTCAAAATCCATTATTTGATAACTTTCTCAGGTTCAAAACGATCTAACTTTCACACAATTATATTGGTTTTACTCACCGAAGTAAAAAATTCTTTAAATTCTCCACGTAACTTAAAGATGATCTATTATTAGGTTGTTTAGACATTATAATTAGAATGTATACCAAATTAGTAAAAACAAATGTAGGTCAAATAAGATGATAAATGAAACAAGACAATTTAAATTCTAATTGATTAGCCTTACTTAAAAGTGTACAATTTTAGAAAACTTTTATATGATCTAAACAATTCATATTATTAATAAAAGAAATTGGCCTTCCCTTACATTATACACTGTAGTATAGTGAGTTAAATGACCTCGAGTTTTTCTCATAAGAACTATGTTAAACCTCATGCAGTTTTACGCCTTTGTTTTTAGTCGTATAATAATGAGATAGGTCTTGTTTAAGGATATAATTAATAAGCATTAAAACTCTTTTTAGTTTTTTCGTTATTTTTATGGGATGCTCAGAAAAAAAGTCTGATCATTTATTGTATTTCGTCGATACACTTTACAAAAAAATACTATAAAGCGTTTGGATGCTTGTTAATTATATATTTAAAATAATACATCTCCAACAACAATATGACCAAAACAAGGGTTTAAAACTTCAAGAGGTTTAACATTGTTTTTTTGAGGGGGGGCTCAAGGTACTTAAAGAGTGCTCGTATTAAAAGCAACATACTAGCCCAACGCAAATTAGGCCGAAAACATTTATCCGTTATGTTAGCAATGAAATAGGCATATAAGAAACGTTAGAACTGTCCTGGAAATCAAATATTCCCGTAACACCGAAAACCTCAGTCAATTTTGCCCCGAAAAACAGTGGAGTTAGATTCCATTGTTCTCTGCAAAGGTCCACGAATTGGCGGTCGGAGACTGTGAATTACGAGACAGTGGGAGGGCTTGGGGTCACGATCAACCGGTAGGATAAGATCGGACACACACACGTCACAACTCACGTGACTGTGAGTTTAGCGCTAAACTCGTAATGTTGGTCACAGTGACCGCCAGGTGTGCTGCGCGGTGCGAGGTGGGTTGGCAGCAATGAACTGTAATCACAGCTGTACAGCTGATTGTGCGTTCTGCCATCCTTTTACTGTTTGCAGCCTTGTGCATGCAAGGTTATGCACAGGCCTTTTAGAACAAATCATGTGACGGCTAGCACAGAACACCTGTGCGTGTACCTATCCTGAAAACTACTATATACTATATATAGAATCAATAAGATTTTCAAATATTACGGAAATATCGATATGAATGCAATTGGTCTGTAATTCTATAGATCACATACGTTTTTTTCTTAAAAGCTGAATGGAAATATAAATAATGGAGGTATCAAAGACTATTCATCTCATTTTTAAATCAATCAATTTTCTCATCGAGGAACTAATTTAAACATTATACGACTTAAGACAACTTAGCATTTAATAGGGTTGTAAAATTTGTATATAAAAAGTATAAAACTCTATATACACGTTCCTACTACTAATTTATCAGATTCAGATATAGTGCGAAAATGGCAATGACTGTATTGTATCAAGCCAAATAATTATTAGAAAAGCGACATTTTATAATTTGGGATTGCTTACCCTTTATATAAAATCCCATTCGGCCCCCAACAAAATTACCGCGCTTGTCAATCAATGTCTTACTTAGGAAAATTCATCTATCGATTCCACGAAAAGCTAGGTCGCGTTTTAATATAAGCCACACTGAATTTCACCTGTCAGATTATTGTTGGTACGAGCAGCGAATTTAACCTTTATACATTAAATAATAATATGGTTCGTTTCCATATAAATAATAATAAGTCTCTCTTTCAACATCGATCTTCCATCATTGTTAATGTTACTCATAGATTTTCATTTTGTACTCTACGTTACCCATCCCCCATTGCAGTATTGGAGGATCTGTGGAAAAGATAAAAGAAAACTGGTCGTAACTCATCATATCGCGATACCGTACTACAAGTAGACACTATCTACTAGGTAACTGAAAATTTCCTAATGCCTGTAATTCTCACGGAGGGGTACATACGAGATTTTTGCTTACCTTCTATATTCAGGGAGATTATCTTATTTAAATTCAACATTAACAAATATAATCCCAACACAAATTCGACAGTATTCTACGCGTATACACTTATTTAATTGTACTTATTTTATCTTTATATTAAACTATCCTCCTTCGTAGCTAGTACGTAGTTAGGAATCAGATCTCTAAACCAGGTGTCACTGGATCGATTCCGCGGAGATAACCTAATTTAGCGCTAAGAATCAAATAAATCATTAGTGCATTAAGAAGCTGGCATTTCGAAAGCTAAGGCTTAAAATGGATTTTTTTACATATTAACGTATAGACTTGTTATTACACACTATATAAACATTAAACAATTACAGTTTGATAATTATTTGAAAGTACAAAATTGATAAGTAAACCAATACTATTCATCTATAGAATATGATACCTTACAGATAGTTTATTTCAATAGAAAGAAAACTGAAAAGGCTTAAACGAAGAAAGAAGTGCGACTTTGAACTTTCCATCTTACCGCACTTAGCTTAATGAACGTTAACAACGCTATAACGTCGGGACCGAGGCGATGTTTGTCATCATTACCCAGTCTCCGGGCGATCTCCAGTGTAATCTGCCCGATTGGCTCCCTACGTGCCCGGGGTGCTCTCACGTTCTAGCTACGTCCTGACTGTACTTAATGAACGTTAACAACGCTATAACGTCGGGACCGAGGCGATGTTTGTCATCATTACCCAGTCTCCGGGCGATCTCCAGTGTAATCTGCCCGATTGGCTCCAGACGTGCCCGGGGTGCTCTCACGTCTACGTACGTCCCTGACTGTACTTAATGAACGTTAACAACGCTATAACGTCGGGACCGAGGCGATGTTTGTCATCATTACCCAGTCTCCGGGCGATCTCCAGTGTAATCTGCCCGATTGGCTCCCTACGTGCCCGGGGTGCTCTCACGTCTACGTACGTCCCTGACTGTACTTAATGAACGTTAACAACGCTATAACGTCGGGGACCGAGGCGATGTTTGTCATCATTACCCAGTCTCCGGGCGATCTCCAGTGTAATCTGCCCGATTGGCTCCGGACGTGCCCGGGGTGCTCTCACGCTACGTACGTCCCTGACTGTACTTAATGAACGTTAACACAACGCGAAGTCGGGACGAGGCGAGTTTGTCAGCATTCCAGTCTCCGGGCGATCTCCAGTGTAATCTGCCCGATTGGCTCCGGACGTGCCCGGGGTGCTCTCACGTCTAGCTACGTCCCTGACTGTACTTTCTTGTAGACACCTCACTGACAAAACATTCCTTACAATGGGCGTTCGGTGGTTTATTACAGAGTTTACAAGTTTGTTTTGTAATCACAGGTCAGTTCCAATTATAGGAATGGTCATTTTTTAACAGAATACACGTTTATGTTATTATCGTACGTCGTGGATAACACCAAAGTACATGTACGTTATAATGTAAGTCGTACGCAACATGTACGTTATAATATAAGTCGTACACAAAAACGTTATAACGTAAGTCGTAAGCATTTTCGCACTAAAAAGATAAAAATCCAGCAGCTTGCTTGCTGATTGTTGGTACTGCAATCAGTTTACAGTTAAAATTCCTTATTACATAGGTTACAGTTATTTTAAACTTTTGCCACCCCACAAAGAATAGTAGCATTTGAAGCGGCATTTAAGAGCTTAACCAGGGCAAAAGAAAAACGGGACGAAGTTAAGGATATGAAATTTTTAAAAGTATTAAAAAAATTAATTTCCGATAGAAAAATACTTTAAAAAAATAACATTCAACTAAAATATGTAACTTCCTTAAGTTATAAATAAATTTAAAGTTCACCCTCTGTAGGTGTGACTCGTATAAATACAGTAAAAAATTCACATGTTTATCTTCATTAAACCTGATTAAAACATTAATTAATTTTCACTTATACACTTGTAATTTCTCTTGGAGTAATTAAAAATGCTTGAGCGGTATGAAGTATTTAAAATAAAAAAGTGTAAAGTGTTTTCCCACCTAAATGTCGATTGCATTCAGCATAGAAGCTACCATTTAACTTTATTTTGGTCGCTTAGTTTTGCGAGATTTTATTTTCAAGAGACGAAAGGCTCACAGTGAGACAAAATTCTCGATTATTATCTCACGTTGATTTAACTTTTAATTATATCTACGTGTCTGACAGTTGGTTTTATACCATATCGATGCCTGTGTAATTATTGTCCCGCAAAATTAGCGCATCAATTGATCTGTTTCTTAAGGGAAATCCTCCTAACGATATCACGAAAACTAGTCTGACAAATTGGTTCGGCTCTGCACACAGTTGTTATTGGTGTAGCCAGGGAAACGATCACGGAAGAATCGCGCCGGGCGTGATCAGTTCCTCAGATCTGCAAAGTCACGCGATTTATTCCAGAAACGCACGGATCCGAGCCAATCGGACTTGTTTGTTTTCGTTCCATTGAACATCTGCAGCGACCGAGTCCAGTTCTGGTCAGTCTCCGGGCTCGCCACGCCACGGCCTGTTTGATCAGCTGTGAGATGTAATCATGGAAGCACTGCGAGGCGGTGGTAAGCCATGTGCTGTGCGGCGCGCGCTCGCTAGTCCTAGCCGACTGAACACTAACGTACGCACACCACACCCACTTTACCTTCCGGTGTTCCGGTTACAGGTTAAATGTGGCACCAATGTACCGGAAACGTTTGCGAAGCTTCCAACTTTTATGGGTTCGCTTGCATCACACAGTAGAGAGTACAGAATAAAAGTTTCAAATATAAATTCAACTGATATGTTAATTTTTCGACTTATGGCTAAGAAACTCTCTATAACAATTAAACTGGGGACCAACGGTTTAGAGACGACTTCCGAACCACTACCGATGGCCGGGGCAGAATCGCTCAGCAGTCACCCATCCAAAAGTAAAGTAAAGATGTCTTATTTACCAGGCGAAGTTAGGGCTAAGAAGCCATCTCTATCTAACACTTAAATTGAGGACCAACGGTTTGTAAGGTGACTTCCGAACCACCACCAATAGCCGGGCAGTCAGGCTGCTTGCAAGGACAGGATCGCTCAGTGCATCCATCCAAGCAGCAGCCACGCTCGCCGTTGCTTGATTCGGTTATCTTACGATAACCACTGTACCCACTACACAGCGCCATTGGCTTTACTGGGCTTGTTAGATTAGATGGCAGAATAACACGACAATAAGCCCCCCACTCACGTCCATTTAAAATAAGATTTTTAAGAGAATTTTAGGTGCAACTTTGTCCATAAGTTTATATCTCGCACCGAACGATCAAACACGTTCAATTCGTGTATCAGAGGTAATAGGCTACATAAAATACTAAATCAACGCATATCTTAAAAACAAAAATAAAATGAAAATTGAGCATTGGATCACTTAAGGTTTCAAAATTGTGTGCAACCTTTGGAAATTTATGGTAGCCTACCTATACAGAGTCGAGTGGGAAATTGATCAAGGAGTTGAGGATTCTGTCCCCATAAACAGGGTGTCCATGATTTTGCAATAGAGATGTTCACTATTATGAAACCAGAAGCAGAAACAACCTCCGAATTCAACGCCGAAGACTGTGTGAAAATGTGAAGGATACCATGTAACCTAATATGAGAAAACAAATTCGAATACACTACACCCAGTACGTTATAGTTTTGAAAATACACTACATTCTATATGTTACAACATAGAATTACACATATTCTGAATCGGATTCGGAGCTTTACAGTCTCGAGTCCTTAAAGTTCTTTTAGCTTGCGAGTTAAATTTCCATCTTCCATATTACTTAGTCCTGCAGGGGGTTTCGCGGAAACGTCTTCCAGCCAATAAATAAGGCGGTCCGCTAAACTTATCCAGACCAGACACCGTAAATTAGGGCTTGTCTCTACCCCCCCCCCCCGCAGCGGCGCTTTTGTTGTTTTCTTAAATAGACTCGGAGAAGGGTAGTTTTACTGCTGTTTGCATGGGAAACGAACTTCAAGGGCCATTAACCAAACAGTTTTGTCAAGTTAAAACGTTTCGGTAATATCTGCTACGCTGAAACACGGGCTAAGTTCGTTTTGTAATGCCTAACTGGGCTAATTTTGTAAAGTCAACCCGTACTCTAGCAATTACGCTATTGAAAATAAAATTGAGGATTTGGTTCCATTTATTTAACTGACACGACATCAGTCCGAGGATGTATTATTATCAACAAAGAAATGAAGTAGTCCAAGTATGACGTCGGTTATTTCATCAGCCAAAAGTTGGTTGCCCTATATGTAGAAGTTTGGTGTACAGGTCAAAATTAACTGGCCAATGTTGATGACGTCATATGCTGTAGTTCGGATATGTGGTTATTTGGGCCCAAGGTTGTTGAGACATATGATGTACGTACGTCTTGTGTGAAACTACCCACTTGGTGACGTACGTTGAAGGTCGTGTGTGTGTGTATACAAATGTGAATAGTATTTCCCCTCACGTTGTTTGCGCCAAAAATAGAAATTCATAAATGTGTGGGTCAGTAAATGTAGGCCTAGCCCAGTGTAGGCGGTTTCATCAGTTGAAGGCCAAGCCTCTCGTTTCTATGAACCACAGTGTCAATAATCTACTATACTTACCACAAATGTACACTTCAGGCGTATACAGAACTCATTTCAGTTTGATGTAAATTTGACTTTATTCACAAACTTTATATGAACACGTGGTTTCGCAGGTCACAAGCTTTATTGTTATATTGTTATTTCCCCCGAATCGCATCTCGTCACAAAACAATGTTCGTGTATAATATTTCATTTACCGTGTACTGTTTCGCTTCAAATAACTGATGGACAATTCAAAATAAATTACTTCTATTATTTGTCATCACAGTAGCATATCAGCTCCTTCCACCAAGAAAGCAAAGGGATGAAAGAGAACGAGATCGAAAGGGGAACAGGGTCGATGGGAACGGAAGTAACTTTTAGTCTTATATCCAAACTAATACGCTTGAATGTATTATTTTGTTAATACTGTTTGTAAAACATAAAATTTATATCGTAATTGTTATAATTCAATAATTTGAATTCGGTCTAATTAAAAGGTAACTTATCTTTTCTTTATTCATTATTTCAATCTTCACACGTGATTCGGCGTTAGTCAATGACAAGACTGGGCCTATATTGCTAGAGTTGATTTAACTGTATATTCTTACCGATTTACCTCGAACTATTCAAAATTTGAATTGCTTAATACTGATGTGTTACAAAAGTAGGCCTATTATTGTATAAGTAGTCCAAGAGGCCTACACGTTAAAAAAATATTCTTAAAATTACGAAAGAGTGAATTTATCGAATAAAACACACGCTTTTCAAATAACCATCAGAAGATCTGAATCACACTTAGATCGCATTAAGTTAAATGAAAGCGATTAAGTAGATTTCCTCACAATTAATTAACTGATATGTAATCTAAATTACACACCATAAAAGACTGCACTATACATACATTTTAATGGTGCCGATATAATATACATTGAACACAACGAAACGCTTCGGTTATTTTATGCACGAAATTCAAGCATGCAATGTAAAATAACAATAGGACTATTTCCTGGAATTGTCAGAAACCTCTACTTTCTTTATACTAAAGATATTTTATTTAGGTAGACTGTATGAAGTTATGATCTCGAACCCTACGCTACATCACTTTAGACAAGGCTCAGTAATTATTTGTAACGGAGATTATATTATAAATTATTTATTTAGACACCTAATCCAAATTTGAACCTCGGCCCCTAAGGTCATAAGTTGAGAGGTTCGCCATTACTGGTTATCATAACCTATAAAAACCTTTAGACAAGGACGTAGTCAGCGAGGGGGTGCAAGGGGTCCTGACGCCCCCTAAATTTTTCAGTTTGCAATTACTTTTTTAGCAAACAATTATTATTATTTAAATAATTCAGTATTACTGGCATGGACTATTGAAAGATCGCTATCAAAATTGAAAAGGATCAAGAACCTTTTAAGGAACAAAATGGGGAATGAGCGGTTAACTGCACTTGCCTTACTTTCTGTCCACTACGGAAAATATCAGTCATCTTGACCCCCTCTCCAAAAAGGTTTTTTCCTGGCTACGTTCTTACTTTAAGACAAAAAACATGCATTACCAAACGGAAAATGGTTGCAATATTTCATATAAGCACCCTAAATAGTTTCTTTCACTGCCTTTTAACTTTAAATTACATCCGTTCTATCTTGATTGATAATTAGAGGCATCAGTTATTTTTTCTCATGGGCCCTGGCATAGAGAAACTATATACAATACCACTCACTACTCTATGGTGTTACCTTTCCCCATACAAAGGCTACTGTTATAGTCGTTTTCGATTACATGCGACCTCCTAAAAATACTCAATCAGATATGCACATCGTGTAGGATGGGGTGTTTAATTTGGAAATTCGATTGTCTCACTTGGTGTGAGAACGTAGCGAGCGCAGCGTAGCGGAGGTAGTGGGAACTCGATGAACAATGGCAGGAAATTTCCTGTCCCACACATTTATTCGTGTGCTTTCTGCAACGAAGCATCCCTAAATAAGGAAAGTGGCCTTCGTCTGCCAAAAAACTTGTTTCTCAAAATTACTACAGTTAATTTAAGTGAAATTGTTTTGCTAACATGCACAAATCACAGCTCTGAATCCGATGCAGTGTATTTGTAATACTATGTGAGGTTACAAATAAAATTTAGTGTATTTTCAAAACAATAAGACTTATTGTGTGTGGTGTATTCGAATATTTTTTTCTCATATTAGGTTATATAGTATCCTTTATATTTTCTCACAGTCTCTGAAGTTAAATTCGGTGGTTGTCCTACTTCCGGTTTCATAATAATGAACATACATATTGCAAAGAAATCATGGACCCCCAAAAACACAGATGCAGGGTGGAGTCCTCAACTTCTTGAAAAATTCCCTTCATAACTATCTATAGCACAAATTTTAAGATTGCAAACCATTCTTAAACCTTAAGTGGCCCAATGCTTAATCTTAATTTGATTACGCTTACTACTTACTAAAAAACTTAATGTTTGCAATATCGTTTGTTCGATTACGGTTAAATTTTATTTTTAGTTACAAAAAATAAAACGAACTCATTTTTTGTTTAGCAAAAAAGCATTGTAAAGAAATTATTTTTAAATTCTAGAGGAATCATCCTATTTACAAAGGTGTTGTATAATTTAGTATACTATCATAATTAGCTACGTGCTAAAATATTGATATTGATTTGATTTTAGATAACAATGAATATTCATTCAACACCATGTGGCCAAAGACAATAAGAGTTGATTTAATAGATAGATACCAAGCGAATGGCAAACAATGTCTAATAGTAAAAAAAGAAAAATACTAACAATAATTCTTAGCATCCAAAGAACGAAAGTTATAACATGCATAACAGCAAAATAGGGCCGATTTTCAATAATACAACAACAATAAACTATGTAACAACAAAAAACTTAACAATATTGAACAACGTGGTACAGTATAATAAAAAGTGGAAAAAATAACAAAGTTCAACAAAAAATAACAAATAACAAACAAGCAATAAATAAATAACAACAGGGAGTGCAAACAAATCAAACAAGTCAAACTGACTGATGATACGATAAAGAAGAAAATATAATGTATGTCAATTAGATAAAATATTTTCAGTCTCATTTCACTCGCTAAAAGCTCGCACTCTAGAGTACACTTTCAGTTCTCTTAGTGCTCTTTCACACGATACGGCGCGCGCCGTGCGGCGCACAAATTCCCGCCGGACTCCCCTACGCCTGACACGCGGCGTCCACGCCGGACTACTCTGCGAAGGGCTATTGTATCATATTGGGGGTTTCACACGGTCCGGCGCGCGCCGCACGGCGCAGACGCCGCGCGGCGCACAAATTCCCGCCGGACTCCCCTACGCCTGACACGCGGCGTCCACGCCGGACTACTCTGCGAAGGGCTATTGTATCATATTGGGGGTTTCACACGGTCCGGCGCGCGCCGCACGGCCCAACCTCTAGTCTTGGGTTTGCCACTGGAGAGTGAAGACGTACGTATACTTCGGTATTGTTTTTGTTCAAGTGTTTTGTTTTTTTTTTTTAAGTAAAATTGAGTGAAACATAAGAGGTAGTGGCAGTCGACTGATGAAGATATTGACATGGAAAAAGTCATAAAGTTCATCATACGATTTGATTGACATACAAAAGTAATGAATTGAATAAATCTTTGAAGGACCCAGAAGTATGTCGATTTTGAAGCAATGGGTGAATCCAATACCGCTTATTTCTTCTTCTTCGCCGTCTCCACAGTAAGTACATGGCTAGCACTTTATTCTTCCGCGGTGTTAACATTTCAATAGTTGAGCATGTACTGAACAGTCAAAACATGGGAGCGCCGCACGGCACGCGCCGGACGAAACCGACCTCGTGTGAAAACATTCAGCTTCCCAGGCGAGCGCCGCACGGCGTGCGCCGGATCGTGTGAAAGAGCACTTACTGTGAATGATAATTAGGTATTGCATGCGCTAAAACAGTTTGAGAAATCCACCTGTTGTATTAGAAACGTTCTTAAACTAACACTTAATAAGAAACATGAACTTTTTCACGTGCTTATTTTTGGTGGTAGAATTATGAGATATACGTATCCGAACGTTTTTAAGTATTTCTTGTAAAGTGACTACTTCATGAACACTTAGTCGATGAAGTACATATAAAACAGTTAACGAATTTTATTTTTTGAATAATCAATAAATTAAAAAAATTGCTCTCCCTTTAGCTTTGCGACTAAAAATAAATAAGGGCTTAAAGTTTAACTTTGTTTTTATGGGGTTACAATGAAGACGGCCACCCGTCAGTATAGTTACTGCTGGTGATACGTTGCAGACTAGGGTGTTTAGTATGGAATTTTGTAGAGTATCCCATAGCCCGTACAAGCGTGTGTAACGTTCTGGCCCTTCTCCAAGTAGCCAATATTACACACATAACTCTACTACATTGTACAGTCTGTGTCTTTGTTTATTCCATTACCAGATTGTCCCCTACAAGCTACAGTAGCCCTAACGATAAATCGAACCGACCTATACGATAAGTTCAACCCCAGCTCGTGCCAAGTTATCCTGGAAATGCTATAACTATATCGATGGAACAAAACAGTTCCGCTTCATGTGTGATAAGATAAACGAAACGATAATGAAAATAGTCTTAGTAAAGACGAGTGCAACCCCAGCTCGTGCCAAGCAATCTTAGAAATGCTATAAACATAACCGGATCAATGGAACAAATAATTCTGCTTCGGATCTCAAACGATTATGAAAAAAGTCTTAATAACTTGTAAGATAAATGTAACCCCAGCTCATGACAAGCAATCTTGCAAATGCTATAAACATAACCGGATCAATGGAACAAATAATTCTGCTTCGGATCTCAAACGATTATGAAAAAAGTCTTAATAACTTGTAAGATAAGTGTAACCCCAGCTCATGACAAGCAATCTTGCAAATGCTATAAACATAACCGGATCAATGGAACAAATAATTCTGCTTCGGATCTCAAACGATTATGAAAAAAGTCTTAATAACTTGTTTTGTAGAGTATCCCATAGCCCGTACAAGCGTGTGTAACGTTCTGGCTCTTCTCCAAGTAGCCAATATTACACACATAACTCTACTACACTGTACAGTCTGTGTCTTTGTTTATTCCATTACCAGATTGTCCCCTACAAGCTACAGTAGCCCTAACGATAAATCGAACCGACCTATACGATAAGTTCAACCCCAGCTCGTGCCAAGTTATCCTGGAAATGCTATAAACATGACTGAATCGATGGAACAAAACAGTTCTGCTTCGTGTGTGATAAGATAAACGAAACGATAATGAAAATAGTCTTAGTAACTTGTAAGATAAGTGCAATCCCAGCTCATGACAAGTAATCTTGGAAATGATGTAAACATAACCGGATCAATGAGACAAAACAATTCCGCTTTGTGCCTGTTAAGATAAACCAAACGATAATGAAAAAAGTCTTAGTAACTTATAAGATAAGCGCAACCTCAGTCCATGCCAAGTAATCTTAGATATGCTATAAACACAACTGAATCGATTGAACCAAACTATTCTGCTTCGTGTTTATTAAGATGCACCAAAACGATAAAGAAAATAGCATTCAGTGTATGTTGGTACAACAGTGACTTTGTGAGAAGTGTAGGCTTACTTACCATGGACTGCTGCTGACAGTTTCAGCAGTAAGGAGACTACATTTTAGATTACGTGAAGAACAATTCGAAGAGGTTTTGACATTTACAGAGAATGATATAAAGGAGAGAAGACACGAATTACAGGAATTCAATCAAAAGAACGGGTAACTGTATGTTTGAACTCGATCTTAAACTGTGTAGCTTTGTCTAAGTAAATATTTATATTTTGCTTTCTAGAATAAAAAAAAACACATATTTTTCTATTTTTTCTTTTACTTTCTTTTCACAATAAATATACTAAATAATTATCATTATAAATATTGAAAAAAGTATCAAAACATTGTTCACAATAACAAAAAGGCTGTATACGAAAAAATACGCCGAGAAAAGAGTCGATAATCCAAAAAGAAACTATCAAATAAGGAATTATTTAGCAAAAACTAATTTTGAGGTTTAAATAACAGGGATAACACAGTGTTCAAAGACCAATAAAGACACCACACGGTGAAAATTCATCCTTTTGGGATCGGCCGCCGAGCGATGTTTAGTCATACGCATGGATGTTTCCTAATGCGCATGCGCACTGCATCACTTCAACAGACGCCACTCTGCTAGTTCCTCGCCGGGTGGTGCCTTTATTGGTCGTTGAACCTGTTATTTGAATTTAACTAATTTCTTATTTTAGTGCTCCTTGTCTGATTGTCGACTTTCTCCCTAGCATACAGTAGCCTTTTTGTTACTAGTAACAATGTTTAGAAAATTGTTTTCAATATTTTCGAAGTTTATTTTTTAATTACATGATGAAAAAGACACAAGAAACAAAATACAATAAATATATAACAATACATTTCTTGTTTTTTATTGTATATAGCAAAATATAGACTTTAAGTTTTGATGAATGTATGAAATTACGTTTTTTCCGATATTAACTAAGAAATACCGTTGGGATTTTTTTGGTTCTTAAAGTTTAAAAACGTATACCTCAAGCATACAATTACCCGTTTTCTGCTTGTGATCGATTTCTTGTAATTCATGTCTTCACTATTTATATATCATTCTCTATAAATGTCGAAACCTCATCGAGTTGTTCTTTACTTTGTCTAAAATAACGTCTGAATTTCTCTTCGCCCTCCTCTAAATTTGCTATCCAATGGTGGAGTGCTCCAAACATTTATATTTTTTTGGGTCTTTTTCGTTTAAGGGCCAGCACCTTACAAACATACTGTACCTGACTGACAGGGCATTTAATCGTTTTTTTTTGTGTTATTAGTTCTTAGGGCAGTAGTCCAGGTACTACTTCTAGTATAAACTCGTCTTATCTTATCAGTGATAAACGCGCGCCGCTTATCTTTTGCCTGTAATGAAACCTGCGTTAGTTCTGTGAGTTATACTTAGTTTTTCTTGTTCAATAAAGCGTGGTGAGTTGATCTGGGCTTGGACTTTGCAAGCTCGAGTTAATTTTTTTTCTAAAAGAGCAAGCAGCGCAAAGCGCTGCGCAGCGGGCAAGCATCGCGTGATCTGAGTTTTGAATAGGCAAGCTAGGGTCTTTTGTGCTGGCCCTTAAACGAAAAAGATCCATTTTTTAATTAATAGGGTGCACCCAATGTTTTCCTGACTGAGGTCGCAACTCAGCTGAAAGAGATGAAAACAATTGTCCGTCCATCCGCTGGATGGACGTTTGCGTTGTGCGGTAGTACCCCGTGGACGACCTAGGCATAAAATACCTCTAATGGATGGATGGATGTGCGATGTGGGCGGCTTTTAGTAACTGAATTTTCCGGAATATAACTGGTTACTTTTGGAGATATTTTATTATGGCCTTACAAATGAATTATGAATTATATAGAAATGGCTAAGGAATTAATACTGAATTCAATTCCTCACAGTGAGTATCGCAGGTATTTTAATGTAAGCAAACAGTAATGTTTGCAATTACGAAAACTTTCTTCTTGTAATAACTATCTGTCCGTTCGTTTTACACTATATTTAAAACCTCGCTAAAAATAATTGACAACTTTAACAAAACTGCAGTAATTCGGGAGGAATATTTTTCTCATTTAAAAGCCATCCCAGTTAGTAGCTTTCTACATTTTCAGTGCATTAGAAACAGCAACGCCAAGGTCACTTTCAGCCTAAATCAACCCTTTTCTCTCTCTCAGATTATTTTATTATTACGCCAGTATTTCCGTAAAATTCATATTTTGGAATCATAAAAAAAGGAATAATACATTTTTTTCATTACGGCTGTTATTAACAATGAGGCCAATACTGTGCATTGTAACAAAGTTTTGATATATCAATGTTTCAAAAAATGTCATCATAAATTACAAAATACATGTAAATAAAACTTTTTCTGTTTGTTTTCATTGCCCAAATCACCACTGCAATTCCTTATACATATTACCTATGGGACCTGTATTCATGTTGTTTAGGGAGTATAGATTTGGCCCAATTAAACTTTCAGGATGACCAACATTAAACAGTATGAAACAAAACAACATCAGAACTAAAGCAAACATTGAATGTATTAAGTACTAAGGCTACATGTTTCTTCAGTATTACACTTGAAGTCTTGGTACGACTCTTGAGTGCTCACTTGGTTAATAAACTCTCAACTAACGTATAATACACAAAGGTTTTGTTTATAAAGTAACATACTTTGTAACTAAGGCTCTGTAACTATAACAACAAAATAACTATTGTTGCCAGTCGTTTAGTACTAAAACTAAAACGATACCGTGTAATCAGTTCAATAGCCCAGTGAGAGTACTTAACCAATTGTAACATTTTAACTTAAATAGTTTGAAATCTAGGAGTTTACTTTCATTGTGCAACTTGTTAAATATTTTCAGACTTATAATATAAAAGCTATTTTTACATTTACTTAACCTACTGTATGGCACATCTAACTGGAGCTGATTTCTAGTATTGTGATTATGTACATCAGATCCATGTACAACTAAACCTAAATTAAAATTCTTCTTAAACATACATAAATATACAAGTTTATCACAGTCAAAATCTTACACTTAATAAATAATGGTTTACAATGTTCTTTTAAAGTTGCCTTATTCATTATTCTTAAAGCTTTTTTCTGTAACACTAATATCCTATTAACATGACAGCTATTTCCCCATAGAATTAGGCTATAGTTTATCACAGACTGAAAGAATCCAAAGTAAGGTGTTCTTACATAATAACCTAATGTTTCCTCCTTATACTCCTTATGTTTCGAGGTAAGTTACGTGTGTAACAATAGTAACGCATTATTTCCAAATAAGAAAAAACGAAAATATTCATGTATGAATGAAAAATTAAAGGGATCGTGGTTCGAATAAGTTTCACAAGGCATTTCCGTCAAAGTACTGTCTGCAAATTTAGTAACTTATTAAGTACAAAATGTTACTTAATTTTTCATTCATGAAGGACGACGTTGCAATTTAATCAATACTGAGAAAAACGCTGATTAAGATCATTTATTGTAGCTATCATGGTATTTGTAACCTTAAAAATCGTGGTAGTTGAAGAACGAAACTGACACCTTCTATTATTATTGATCGTGTTTGTAAATTATCAAAATGTTGTGACCCATGAAGTAAAAATGTCAACAGAAAGCGAGAGAATAAAAATGCATGCGGAGGATGTATCCTATATTTCAATGTTTAAAAGTGACACACATTTTGTATCATGTAGTAATGCAGGGGCTCATGCATGCCGTGTACATTCGGTCGGAAGAAAATCGAGAACTTAGTTCAGAACCATAGGCTAATGAAGTTCGCACAATCGATTATAAGCAGTTCATTAGTTAAGATTTAAGTCGATAATTTAATGTAGTATATTTCGGCAGCCAATACCATATGAAAAAATCGACAAGAATCAGAAAACGAGTTCGGGTAGACAAATAGGTAAGCCTGTATAAAATAATTTCATAGAACATTTTCAAATACAACAGAAAGTCCACAATAAAATAAACATAGTGCGAATTATAGTCCAAAATCAATAGGAAAAAGAAACATTAACAATAACATAACATAACAACATAACGTAAGTATAACATTAAGTATAGACACCATGTTATTCAATTTTAGGCTAAAAATTAAAAAGTAATTTACAAATTTTTCGATTACTATAATTCAATTAGTTTTTTTAAGATCTTGATTACATGGATATCAATGACAGGTGCAACTCAGTACATCACAAGTCACCGTGTGTTCCAAATATAGCCCACAATGTGTTGTCAATAGCTGAGGGGAGGGCCAAAACCTGTTCTGGCAGCTGTTCCATTTCCAAAGGGCGGTGTGCTGCAGCCCTTGCACTTAAGGATCCAAAAAAATCCACCCATCCAATTTTTTGTCGAAAATCCGGTACTTTACAGTGCAGCGCCTAATGGCAAGTCGGTTAGTCAAAAACGCACTTTCGATTATTTTTAAATGGACTTTCATTATTTATTCTGAATCGACCATACTGATTTTCATTGCAAATTTAATATAAATGTTGGGAATCCTTGCGGGAATTTAATGTACTTCTTGTACCTACGATTTTCAAGAAAATAGACATAGCAACCGTGGATTGTGAGTCAGAAATTTTGTTCGGTAAAGCTAGTTCTGTACGATAACGACTAGATAGCGCTGGCGCTACTATAATAAATATTTTGTTCACAGTTGCAATCCATATTGATCTTACAGTAAGTGTCGAATTCTTATAGATTACATTTAATATGCTGTGTGGTTTTTTTTTATGCAAGAGTTTACTCAATATATCGTGTTTCATATTTTTTGTAATCTATTTATAATTAACTGGCGTTTCTTTTGTTTGCCGCTAGCGCGTAACCACTACTTTCCAAGTGGCAATAGGTTTTAGGATGCAATCTTTTTATAGACTGTAACACAATAAAAGCTTGTACTGCAGCCTATTTTATGCGAAGATACGAGTACCTTAACTCATAATTCCCAATATTGGGAGAGCAGGAAACTTCAGAAAGTTGCTATTCTGTATATAGCCAAACAGAGCATTAAAGTCCACTAAAGCTTGGGTTAGGCCATATGTGTTAAATCCGTTCCAGTATTTAAAGGGTTAACTGATTATTTCTTCCACTCGATGTTCAAACACTCCATTTGACAGAGACTATTTATTTTAATTCGATACATAGTTTCAGATTTCGAAAAGAAAATCGACGAAACTAAAGCTCCAGAAAATGAAAATTCTGTATTGCTGAGCACTCTAAGTGACGCCAACAATACTGACAGACAGCTCCGTTACACTGACTGTGAAATACTCGTTTGGATAATGCCTCTCCTCCAACAATTACTTTTTCACAGTTCGCTCATCACAACGCTCACGAAGTAGCTACTGTATTTATCTTTTCAATACTACATTGTTGTCTGTTTACAGAATAGCCAGCTTTGTCGTGATGTGTAAGCCTGTAGCACTTTTGTTTCCTTCTCGCGTTCAACTAAAGAACTAGAAGGTACTTGCAAAATTATGGGACTAAACATCAAAATTGTATAAATTGGCAAAATCTATTATTGTTTTGATTATTCCATTTGAAACTCATATTTTACAGATACAGTATTAAATCAAGGGCTGGCTAAATAAATTATAAATTCAGTAATAATGTTCCTAAAGAGACGTTGTCTGATTTATCTCATTTATCTCGGCACTATTTATTATTTAAATCGTATTTTCACTTTTTCACTGAAAATTCTTACAGATTACAATCGAAAAATCCTTTTAAATATATCAAATAATTTAATTTATTTCACGATCTACAAGAACATTCATTTGTTTACTTACATTAGGTTTCTAACAAATTAATACTGAAGTTTAGTTCAATATTCATCGCTTTGATGCAAATCTTCCAAAATATGATGCCTATTTCTGCAAAAGAGTCCATTTTTCATTTTGTCTTATTTTCGTTTTAAACTTGTTATAGGTAACAAATGTTCAAATGTCAATTTCAGAAGAGAGAAAACTGTATTTAGATAAATAATATTCCAATGGGGTAAAGCGGGGAACAAAGCTCTAAATTAAAAACCCATAAAATACAAAATATAATAAATAAAATAAAAAAATAGGTATGTGTGAAATAATTCTTAAAGTATATATTATATTTTTGTCCGTATCAGTAAATAAAAAAGTAAACTTCCCTACAACTTTGATATACAGGCCTACACCAAAATATTTTATTTCCATACTTAACCACAAAATACATCAAAGAATAAAATAAATATAATTCGTCAAATATAAATTTCCATAAAATAGCAAACAGTCTTATCTGAAATCATATTTTGAAAAGATTTTGGTAATAAAAATTGCAGAGTTTTTTTTATTTACAATTCGTTTACATTTTTATTACAATTTTTAATCATGCTAAATAAAAAAATATATACGCTAATTAACCCCACCACTTCTAGGTTTTTAAAACTGCTATATTGGAATGCATCAAAGCTATATATAGAAAAATTATATACATATTTTCTACGTATTATTATATATACATATTTTCTATGTATTATTATATATATATATATATGTATTATTATATATATATATATATATATATATACATATTTTCTATGTATTATTATATATACATTCTATTTACTAGCTTGAGATTTGTATAATTTATATAGATTTGCTTTATTCTTTAAAGTATAGTTTTGCTTTTATTAAAATTAAGGAGTTTAAATTTCTTACCTGCTTTGACAGAAGCTCCCAGCAGAAATATTCCAAGAAGAACAACTATGATGATGCACACATATTCCGTAACACACAAGGATCTACTAAATTCTACACGAAATCTTGGACACAAACAATGCAAGTTGGTTGACAATCTCTCCTTTTCTTCCATCTTATTTGTTCTAGTCCTGCTGCTTTTGATGTTGAGTATTCTAGCCAGCATTTCTTTGTGGTGGCCAGTCACGGTGTAGGTAGACCCAGCCCGTCTACCTGGGCGACAAAAACTTTCTTTGACTCGAACACTCAGGAAAACGTAGAATATTTCATACTATATCCGGGGAATGCACTGTAAATAATTCACTTTACACGAACACAGCTACGGTGGGAATTCAACGCGGTTCCTGTTATGATTCACCTGAAGTAATACCCACCTGTGGATAGGTGATGAAAGGAATGCGTAAGACTTTTGAGCTTGAATGACTAAAAACACACTTCATATTGAGATCAACACTATCACTTCATCTGATAACACCAGTATTGTAACACTATCACTTCAAAATGCCTTCATATTTTACGAGAAAACTTTAAAACTTTTGAACTCGCACTCAAAACAAACCCGAACACAGCAATACACACACGGCGCGATCTCGGCCAGTTGCCCGTTACATTCTGCTGCGCTTCCCCACTACTACAAACTTGGTAACTCGCGATGTCGCCACCAGGAGCGCTACTAGACTGAGCGTTGCTACCGCTACCTAACAGCAAACGTTGTAAACACTTCATACATTAGGAATTTATTTGAGAAAATGTAGTACTGTGCTTGAAATTCAAAAGAATTATTCAAACAGTGTCCCACGGCATAAATGGGATTGTGGTTTTTAAAGTACAAACTAATTTTGTACTATTGTTGTACTAAAGATTACAATACGGTTTAGAAGTTCGAGAAAACATACAACAAATATTCAAGAAACGCAGTGTAATCTATTTGAGTTGAATATGATTAATTCTAGTAAATGTAATTTATTTCTTCCAGTGATATGTCAGACATATCATAGAGTTAAAATAAAACAACCAGTTAATAAAGTATCACTTCTACATCTACATAACATTCTGTGTTTTTCAGAATTTTATTTCAGACATTACAAATACCTTGAGACATCAGAAAAAATAGTAAACATATTTTAGACAAATTGAGGATATCAAATTTGAGCAAAAACTATAATTATATATTTGAGTCACAAGTAGTGAAAATATTTTTTACTATTTTATTAGCACTACTAAGTAAACAAGTAAACAAAGGAAAAAAATTTCATTTCAATCTATATAATTCTGTGCCTTCTATATATAACATATTCATAGTCAAGAAAACATTAAAAGCCCATTTTGAGGTGACACCAAAAACCTATTTCTAGTAAACTTTCAGTAACAGTAGTAGATATTCACAATTTTTCCCACTTATCCATACTCCAGTACATGCATAACAACCAGTCCATAAAATTTGACTTTTTACATATATTGTACGCACGTGATCCTTATTACAGTCATAAAATGTATAATCATTCTTCTTGTGGCCTACAACTGGCAATTGTTTTATATTTTATGATGAAGGTAAATGGTGTCTGAGAAATATTGATCAAAACTTGGGAAAATTACTACCTACACGAATTGTATTTATGAAAAGTTTTTTCTTCTACCAACATATGTCCTCTTAAACTGAGTAACGTAGTCCTGATCCTTAAATGATACAAAGGTTGTTTTATGATGAATGATCTACGTGTTGTTTTATTTCGAATTGTAAATCCTTCAGTAAACAAACAACAGTTATATAATAGAAGCATACAACTTGGATTAAGCTTTAACAAAATTTTCCACTCTACCAGTCCCCCGTCAGTTCTCATTGGGATGAATTGAATTATGAATAGGTAATGTATAGTTTTGCTATTATATAATAGCTATTAAATAATACTGTATCTGTTATAGTATTTGTCGCTAAATAGATACAGACAGCAAGAACATTAATGACATAAATGTTTATAGCGACAATGGATTTTAGTAGTAACGTTATTTAACTTCTCATAAAAACATCGAAACCATTACTTAAACAAAATGTAAAATTAACTACTACACTTAAAAATTATGTTTGCTCTCCCTATATAAACTTTGAAAGTGAATACATTAAGCCAAATTTAATATGCTTTTAATGGATAAAGTTATATGATTTCAACAAGTTAGGTATGTTTGTTGGCATCCCCATTTGTTAAGTGGCAAAAAGTTTTAAATCAGGATTCTGGAAGTTTTTTTGTGTAATTTATTTTCAATAAATGCCAAATTTCTGACTCCTACCTAGTGGCAAGTGAGATTTCAATTGTGATACATGAGTGAGGCAGTGGGTTTCTACAATATACAGCAGGGTGCCTTAAAATTACAACTTTAAATAATTGTTGCACAAACCTTACCAAAGTAACGTTGTAAAGGTACCTTATGTAACGTTTTAAGTAGTACAATTGTAGTTGAGAGGCAGTGATGGAACTTTTAAAGAGCATTGAATTGCTATATTTAATTCCACGAGATGATTAGTCAAGCTGTTAAATAAGATGTGTTACATAAAGTATAGTCATTCTTAAAGCCAGCCTCCTTTTTTGTTTTTTTTTTTAATGGTAATTCTGAGCTATTACTGGATCAACTTCAATTTCGGAACATCTCAAGGATTAAACAAGCTGTGGACTTGAGCGAAGCCTATTTGTAAGTAAGGTACTGTGTTTTACAATCAGTAAGGTGTGAAATGATCTCCAGTCAATGTTTTACTTCTAAATTGGTTTATACCTCTAAATTTAATATGAAAAATATTTTAGTTGAATTCATTCATTTTTGGATAAAAGTCTTAGTAATATTTTTTATTTTGACATTTTAGAAGTAAGTAAAATTTAAGTAATATTTTTATTTTATGTAGCTAGTTTATGTATGACTTTAGCATTGCAGGACCATATCTTTTCAATAATACTTTTTGTAATTCTTGGAAAGAGTGTATCCAGTTACACAGGATGGACACTGAAAAGTAGAAAGTGACAGACTGTCCTGGAAGAATTGCTGGATTCCACACTATTATGGTGTGAGCAGCCATTGCTGCATACATTAAGTAATGTACTTTGTTCTACAATTAGTTAGGTGTGATATTATCTCGCTTTACCTGTCAATCTTTTACATCCATTTGGTTAATACTACATAAGTGACGTAGGAAAGTATTTTTTTTATTTTAATTTAAATGTTTTAATAAAGTGCTAACCTTGATTCTTTCAAGCTTTCATTGCAATATACTTTTTCTCTTATAACATTTAACTTTTTGAACATTTCACATTAATCACAAGTGTTTCCTGGCACCTCCAATACATCTTTTGTATACACCTTTTGGGTGTAAAATGTTTACTCTATACATATTGTTTTATGTCTCAATAGGCAACATCCTAGCCTCCATTGAAGTGTCCATGTTTTTGATTAGTTGTGTGTTTGTGCACATTGCACCAGGACATACAAATAATGATGAGTGGAACAAAAATTAAAATTTTGTTCTGGATGATAAAATATCTGGAATCTGATCATTCCTGCCTAGCCAAGATCTTGTAGAAACAACCACCTTCTTACGGCATTGTATAAAAAATTTAATAATGAAATAATGGATGAAAGTACTCCCAAGAAGTGGGTAACTAATGTAGATAGGTGTTCGATGGAAACAGTATTGAAAAGCACCAGTGGTTTTATTGTTAGTTTTGGAAACATCTTTTTGGCTTAAAATACATACATTTATAACTATTGGTTCATTTGACATGGAATGAACCCCTAAGCAACTCTCAATATGGTGGTCCTTATCTCTTTACCTAAATCTAATTTATTGTAGAGCATCCAGAATTTTGAGATCTCTTATAGATGTGTCATCAAAAGTCCTTATTTGGATGCTATAATTTTTGGACAGAATACTGGTTTACGCAACTGTTATTTTACTATAGTTGTAGTGTACAAGATTGAAATGAAGTGAGATACAAGCCTTCACATGTGGCGTAAACTTCAACAAGCAGCATATGGTGTAAACAAAATGTAATAGTTTTGTATAATGCTTTATCTACAGTTTTACTGCTTACAGATTTTACTAAGTAAGATATGTGGATAAATTTGTAAATATTTGTAAGAGCTCTCTAGATATTAGTATTTTAGAACTCTTTCACAGACAGAAATTAACTTGTTGAAAACACCAGGATCATCACTATTAAAGATCTATTTCAACATGAAGGTGAAGGCAGTTTAGTCTAAGAGCTAGTGGTCGGCTACCTGTATGTATTTGATGAGACCTGGTTTTTTTGTACAGTGAGGTCCCTTTACCCACTGTTCATGAGATGGGGAGTCACTAAGCTGTAGGTGGCCGACTTGGCGGGCGATCAGGTAAGACAGGTATACATTTTTGGCCAATTTCATAAGTATTTGATGACGTCTGCCGTTTTGTAGTTTGAACATTTATTATTATTATTATCGGAAAATAACAATGGCAAACCATTATCGTGCGGAATTCATTGCGGCAGACGATTTTGAAGTGCTGAAAAAAATAAAATTTTGAAAGTAATTGACGAGATCTGCCATTGATATATTTTATTTATTGGGGTCTTAAAAACGTATATTGATCATGGCAGACGTCTATATAGCGGACATACTTTGGTAGAAAAGAAAATCTTAGCTACTATCCGGTCAGATGTATGCATAGACCGCTTAAAGCTATCTTCCTTTTTTCCCCTATGGATTACTATTGTACTCATTCTAGCCTATAATATTGTCTTGTATTTTTACTAGCATTCGAATAATTCAGGTTTTATACCTGAGAGGGCCAAATTGTATCCCCACCCTAACGGAAGTTTTCAGTATATTTCCGAACCTTTATACAGTTGGCTGCATGCTCGATTGTCGCAGTTGTATAAAAAAAAGAAAAAAAAGTTACCTCGTTTTTCGTAATCTTTGCAATAGCTAAATCGTAAGTCACTTGCATGTACTCTTGATTTAGCTCTTGCAAGGCTGCCATGCATTGCTGTATAGTTGCTTGTTGGTGAGTGATTAATCAGTGTTAAATATGTAATCGTTGTGAAGTATTATCAATCACTATGTTGCTGTTAAAACCAGTCCACATAGGGGTATTTAAAAAAAAAAAAAGTAAAGAATGTCTTATTTTATCAGGCGAAGTTAGGGCTAAGAAGCCCTCTCTAACACTTAACCTGGGGACCAACGGCTTAAAGGTGACTTCTGAACCACCACCAATGGCCGGGCAGGCGGGCCGCTTGCAAGGACAAGATCGCTCAGCGGTCACCTGTCCAAGCAGCAGCCACGCTCGGCGTTGCTTGATCTGGTTATCTTGCGATAACCGCCGTACCCACTACGCTGCGCCATTGGCAACAACAATCATGTCATGCATTTAACAATCCCAAAGCATGACTAAACATCAAAATTCTGTCAATTCAATTGTAAAGACTCTTACGCACGATTATATGAACCTCTTCTTCGCTTTCAGTTTGAATGTTACTAATTTTTTTAAAGTATTTTAGCGCACTGTGGTAACTTGAAATCGATTGTCTCAAAAGATCGTCGTCTAGGCATGTCACGTTTACATCCTTCATTATCTTCTTTTTCCTCTTCTTCTTCGTCTTCTACATTGTTGTCTTTGGGGTTAATATTTTGGAACATTATTCCAACAGTATCATGAAGAGTGTCTTTCCCAGTCTTGGTAACAACAAATCGGTCATAATTGTCGAATGCCATACCTGCAACAAGATTTTCTTCTTTATTAATTACCTCAGGACATATTTCGGTACGTGAAACTGATGAAAATGTTGCCTCTGTTTCTAACTCCTCGACAGCAGTGTAACTTATACAATGACCGTAACGATTTATTATATCGATAATCTTACGACTGCTTGTAAGACTTTTTAACGCCATGCCTAAGCAAATGTGTTTAGAGGTCTTCATGTTACCATTGTGAGTCATATATATAACGTCCTGTGACAGGGACTGTACATGATGTTGAAAACTGTCGCAATTCCGCCATTTACGTCTTGAACATCCAAAAATTGATGAAAAAAATTCTGAAATCATAGGTGGTGTTGAACACTCACCTTTTATTAAGCGTTGACTGGTTAAATTATTGGGTAATTTTTTTATGCCCATAATTTCCTCTCGTAAAATGGCAGCAGCTTCTCGTAAAATATCTTGGTCTTTCAAGTGCGCAAATAATGAATCATCAATTGTTGAAATACCCATTGGGGCAACAACTTTTTTTTGTTGGATGACAAAATTTGAATTTTATCGCCAAATTTCTTGCGAAGTTTTTCTTCCAAATAAGATGCGATAAATATTGATGCTGCGTCTGAGCTTTCACTTAATTCTTTAAATATTTCAAGATACTCTTTCTGCAAATAACATCCAGAAAGAGAAAGAAAATAACATTGTCCTCGATTTATCGCATTTTTTTCAACTAAATGACATATTTCTTTATAAACAGTTACATGTACTTCTCGGGAGATGTGCCATGCAGTATGGTCAGGACTTTTCACGAGAGATCTTTTTTGATTCCTAAAATGTTGTCGACAAATTTCATGGTAATATACTTCAGATGAGAGAACACTTTCTATTTTTGTTAAAGTTTCTTGGTAAATTGTAGTATCTGGCTTACAGTTTAATAGGATACTCTTTTTAAATTGATCCTTCTCTGAAGTCCGTAATGGGTCAATTTTATATCGAAATTGTTCCTTTTTTTTTGTTACAAAAAAAAACACAAATTTGAGTTTGTAAAAGCTACAATATTAGAAAATTGAACATTCAATGATTTTGCTGAATCTGAAGATGACCCCTCCTCCAACGAAGATTCAGCTTCAGCGTCGATTTCTTTTTCTGCTTCTTTTGTCTCAAGAATGTTTGCATTGTTTTCAAGGGAATCATGTACACGTGTATCCTTAATTATTGAACTATCAGCTGATGTAGATGGCTGTTCAATTGCAGACAAAGACTTTTTGGACTGTGATAGAACCTTTTTTTTCAACATCTGTCATCAAATACTGCCTTTTTTGCTGTAAATGTCTTATAACAACTACTATGATATGCTGAATCATAAATTTCGTCCGGTAAAATAATGTCTTTATATTTTAATTTGTGGAATTTTCTTAACCTCAAAATCTTTTTACATTTTGATATAGTATCTTCTGAAAACAGCAATAATTTGTCAGTTTTTACTGAGTCACAAATAACACACTTCTGTTCTGGTTTTTCACTCGACATTCTCACAGATATATTAAATAAATAATAACGAAATCAACAAAACAAAAGAAAGCAACACTACGTATTGTATTGTTTTCAATATATTTACGAAAACGAGGTAACTTTTTTTTGTACAACTGCTACAATCGAGCATGCAGCCAACTGTATGAAGGTTCGGAAATATACTGAAAACTTCCGTTAGGGTGGGGATACAATTTGGCCCTCTCATGTATAAAACCTGAATTATTCGAATGCTAGTAAAAATACAAGACAATATTATAGGCTAGAATGAGTACAATAGTAATCCATAGGGGAAAAAAGGAAGATAGCTTAAAGCGGTCTATGCATACATCTGACCGGATAGTAGCTAAGATTTTCTTTTCTACTAAAGTACAAATCATCATTCCAAACCTCCATCCTTCATCATTAAAACATCCTAAGCTGAATAATGCCAGTAATATTAAGTTAATTGGGATTTTTCCAGGAAAAGGAAGGAGTAATAAAGCACAGATTCTTGTTGAAATTAAAATAATAATTCACAAAATCAACAAGACATTTACAGAGCAAGGTTTGCATATTTCACTATTATCGACAGTTGGTTTACACATTGACTTAAATACTCTGTATTTGAATTAAATGGTGTATAGTATATTTACGGTGTTTAGTCCAGGGCAACAATAGTAAATGACAGTTGTGGTAACTGTAATGGTGTTTCTTTAATTTCACAGATATTTTTAATTAATTCAAAGTCAAATTCTAACTAAACAAAACTACACTATACAAAAACACATCTATTATGGTAACAATGAAGTAAAAATTGTCTATGGAACTTTTACAACTGTGTGCATTTGTTTAATTTCAAAAGTCTGTACAAGTGTGGAGATACTAGTTTAAAGAGTGTAATTTTTTATGTCTGTTCCTAAAATTTGAAACCAATTTTTCAATAATCTACAAGATTGTAACAAGAAGTGCTGGGGTCTACTAAGAATATTTAAAGTTATTGAGAAATAATTATTTTTCGTGTTATTGTAATACAATTTTTTGTTTTTGTAAAAAGCATTGTTTGGAGAGTAAATAATTTTTACTGTATTTTAAAGAACAACAGTTTGTTATAAGATAATGTTTATTTGAAATCTGTATTCGTGTACTCTGGCGATAAGCTGAAAAGCAAAAACATATCTATAAAAATGTTACTGTTAAAATTAAAATTTATTAAAACTGTTTAAATTTATGGTAACTCGTATGTTGATATAGTTTTATGAAGCAGAGAAAATATTTTGAATTTTATTTAAGTAATACTTAATTGTCTTGTTCAGTTTAGTTAATCATATTTATGAGGTTATATTAACTATGAGAGAACTTATGGGAATTAGAAGCTAAAACTAATATAATAAAGAAGCTACCTGCCAAAACTCTTAACAATGTTAGTGTAGCTTGAAACACTAAAAAAATAATTTAGTATTTTTATACTTTGGTATCTTTTCTTTCACAATTAAAATTGCCAAAGTTGTGCCAGGCCTGAAAAAACAACTTTAACAAAGCGATGACTAATGACCAATTTCAATTCTACCATTTTTGGTAAAGTATTAAAAGAGCTTATACATTATTAAATTTTACTTCTTCTCTTTTTTGAAAATACAAGAAAATTTAGCAGTTTGTTTCCATGCAGAATACATGTACAGTATAATTTTTTACAGCATAAGCTAAAACAATATAAATTACAAATTTATAAATATTCATTAATTCAACAACTTATTTTCTCATGCTACAATTCATTATAGTGTTATAAATTTTGTAACATATAACGATGGCAAATGTACGAAATCCTGTCATCCTTTCAAACATTCCATCCTCAATAACAAACTTTAAACAAATAAATGCTACAATTATTGTTATATCAATTAAAAACTTTTAGGCTGGTAAAAAAAAAATCACTTCTAAATGTTTCTATTGATAAGGAAGTAATTTTTATTTTGCTTATGGCTTTGTTAATAAACTAATTCATTTGGCTCTTAAAGTGTTTGTTAATGAAACATGTTACAAAATGCTAATGTCTTGTTAGAATTTATGTATGATTTTATAGTGTTATGAAATCAAAATTTGTATTATATTTGATAGGTTTATAAAGATGTTTTTATAGTACCAAAAGGTAATTATATTTTTCTAGACAGATGAATGTAATTAACTGTAATGTAACGCTTTATAAAATCATATGTGTTATAGAGAATCACAATGAAAAAATAAAACTAATACCAGATTTTATACTATTATTTTTATACTGTGTATTAAAAATGCATTACAATTTGTGTTTTGTGGTTCTATATAACTGTTTAATATAATTGTTTTAAGGAAAGATAGAAAAGTGTTATGATTGCAGATAGGATTTGGCCCTTCACAATCTCTAGCTCAGATCTGTTGTCAGGCTGTAAAGTACTCTAGGTGTAAGAAATGATTATTGATTATTTAATGACAAGGAAAAGATATCTCAGAGTGTGAACGTGTAAAGGAAATGGTTCATAGGGCAGAGGCATGACTTACGTCTAATGTTGGAGGCCTAAGCAAGGCTCAAGATGATTACTCGTATCTGTTACTGCCTCAGTGGTGTGTATGACACATCAGTTTGGAGCTGAACTGCAAGAGCAGTCACAAAAAAAGGTTGAAGTGTGTGCAGTGAAAGGTGACACTGAGGACATGCAGTGGATATAAAACTGTATCCACTGAACCATTTATAGCAGCAGATGTCTCTTCAATGGAGCTCCAGGCCAAAGACAGATCAGAAATTCATGGTGGTATGAGGACAGAGAATACCAGGAGCTCATGAGGGGATGGCAGAAGAGATGCAGAAAAGGATTATTTCCAATCTGAAGCTTGAGCACATGGCAACATGGAATACTAAGTGGTCATGGAAGTTTTCACAGCTGTCTTCTCAGGATAGGGAAAAGCCAAACTGCAGAATTTTGGTACTACCATGAGGATGAACAGCAAACTATGTTTGCTTAAGTAAGTGAAAGTCTGAGAGATGCAAAGGGAGGCAGCACCTTATAGTAAGATTCGTTGTTAGAGGGTGCTGGAGAATGAAGATGCCTGGAAAGACTTTATCATAATAATGATCAGTACGATCAAAGACATTTAAAGAAGGAAGAGTAATGATTGAACTGAATGAAAATATAGAAGAACTAATGAATAAAAGGCCCTGCAGGAGCTGAACTCCTGGCACCTGCATCATGTAATACAAATGGCAGGGGGTCTTAGTAAGTATGAGTCTCATATGCGTAGAAGAACCGTTTAGGTATTTGCTAGAAAGGTTCCCATGCCCTTGAAACAGAACAAACAAAGATCAGATCCAAAGTCTGACTCTTGAGATTGGTCAGTATTAATGTTTGGATGCTTTTTTTATATCTAAAGTATGTCTACATCTAATATTTTTAAATTATGAGATTAAAATCTTTTGAACCATGAACAATTCATAGGTTCTATATTTTTCTGAACAATTTAGTCATTGTAAAATTTAACATGGATTAGTTGATTTCAAATAATTGAGTAATATATCCAATATTGTAAAATGCTTTATTGCAAATTGATTTTACCAAATTTTTTTAAATGAACGCCATACAATATTTTACCATATATATTTTGTGTTAGTGTTTTACTATTTTGTAATATTTGGAACAATTGTATTACTTTTTGCGCTCTTTTTACTCTTTATTTTATTTAATTTAAAAGTAGTAACAATATTAATTCAAATATATATATTTGTTCAAAAATTTTTTACTGAAATAAACAAATTCATTATTTAAGGTGATTACAGTAAGTTAAGAAATAAATGCCATTTTATAACTCGAAACTTGTTAAAACCTAAGTTATAGAACTTTTTATGGCCATATTAGGTATATTAATTATTATTTCTCTGCTAATACCACTAAGATTGTTTGTTAATATTTGTTAAAAGTGATGACTATTACTGTGTTATGTAGATCTGTTACTGTTGGTCATTATTATTATATTTTTAATTTCTAAAATGTTTTGAATAGGAAATGAAACCCATATTAATTATTTTATGGGAGGTATTTATAACAAGTTAACAATGCAGTGTTTTTATTATTAAATACAAATATTATTTACTATTGACTTAATGATGAGGGGATAACCTTTATGTCAGTTTGGGTTCAAGTAATGGAAATTACTTCCAGAGAGCTAAACTTGGTACTAACACTAAAATGGTTTGGTTTTATGTTTCCCACTGTACGTCCAAATCTTTCACTTCATTATTTTAGAATAGCACTAAAAACAAAATGGAATAAATAACAAACTTTTCCATTTTTGTTTAAACTACGTCAACGATACAACAATACGATTAACACAGCCAGCTAAATAAAACTAAATAACAAAGTAAATAACTTAACTGAAATCTTACCAGTCAAAACGTTTTCACAAATGTTCTAACAATAAAAATGTCCAAACACTAGAACGTACAAATTTACAATAAAATTTATTGTGTAAAAAACATAGACCTAACATCATGAACAACTTACAAGGTTTTTACGATACTAAAATATAAACTCTCTGTCCACTTGGAACGGGTAAAAGGTATATTTACAAGTTGCGAAGTATAGCACCAAAGTAGTATATACAGTAGATGTACAAGTCTAGGCCGTAACTACACAATGTTGTAAGGAGTCAATAACTAGCTTATGGAATAATAAGCAGAATCACTAATGTATGGTACATTTTTACAAATTAAATTTAACCATCAAAACATTTGCTATCAAAAAAGTTCGATCAACAAACTTTTAATAGGTAGTCTTTTACACAAGTGTTCAATAAAATTTCAATCAGAACATCAAGTGACTATAAACAGTAATAATAATTATTATTTTTATAGATTTAATTTCAAATACCTTCTATGTAAACAAACAAAAGGCATGTGACAACAGCTAACAAGTTTTAAACACTTGTAGACACTTGTGCTAGGTAAGATGGGAAGTATATAACTATTTTTCACATGAAGGCTTAGGTACAAAGTGGAAAATCATTGGTCAGTTAAAATCTGTGATGTGTTTTCACTAACATAACTCTGCTCATTTAAATTGTACTTAAACAATCTTTTATGCACCATTCTTGGTAAATTTCTCTTTCCGAGGGATGGCACAATACTCTTTCTCTTCAAGTATTGTTGGCACAACTGATTGTAGTTCCTGTGCAGATTGATTTACAAGTGGTCAAGTATTGAGAGTAACCTTGGAGGTTATGTCTGACTCAGAAATACAGTGTCATTGTGCAAAATACAGTGTGTGTTGTGCTTATAATAATGTTTCATTGTGCACAATCTCATCTTAGAGTACCTACAGGTTTTTTGAGTCCCAAGACACTTCTCCAAGGCAGCAATAAAACTGCACTAGTACAAGAAGGATGACGTAGTAGTAACATATACCTTCTCCACCTTATCTGAGAGGAATTAATAAAATAATGGCGAGTACTGCAGGTATAAGTGGTCTTACAAATAATTCCTTTCTCCCGTTTTGTAAGTTTGTTTCTGTTCTGAATATGTTACTCGCAATGTAAAGAATTCATTTTAAAGTGCAAATAAAATGAAACAAATAGAAATTTAGGAATTCCTGAAAGCATTAGCTTAAAAGTTGAAAATACTCCTTTTATGATTTGAAACAATGAAGTACAACACTTTAGCTATTCAAGTTAAACCAATTTTATCAAAACTATGTTTATAAAGTTATTACAGTTATTTTTATTTAGAACGAATACAGGAGAAACTAAACTATCTACATTATTGAGGAGTTTGAGAGTTGCTATAAAATAATATTAAAATATTAAGCTTTAGATCTGATTAAATGAACAGAATCATAATTTTATATGAAATGAAACACACCTATCATACTGTTATGTTACTTTCATGCACGTTTATGGAACTTCCATTCATAAATATGGAGAGTGAAGTTGTACTTTTTAGTTCTGTTTTATCTAAGTAGATTGAAGTGGCACAAGATGCAATGGCAGAAATCAAAATTTGCTTAAATTGTTAAGGAATTGAATAAAGTATATTGAAATACCTATATGTGAATATAAACAGTTTTTAAGTATGACAGTTAAGACTGCTATTTCTCATGAAAGAGCATTTCATAGTTTTTTTTATACACAATAATTATAGTATGTGAAAGTTTCTTTATATGTTTATGACATCAATCAAATATTCAATTTCTTACTTCCACAAAGAAATTTGCTAGACTTTGTATGCTCTTGAATCATTGATCATCTTTAAACCGGAGAATTTTCCTGCATGGACATTTTTATCATTATTTTAATAAACAATTTGGAAGCTAATTTTGGACATTTCAAAATAAATCAATAAATCCCATTATTGGAAGATCTGATTTTTGGTCAAATTTGCATCAGTGCTGCAAACTTTGACTTGGATTAAGTCTGGATAAAATTACATTCTGATGTGATCCAACTTTTCCCCGTGTTTTGTTGAATAGTTTCCTTTTGAATATAAATAGTTAGATAGTCTGAAACTCTGCAAAATTGCCGAAATCATGCAATTCAGGTTTTGTTTCAGTTATTATAACTTTACTTGTACTTTTTATTTAAAGAAAGTGAATCAAAAGTTCTGAAATTATTTAAAAATTGAGAAAAAATATGCAGTTTTCTTTTGGTGTGGTAAATTACCAATATAATATGTACAAGGCTTTTCAAGGAGGTTTGTATAAATACATATGTAAGGATTATTTTTATTGCTTAAATACCATCGATCTCTTAAAAATATTTTAATTATAGTAATTTAAATATATCTTTACAAACAATATAATCTGAAATAGTTGATTAAAAATATATAATGCAAAAACTACTTGGCCACACACATTTTCTCAATTTTAACAACAAATATCCATGAAAAATTCAACTTGATATTTTAAATACATAAACTCTGAGATATAACTATTATGACAAAGTTACTCAGATTCATAAATTGACTTTAACTAAGACCTTAGACACTTTACATATTTACAACAGATTAACTTTAAAGTATAACAAACACTGATCACTTCTGAGTAAGCTAATAAACCTTAAATATCAAGAAATAGGAATGATATGAAAATAGTTAATTTTCGCAATATAGTCTTATAAAACTCTCCACTATACTTATAATACTGCTGGATGATATGACTGGATCGTAATTGTTCAGCTGTATGGATGGAACTTGAGAGAACGAGAGGAAGGCAAGGGTTGGTAGACGTGAGAGGATCGTTCTATGACATCTCCTGCGCTGAAACGGTGGTGGTGGGTGTTCCAGGAGGCAGGAGGTGGGAGGGGCTCGGTCAGCCAATCGGGGGGCTTACTGTGACGGTTGTCTCTCGTCTCTCTCTCACGGAAAACACAAACACTCGTCTCAGTCTCTGCAGTGGATTCCAGCCACTGCAAAACTGTCCGACGGTTGTCAATCACGAACTGGCGGAAGTACTCCAGAGGGAGATCTGTCTGTGTGTGGGCGTCAGTGACGGACCGGTCGGCTCCTGCGTCACCCTCATCCTCCCAGCAGAACATGTCCGGGGGGTGCGAGGAACTTCGGGGTAAAGGGATGTCACTCCCACGTACGTGTGGCAGGTTCGGGTTGGAATGTGCAGGCAGCGGGAATGGAAACCGGTTGTTGGCCACAGTGTTACTCGTAGTTGCCAACTCTTGCAATGCATTGATGGCATTTCGTACCTAACAAATGTAAAGTTTAATTAATTTTATTTTATGGGAAATGAGTAAAACTTTCTGGATAAATTGCTGAAAGTCATATCATAGAACAATTGTAAAATAGTATAACTACCCAAAAACACTAAACAGCACTCATCTAACTTAAATCATGAAGAACATGGCAAGGTTGACCATAATAAAGTGGCATGAATGCAGGAGTCTTGATGGAACTTCATGGACAAGAAAATAAAAATTTTCACTGATAGCCCAAAAAATATTGAAGGCATTGGACTCTGTATGTGTTTGACTTCTAATTTGTCTCAGACTGCTGTTTATACTTCCCTCATTAGGATAAACATCATCACTATGTTGGATTCCAGGCCAAAAGGGAGTCATGGAAATGAAAGGACCGAAATTTTGCAAATTTGAGCTGAGTCAAATATAACAGGATCTTTTAACAGTTCTGTGGAATTTCCAGGTGAAATTTAAAGAAAATCTGAAAAACCATAAATAGGAAAGCATTCTCGTGGCTGAGGATGTTGATCTAGCTTATAACACAATTCAGAAAAATCTAGATAACGTCCGCCGATTTTCAAGAACTTTATTGCAAGCAAAAAACAATGAAGCAGTGCTGGGATACAAAGTGCACAAGTCTGAAGAATGCTTACATCAAAGCTCTAGAACGTAATTTCTGCTCAGGTCAAGTTCAAGTTGAAGACAAAAGAGTCACAGCTCCACGGAAAAATGAATATGATCTTAAACTGAAAGTATTACGTAAGCAGCAACGTAACTTTCATCAACAATGCTGAGAACAAACCTAAATCATTTTGGAAAATGATTAATATAGAAAAGAAAGTTGTAGCTAATCCTAATCAACTTCAAGTTCAGGTAAATGGAACTACCATTAAAGAGTCTATAGTGGAAAAGACTCTAAAACAACAACATCAACCCAAATTCAGCATGCAATACCAATAACAGGAAAAGAATTCCAGTCCAAATTAAGGAATTAATTGTAGGAAAGAAAGTAGAGAAAGCCATAGACACTTTGCAACCTAAAACATAAATAGGAATAGATAATCAGCCAAGTTAACAACATTTCATTTAAAAAACTGACTAATCTATAGTCTATTGTGTTCTCTGCTTTACAAGTCTTATGTTGTTCATCATCTGAATTTTTGATCCAATTATCTGAGGGCAAGGGAAAGATCTAACAGAAAATCGTATCATCCTATATTACTAGTATGAAATTGTTTTTAGTTTAATATTTTCAAAATTTTACATAGGTATTCGAGTAAATTTTTCGAAATATTTCTAAAGGGGAAAGTTCTTGATACATACAACTTGAGCAGCTAAATAGCGTGATTTTCCGTAATTTCTGGTTTTTGGATAAAATGTAAAAATTTTGTTGAAAATAAACCATGTACATGAATTAGTTAAAAGACCACTAATTAAATTACCTTACCTCTTGACTGAGATTTGCAACATGTTGATGTAGGAATGTCACCTGAGTGTCCAAACGGTCCACGTTATTCCTCCCGATGTCCTTCTCTACTATCCTTCTCTCCAGCCTGAAATGAGGCAAAACACATCATTGCAATGACCGTAATCTTGGTTCTAACACAGAAATAAAATGTTATAGTTAAAAAAATCTTTACCTGGAGTTAAACTTGGCATGCCTTGGACTGACAGCTACATGCATGGGAGATCTGGTCGGAGGCGAGAGAGGGGAAGTCTCCCCCTCCTCTGGCACATTCTCATCATCCTCACTGATGGAGGGGAGGGTCAGCGAAGGCACTCCGTTCATCTCCGACTCTTGCTGCGTATTTGAAAACGATAATTATAGACATATCAGTTATTTAGAATACTTGTGTTTATCTTTTATGTACCCCTGTGAGGGCTGTTGATATTTGTTCCATTCCAAAATAGTATATAATTGTATCTAATATGTACGATGATCCAGTTGCCTGTCTTCAGTAAACCTAGAAAGAAAACTCTAAAACTAATGAATATTCTTTACCTCAATCTCATAACCCTCGCGGAGGTTGTACGTGAGATCGTGCTGGATGTCATTGGCAAACTCCTGCTGGTACTCGGGGTAGAGACGAAGGACATCTACAAGTCCCTGCATGTTGATACACTTGAGGTCACAGTAGGTGAGTGCTTTCACATCGCAACTCGACTTGACCACCACGTCGGGAGCTGGTCCGCCTGGACACTTTCCCCCGTTCTCTCCCGTCGACAAGTACATGCTGATGTCACATCCTACCAGATCCCCCTTCCCTACAATGACAACAGGATCATTCTTAACTGCCTAGCTAACATACGTAGTTAAACAACATTATTTTTGGTAATATCAACATCAACAATGTATTTCCAGATTAAAAAAATTAAATTTAGTTTATTATTGTTACACCTTACAAAAAATGTTTCTAGTTTTTTATTAAAGTAACAGAAGAAAAATACCTAAAATGGCAACAACCATTTCGTTCTGGACGACTTCCATAGAGCCGTTACAGAGATAGTAGATGGAGCCGAGAGCATCTCCCTTATGTATCAGATACTCTCCGGGAGCACAGAAGTTGGTGCGGATGTGAAGAGAAAGCAGCTTGAGACAGCCCTGTGATGCCCCTTCAAATATCGGGAGTTGAAGGATCTCCCGGTGCAGGTGCATTGACACATCACCTCGCAATTCCTCTGGGAACTCTTTCAGTGTCTGAGGACACAAAATTCTTTGTCAGTAAGAAAAAAGAAGGAGGTCTGACAATGCAAAGGTTTACATTGACTAGGCCTATACATTTTCATCATCTTAATGACTTATCATCAAATCTAAAATTGAGCTACATGTCACATACAAACAATACAATATAGAACAACTGTTTCTGTATCTCATTATAACCCTGTAATTGTACTCAAATGAAGTTTCAGAGGCAAAATTTTTACACTAATACTTTTGATACTTATAATATTTTTATAATATTCTCTAGATTTAAAAGTTTAACTAGCTATAAAACTACTTTATAATACTCACTTACTGATTGAATCAAGTTATAAAGAGTCACTAACACTCATTAAGTTTGGGCCAATTCCAGTCTGCCCTGAAAATATCTAAAATCTACCCCAAGCATAATAAAGGTTCATCTACAGATCTACAAAAACTATTGACCTATATCACTCCTATCCACATTTTCCAAAATAATTGAAAAAGTTGCAATGAGAAAAATGCTGCAGTACCTTGAAATTAACAATCTGCTAACTAAGAACCAGTATGGATTTTTCAAGTGGAAGTCAACTGTTAGTGCCTTTACAAGCTTGGGTGAGTTTATTACAGATCAATTAGAAGAAAACACCATGTCTCGGCTGCTTTGCTAGACTGCAGCAAAGCATTAGACTGTTTAGGGTAACAAATTAATACTAAATAAACTGGTTGCACTAGGATTTCAAGGCAGGGCCAGATATTGGGTAACCAGCTATTTAGGACGTAGACAAGTCATTGAATTTCAGACAACAAACAGCAATATAAACAGTATTGTCAGATCCAAGACACTATTGGTGAAAAGAGGTGTCTCAGGGCTCAGTCATGAGTTCTTTCATGTATGTGCTTTTAACAAATGACTATTGTTTTATAAATGGCAAAACTGTGGAGACAGTAATGTGTACAGATGATACCACCTTGCTTTTTAAGAATGAAAACGTTCAAAGTCTAATTTCTGACATTACACACACAATAGATAAAGCACTTCATTACTTCTTATATAACGATTTAGCAATAAACCTATTGAAGACAACACAAATCCATTTTAGTTGCAAACATCAAGAAATACAGAAAATTCTTAACATCTCTACAGAACAGCTAACTACATTTCTGGCTTAACAATAGATGCTGACCCTTCCTAGACCGCTCATGTTGACATATTCAATAAGAAACAGCTCTTGAGTCTATGTAGTTCATGAAATGAAATAGATAGGAGGGCTTGTGGCAGCTAAGACAGCATATCATGCCTTGGTAGAATCCCACATCATATATGACCTGATTGTATGGGGAGGAACCTTTGAGCACAACATCAAAAGTATACTTGTACTTAAAAAAAGCGATAAAAGCAATTGCCAGCCTCACCCCAATGGAAAGCTGTAGAGAGGCTTACAAAATTCTCAAAATCTTGACAGTCACGGCTCTGTATATTCAAGCAGTAGTTATGCATGAATATATTTATAAAAAAAAAACGATCTTAAGCAGGACGGAAATTCTATAACTCACTACCAGAACCTGAAATGCCTACACTCTCTGTTAAACTTTACCACAATTTATGCTGATGATACCTCTTTCCTTAATGTACATAAAAATATGGAACAGCTTGATTTGTTGTCTGAGGGCACTTTGTTGGAGGCAACCTCTTGGTTTGAAATCAATGGCCTTCGATTAAACAAAGATAAAACTCAAAAGTTACTTGTTTCTTTGAAATCTGTAAATATAAAACATGATGTTAATAATCTAGTTACCTTGTTAGGAATAAATATTGATTCTAAACTTTCATGGAAATGTCACATTGATAGTGTTTGTAAAAAATTGTCTAGAGTAATATTTTTACTTGCTAATTTAAGGAATCATGTAATTACCAGTTATGTACAAATGGCCTACTACTCATTTTTTGAGAGTATTATAAGGTATGGTTTAGTGGTATGGGGGAATGGGGTAGGCATAGAGAAGATTTTAATCCTGCAGAAAAAAGCAGTAAGAATATTAACTGGCTCTAAGCCATTAACTCATTGTAGACCACTTTTTGTAAAAACCAGTATTTTAACCATTGTAAATTTGTATATATTTGACGTTTTACTTTTAGTTAAGAAAGATTTTAACAAATACCTTTTAAGAAACATGACGCATTACCATAACACCAGAAATAGTAATAAGCTTGAATTACCAAGGTATAGGTTAACTAGAACCATGAATTACCATAAGTATCAGGGCTTAAAAATGTACAATAGTCTACCTGCTGCATGGCAACATCTAGCAGAGAAAAAAGTTTTCAGTAGTGTTACATGACTGGCTATCTAGAAATCCATTCTATAAATTAGACGAATATTATAAAGCCATAAAAGATATGATATGAAGTTGTAGCCTATTAAGTACCAGTAAGAAGTTGTAAAAGTTGTACAACATTTCATCTGTATATTAGTACTTGTATTATATCTAATTTCTAATCCTTGAGTATACCTAAGGATAAAAACTGAGAATGACAATATCTATTGCAATGTATGTAACATGCTGAAGGATAAATAAAATGTCTTATTATGTCTTACAAGAAACACTAAAAACAACTTTAAAACTGGCTTTTGGAATGACCAGTCTGCACGATTCAAGAATTCTTTGCCTTGGCATTGTAAATCAAGTAAATCAAGCTTGAAGTATACTCATATAGATTAGTTTTGAAATATTTGTTGTTATTGAATTTTTCACATAGCTTAGTGGTGTACTCGTATATAGAAAATTATTTTGGAGGGCTGACAAATTGGGTGGTTTAGGAGGTACAAAATACCCTCCAAAAACAGGGGCTTGAGGGTCACACAAATGGGGCTGTTTACTATCACAGAACATGTATAATTTACCTTTTGAAATGTAACTGTTTTGTCATCATACAGTGTAAGAATACTCGTAATTAGTGTAAACATTAGAAGATCCTTATCAAGTAGATATGACTATGATAGCGTGTATGACCATCAGTGGACTTTAACAAGTCTGAATTATCAAAAATATAGTCTTTGATCAGAAGACTTGGATAAGAATCTCACTTTTTTCCCTAGAGAAAGAATTCTAAATGCCAAAAATTTAGCAAATGATCCAGTAGCATTGATGTATTCAGTTTGATGGTACAAGTCGAAGTATTGGATGACATTTTGGAGAAATTCACCAAACTCAAAAACTGTGTTTAAATTGCAAACACGAATTATAAGAATTATGTTTATACTCTGATCCAGACAGTCATGTAAACAATTTTCCATTAATAAGAATATTTTGACCCTTCCATTTGTATACATCTTTGAAGTATTAAGTTTTTACGTCCAATAGTGAGTAGTTCCATAAAAATCAAATATTGTCTTCAACAACAAAAGAAATCAGATACTACACTACCTATGCATCAGCTTTAACTGTATGAGGAGGAAGTGTATTATTCTGCATTAAAACTTTAAAATAAATTGTCAGAGTCTTAAAAACATGTATGCTCAATACAGTCATTTAAAACATCCCTAAACTGTTACCCCATAAACTGGGCATTCTATTATGGTTGAAGAGTATTTAAGTAGTTGATATTTCAATTTCTTGTATGTCTTAAATCATAATTATTAGATAATGTTTGATTTTATATTATTTTATTTTTAGGATTGACTAGACTACACTGACAATTCACATGTTAATGTTAGCTCTGCTAGTGTAAACACAATATGAAACTTTTATTGAATAAAATAAATGAATAAAATGTGGATCCTCTAAAGACTTTTTTTTGTTTTTGTTCTCTTAGGAAAAGAAGCTTATAAATTGCACTTAGTCCTGTAAGAACCTTAGCGCTGCTTCTGGAGTGACAGGACATTCAGGATGGGTAAGATTACGGGGGAGGGGCCGCCTCCTATCGAGATCCATGAGGAAGAATTAGGGCATTAATCTCAAAGTCATGTCCCCCCAGAAGGAGGGGAGGCTAGCTGTGAACCAGCCTCTCTAGTCAAAGCAGGCAGGGGGTGGCACACCCTTATTGAGGCTAGCAAGAACCTCTGATAGTTAGAAAATAAACCCCACTAAACTCCGACACTCATCTCCCGCAGTAGACTAGCCCTATCAACCACCCTTGCCCTTTGCAACCCAGAATCTCAACATTTGTAGTTAGTGATGTGCCGCTCCTGGACATCCATAAAGTTGCCCAGATTTAAGTGACACCGGCTTTTGCTTTGTCCAGTGGTAGGTTCAACTGGAAGATATAAACCAGCCAGAAATGATCCCTGCTGGGTACCTCTAAAGACTTTAGTAGCCACCATTTTAAAGTAATACAGAAAGCAGTCAAGAGTCAAAGCTGAATTAGGACTGATGGAGTATTTAGTGCTCAGTGTCCGTGTTATCAGGATCATCATCAGATGGTACATTAACATTTTGCCCATTGAAAGAAAATTTGATAAAAGGGGTCTTTTGAAAGTGTCAGGGTAACATTTGATTCAGCTCCATTTCACCTTCCGTTTAATCCAGCATCTGAGATCTGATGCTCCACAGACTTGACTTCTGTAATCTGGTCCAAATTTGCCTGAAAAGAACCAAAAGTGGAAGGTGAAATGCAGCTGAACCCAATTGCTCTACCATGATTTGGGATCATGTTTAAAACATGGTTGTGCACTCAATTCTGATGAGATAATGAGAAAACTTCTTCTTCTAGATTACAATGGATAGGTGGTCAGACCGACCCCTTTTGTAGTCTAGGCATATCTGATTTCAAAGCGATATAAAGAGTTTATTTTTAACAGCTTCACCACCAATTGTTTGGATCTCTTCAGATGAGCGTGAACTCCAGATTCCAAGAGTCAAGTCTGTGGAAGTGACAAATTTCAGATGCTAGAGTAAGCAGAATGTGATATGGAGTTGAACTCCACATTCGTATTGAATCAATCCTTCCCATTTATGTTATGTGTAACTTTAGGGTTGTGAAGATTTTTAATTTTACATTTAGCAGCGTATTAGTGTAGCCAAATAAAACTGCAATCTCTTGAATCAGTTTCAACATAAATCTCTCAGGTTGACATATTGATAATTTAGCTTTAATTAACGCATTTGCTAGGAACATAATTTTTAAGACACTCAGCTTTTGCTGTAAAGAATTAAAATATATGCTGCATCAAATTTTCATTATTAAAGAAAATAATTATAAGCATAATAAATTTATGAGTGTAAACATGCATCTCAAACGCATGCATACAATCATACAAATGTTAACAATTGTCAAATAAACGAGAAAAACACGAATTTGATGCAAAAAATTCTTGCATCTATTCTAAATTAAAAGCAACTTTAATAATTAATTTTAAAAATAAGTACAACATTGTAAAATTATATAAAAATTTAATTAGGGTGCATTATAAAATAAGAAATATAATATAATACAATAAACACATAAAAATTACCCAAGTCAGATGAAATTAATTTGTACTTACAAGATCGTCTTACACGAAGGTGGTTGAGGTTGGTTGGGAACCAAAAGTATTCTCATCAAAACATATACTATTTAATATAAGCACAAAACTGTAAACAGAGAAAATGCTGTAAAAGAACAAGCAAACACTGGCATACTTTTCAACATGTTTTTTTACAAGCCAACATGCAAAATAAGAGAAAAATTGGTCTAGTAAGCTTTAACAAACTACTGTAGCTGAACTTCATTACTGACAAATAAGTTAAATAAATAGATTTCTGAAGAATAACGATAGTGTAATAAAGTATCAATTGAAATATCCTTTGCATTAGAATGAACATTAATCAATAAGTCAATTATAACACTTAACCCTTTGCACTCCTAATCTGAAACACAGATACATACTTTTCACTCCTCTGTCCACAGTCCGTGGACAAAGGTCATTTCCCTATATGCTCCAATTTTTTTACCGAAGTCCGTGTCGTTGCACTCCTCTGTCCACGCTCTGTGGACAGTGGTGTGTTACATTATTACAATTTTTTTTTAATTTTTGTATTACATTTAGAGAGTGCTGCTATTGTTGGTATGTTTCAGAACTACGTAATAAACAATATTTATTATTTATTAATTACATTAATTATTTAAACAATACTGGTTTATTAATTACAATTTTAATTATTTGTTCATTATTAACCTGTGAAATTAAGCATTGCTTTGTAACCTAGACTAATGCCAGTACATTATTTTATTTATAAATGTATGGTTATTTGAGGTTGTTTATTTTATCTGAAATATAAATAAGAAACATATAGACATATGTTTACTAGAGTCTGGGTGCCAGCTGACTGGATGAGAACATCCTCAGGGCACATCCAATAAATAATCCACGTGGGTGGATTGCACACTGCCTGAGATTAAAGCTTTCATTGGTGTAATCCTTAGTATGTCATTAAATGTAAAGTCAAAGATAGAGGAATATTTTTCAACCAATTTTTTGGACTTTCAACCATTCTTTAAAAACATTTTCCCGGGAGAGATTTCTCCAACTCTTTTGGGCTCTGCATATTAGGCCCCCACAAAGCACTAGTCCTGTATTAGGAACATTGACAAGATCAGGGAGAATAAAAAGGTTTCTAATGTACTTAGAAAAACAGTTCCAAAGGTATTTCTGCCCTTCAGAAAATGTAAGTTTGGACGAGAGTACAATTGGTTTTAAGGTTCGCTTGACTTTTAAAGTATACAATAAAGACAAACCCGTAAAGTGGGGCATTAAAGTGTTTGTAGTGAGTGACACTACATCAGGATACATATGTGCATTAGAACCATACATGAGGTCTGCCATGACTTCTCAACTTGTTAGGCCAGAACTATTAGTTACTACAAGAATTGTGTTAACAATGTTAGAAAAATTGCATAATGCATATGGAGGTGTAGAAGGTATACATATTTTTACAGATAGATACTACACTAGTGTTCAGCTTGCGACGGAATTGTATGAAAAGAAAGTACATACTACTGGCACGATTAATAGGAATAGAAAAGATCTACCCGAGGTAATAAGGAAAAACCCCAAATTAAAGAAAGGGGAAATTTTGTCCTTGAGAAAGGACTCATCTCAAAGGAAGAGAACCCGATTGTTTTGTGACACCTATCCTGAAAAACCAGGACTACACCCTGGAAACTGTTTTCCAAGATATCACACCTTGAAAAAAATTCAAGAATCAATAAGTGTTTACATACTATTGAAAAGCTTTTTATTTTTGCTCGTAATTATTCTTTGTATAAATAATAAATTAGTCAATTCTTTTCTACCAATTGTTTTTTGGGCTCATTATACCCTTTTAATTTCATTTTAAACAATTTTTGTTGTAAATGTTTGCCTTTTTTATAATTTTTATTTTTTATATAATGCTTTTTATTATATTTTTAAAACCAATACATGGCAAAATATATTAAATAAACGATAGGATAAATCAAACAGTAAAGTTCTATCATAAAAGACCATTTAAATATTGTCCATTTAAATAGCCCTTTAATTAGGTTGATGAAGGTTAGTGCCAAGAACATGCTGGAGTGGAAATGGAAGCCATGTCCAGGTAAGTGAGGAGTGGTGGGTAATAATAATGGTGTCCACGCTCCGTGGACAGAGGAGTGTATGAACACTACTCCTGCCAGACTATCTGGAGTGCAAAGGAAAATGTCCTGTGTCCACACTCCGTGGACTGAGGAGCTCAAAGGGTTAAAAGATTAAATCATCTAGATATACTAGACAAAATTAAGTCTAGTCATAATTTAAAACCATTTGTAGTAATAATTTGAAGTGCTTATAAAATGGCACCAGTTGTAAAGAAAACTAAACATTTAAATAAAAAGTTTGAAATAAAAATGAGATTTTGCTCCAAAAAGATTTTTATTGTGGAAATATCATTAATAATTGTTTTGAAGAAAACTTGTATTTGTTTCAAGAGGAAATGCTAGTCAACTGCTAGCTGCATATCTTAGGCTCCTAACTATGAGAACTTGTCTCAAATTCATAAATGTTTTATTTCAGAAACTTAGATTTCATTTTCTCATTGCTAATGAATTGTTAAAAATATAATTATTCGTTATATTTGACCCCTACAAATTGATGGGCATGTTTTCGAACAAGTGGAGAACTTTAAGTACCTTGGGGTCACAATATCAAATAAAAACACAGATGAACCAGAGATACAAAATAGGATCAACTCAGCAAATAGATGTGTATATGCATGCAATAGGATACTTTCAACCAAATCTCTCTCTCACAAAACTAAAACTAGAATATACAAAACAATTATATGTCCAGTGCTTTTGTACGGATCCGAAACGTGGAGGCTAAATAAGAAGGATGAGAAAAAGCTTCTAGTTTTTGAGAATAGAATTTTACGTAAAATTTATGGGCCATCATATGAACAAGGGGTATGGAGAAGAAAACATAATAGAGAAATCAGGGAGCTCTACAATAGTACGGATGTAATAGGAGAAATAAAGTGCAGAAGACTCCGTTGGGCAGGCCATGAGAAGAGAAGAGGAATGCAAACTGAGGAGGGTAATGTACAGTAACCCAGAAGGAAGATGACCCCGTGGGAGACCGAAAGTGAGATGGTGGAACCAGGTGAAGGCTGATATGGAGAAGGTGGGCGCTTCAGAGGAAGATGCAGAGGACCGTTCAAGATGGAGGAGCTTTGTTGGTGCGGCTAAATATCACCTCCGATATAAATGGCCCTGGGAGTAAGAGTAAGTAAGTATAATTATTCGTTAATACTAATTGTTTATAAAGTGTATTCTGTATAGATTTTCCACATAAGAAACTCTGTTTTGAATATAAATGATAAACTATCAGTATTGACAGATAATTGTATTGTTAACAATTAATCAGCATCGACACAATAAAATCTAAGTTTTGGAAGTAAAACATTAATGGATTTGACACGAGTCCCTATTTTTAACACATTTTAAACATTGTCCCATGATACGAGTAAAAGCAGAGTCCTATACGCACAGCTGACTAATGTGTCTCTTAACACTTTCACTATGGCTTTATACTGAGTTATCTGAAGTATTTTCATACTGACTGTGCCTTAAGCCATCTGCCACAGTCATTGTGTTCACTTTGTCCAGGTGTATGTTATTTAATGTAACAACACTTCATAAAATAACATTATTCTGTAGTAACAACACTGAGTACAATAATAAACCATTATATTAAAAATAATTTGTGTAGTAACAACAATGATTATCTTGCTCAAGTAAATCTTGGCAATGGAACATCTTTCTTTCAGCTTACTATTTTCCTCTCACTAATAATAAAAATAGCCTCTTTTTGTATGACAAGAGTCATTAGTCCTGTTATATACGAAAATTTTATATTTCCCATCTTTCATAAAAAGGTGTAATACATGGCATGTATAGAAAAAATATTAATAAAAAAAAATCTAAGCCATTCTATCCGTTGAAAATAAAAACAATATATCACATGGTATGTTTATAAAAAATGTAAAACTTTTCTGTAATTTCAGACGAAGCAGTTACAAAACTTGGCTTGTGATAGAATGTGAATTAAAGTGTTTCAAAAACCATTGAGTGGTTCACATTTCAAAACGATACACTTAATTTTTATTTTGACTTTTTTCTTTAATTGCCCATGTACTTGAAAACCAATTTAATTACATTTAAAACACATAAACCAATACTTAAAATTTATTTTTGTGAGGCCTTTCAATAGCAAGGCTATCTTTGTCAAACACATCACAAAAGAAGATAGCCTTGCTATCGAAGGGCCTCACAAAAATAAAAGTTTTAAGTATTGGTTTATGTGTTTTAAATGTAATTAGGTTAACAGTAGCCAATACAAGCTCCATCTTCAACATTGAAAACTAATGTATACAACATAAGGTCAAGTTTGGACAAAAAGATGATTTTTAAAATAGTACATACAAATACTCAGTAATACATGGTAACACATCATTTCTTTGACTTTTTGAACACAGTATTTTTGCTGCTGATGAGTTTCCTGTGACTAAAGAAAAGTATGCCCCTCAATTTTCACTGAATAGTGCAAATAAATATTAACTGCAAGGCTTCTTTTGGTAGAGTTATATCAATTTTAGGATAATATTGTTTAAGCATCTCACCTTTGGATAAATTAGTGAAATTAAATATAACAAAGCAGCTGCTTTAATAGTTTACATTTTATCTATTTCATTTTCTAACCGTTGACTGAGTTTATGCCTACACTTAAATCTCACTCGATCATCCAGAAACTTCATTTCATAATAGTGTGTAAATGAAATGTTCTAAAACATTCAGGAGGTATAACTTTGTTTTTGCACAGGGGTATTTTGTTTAGCACACGATTTTACTACATAATAATATTGGATATAAGAGAAGATCAAAAGATCGGTAAAACGGGCAGTCTAGCTCATGCACAGGCACATGCATTGTGGCTCCCACGTACCTCTCTCACCTCATGAATGTCTATGCCGTGGTTGAGGGACCACATTGTCTGGAAGTAGTCCTGCATGCGCTGCTTGAGCTCCTTAGGGATCTGGTGGAGCGTCAGGAAGTCCTTGAGGTCCCGCCACTTGGTCTGGTAGAGTGAACGACGTGAGTACATCCGCTGGATGATGGCTGTTACGTTACCGAACACTACGGCGTGCATCAAGGCTGCACAATGATCATTCAGTTACAAGCGCAGTTAATGTTGTGTTAAGATATTTTGGTTTAGTACGGACCCGACAGGTGCTTTTTAAAATTTTGTTGTCCATCCATCTGTCCGTCTGTGCGATAACTTTTGGTAGAAAGGTTCTTGACACTTTAAACTTAGTAGGTAGATTCCTCTTAGACCGAGGGAAAGCCCTATTGATTTAAGGATGGTCAATACTCCCATTTGTCAGCCTGTGTCTGTAATAACTAGTGATAGAAATGTTCTAGAGATTTTAAACTTGGCAAATAGGTTTCTTCCGGTTTAAGGAACAACTCTGTTGATGTTGAGGACAAAATGTAAAAGGACAGTCTGAAACTTGTGAACATATTTGAACACAGTTGTACAGTACTTTAGTTTACTACAGTTAATTTGAGTTGAAAAAAAATATGGAACCAATGTTAGCGAGAAGAACATTAGAGGATTATATATCGACCATGATTTGAGTAAAGAAACATGAAATGCGTGTAAAGCAAATGGTAGCCTATTTGTTAGTGGATGGGAGTTACCTTCTCATAGCTTTCTATCAGGGAGCTATTAGCCCATAAAAACCATTGAAAAGAAATAAAATTAAACCCACCTTTAAAAATCCTAATGGTGTAACACATATAGAGCATAATAATTTAAAAATTTATGCTAATGTAAAATTGTACTTGAAAATTGATAATTTTCTCAAAAATTTCTCTAATTACTTTGATTAACTTTTAACATCAAATTCTTATAAAAATTAATGCACAAATTGCGTCCCTATAAAATCTTAGATTAAAAATTAAAGATTTCAAACAGTAAAAAAAGATGTAAATTTTGTTGTTTCTTTTTAATATACACAGAAATAAACTGATATAGAGTTGTGCAAAAGTACATTAAAGGTTGCAATGGTGCAAGTGTAGTAGCTAAAAATTGTTTTCAGATGAATATACTTTGGGGTAATGGTTATACCGAGAGATTAGTAAATTTGAATGATGAATTTCCTCCACTTCACCTTCCTTTTATTGCAGTATCTAGTATCTGACGCTGTCTCAGACTTGACTCCTGGAATCTGGAGTCATGTTAGTCTGAAGAGATCCAAAGAAAGTCGGTGACGAAGAAGCTCAAGACGAACCTTTACATCTTTTGACATCAGAGACACATATTTGTATCATCAATTGTGCACCTGATAAGACAATGAGACTGCCAATTCACCTATTTCTGTTTTGAAATTTCAGAACCTATTAATGTTCTTAGCAATTCACAATTGGCATTTGAGTAAAGTTGGAGGACTAGCAACCATTTGTCAAGTCACTATAGTGGTGAATTATATTCATATATAAGTATATTATATATAAGTCTTCATAACTATATTCATATCGTCTTCTTAATCGTACCACCTCTGCCACCACCGATGACGCCATTGATGGCTGCTGACTTATACTTGCAGCAGAAACAACAGTACAAGCAAGTACATGTGGACGCACACAATTACTTTTTACTGACAACGCAAACGCAGAATTCACAGTGAACACCATAATTTGTTTGATAAACATTTAAATACATGTTCGGAAATCAATTTTTGCAAAAAATATTTAGATTGATGAACAATATTTTTAGCAAACATGTTCGCCGCCAATGTTTGCTTAGTGTGGATGCAGCTTAAATTTAAATACAACATATAAACTAAGCAAACAGAAATAAACATTTTTTTAATAAAGACTTTTTTAATAATTCACTTGTTAAAATATAAAATAAAAACAAGGAAATAATTATTTATGTGAGTTCTAATAGAGATGGAAACATCAGTGTTTATTCTGTAGTCAAATTTACACTTAGCTAACAGAACCACTGTTCGCAGCATCAAATATTTGACATTCCTTTCCGATGCTCAGACATCTTGTTTAATGTTTGCTTTAATATTACAAGGATATTTATCTTAGTGCTTTAATGCAACAATTCAGAGGTAATCTAGATCAATATCAACACGCTATTCACTATTTACTAAATAAAATAATTAGGTTTTGAGACACTTTCCTGAAGAGCATTGTGTTAAATAAATAAAATTTGAGAGTGGTATAAAAAACTTTCCCTGTTCAAAAGAATAAATATTTAAAGAATTGACATTATATATTTCAGGATAAGCTGAACAAGCCATCTTTCAATACTGGGGAGTGATCATAGAAATTATAATATATTCTAATTAAAAATTCCTAGTTTTTAAAGTGTTATAGGTGTATTAAAAGATTTACATTAATTATGAAATATTTTCACCTCCACCCTAATTAAACTCTCTGGAAAGAGATTTTTTTTTTAGTTTACAAAAGATTATGGGGACATACATATAATTTGTATAAGTTAGGATTTTGTCTAGTGAATGCTTCTTTTAGTAAACGAATTTAATACAGATTTATATGTTGTAGAATCTATGCTAGTATACAATAAGAATTATTTTTTATCTGTTGCACAAATTGGGTTGTATATATTTCTACATTTAAAGAAATTAAAACTTTAAACTGTTAGAACAATAATTATACATTTATCTGTAAAACAAGACGATTAGAACAAGAAGCTAAGGGGTAGTATTGTAACGTTAAATGCCAATTAAGATTTTATTTGAGTTGCAGGATGTAATGAATACAAAAAATGAAATGATCTAAAGTCAGTTTAAGAATTACATAAAAAAATTAAGAACAACTTTTTACAAAACATCAGTCATTTATTTCAAATAAGCAGGAAAACAAATATGTGATCAAAAACAAAAATAAATCAAAGAAAATAAATCAATTATGAATATTATTTTATGTTTTTATATCTAGAGTCCTCCACCAAATAATAAATTAATAATGAATGGTATTTTTATTCATTAATTAATTAGCTTATTATTTATTGTAAGTTAAAAACATTAAAATTTCAGCTATCTAGTTGTAATCAAATTAATTTCATATAAATACATCAGGATTATTTATTATGAAACATTTTGTTTACTTATATTATTTTAAGAAATATACAGACATTATTTTAGCTGAATCTATAGTTGAAGAATAACAAGACTACAAAAATCATGAAGAAATATTGTTGTTCATAAATATAAGTTTTGTCAAAGAATAATAATTTATTGGAGAGAGTTATTCAAATCTGAGAGTATTAAAAAACATTCACGTAAAAGTAACTCTAATCAGCGTTCTACTATAAAATTCATAGAATAATTTCTTAATGGACTAAAACAAAAAGTGATCAAATAGTGACATTGTAGAAGAAAATTAAATGACTATATCCACCTCAGTAACTGATACATATGATTTGATTTAATTTTGCCTTTTATAATTAATCCATCAGATTTTTTTTTTGTTTATGTTTTAAAAAATGTGGTTCTGAAAATTACAATGTTATGGCAGATTACAGTTTATTTCTTATTTTTATAAGTTTAGTAATTTAACAGTGGCGACGAGGTAAAAAGAAGGAGAAATTACTAAAGAAGAAGAAGAGTTACAAAAACTAAAAAAAGCTCGATCTATTATTAAGGGCCAATTTTCAAAGGGCAAAAGACTTGCTGAAGGTAACCCTACATTAAACCGAACTAAATATAAAAATCAAGGCTGTGACTGAATACTGGGAAACGTTACAAGCAGGTTCAGAATGGCATTGATTGTTTGACAGATGAAAACTATTTAGAACATGAAATAGAATACAGATGTAATGTGGAGGATGAGTATTTTAAACCTTACAACAAAATTACAAGAAATGGTACACAATCTCAAAGACACAAACATTACATCTACTTCATCTCCAAGTGAAGCTGTTTGTACGGTTTCAAACTACACTTCAGGGAATATAAATTTCAATCCCTACCACCCTGATGAAACCATTTCAAATTTTGTGAGAAGATTAGAAGTGTTTTTAAAACTAAAGAATCAAAGCGCTTATGATAAAACTAAAGTTTACACATTGCTACATGCTCTCACTCCCCAACCTGCACCAACAACTGTACGATATTTGTGCTCCCAACGACCCGTTAGATAAAGATTACGACGAGTTAGTACAGCTTCTTAAGGATTTTATCGACCCGCAAACCAAGCCAGTGGGCCTTGCGCATAAATTTATTTCACGGACTCAACTCTACAAGAACATGAATCAGTTAGTGAGTTCTCGGTGGCTCTCAAGAAGATGACAATTAACTGTAACTTCAATTGTGGTTGCGGTAAATCAGTTCCAGAATTATTTCTCAAGTTACAGTTTAATTCGTGGATTGAAAGACATAGATATTCGGACTAAATTACTCCAAGACCGCGAGAAACACACCTATCAGGACATTGTGAACATAGCTTCGGCTATAGAGCTTGCCAAAGCAGAAAGTATGACTGTTAGCCGAACACGTACTGAACACATTGAATTAAATCAGGTTCAGCAAAGACATTCAAATGAAGAAAACACATCTAAGAGAGTCTCACCTCGGCCAAAACCTCTACTTAGTCCACGTTCAACAAATTCAGCCATTGAAAGGCTCAAAGGAAAATGCTATCGTTGTGGTTCACCCTCCATCGTGCTAATAGCTGCAGATTCATAGATGCAACTTGTCAAAAATGTGGAAAAGTTGGACACATGGCTAGTGTTTGTTTGCAAAGTAAATCTCAATTACAAATGAAACCTGGACAACATCAAACTGAAAACAAAAGTGACTTGAATAGTGAGAATGAATATGAGATTAATGTAATTAGTGACAGAAAATAATGACAAATTTATGGTTAACATCAACATCGAAGGCAAGACATTACCCATGGAATTAGACATGGTGCAGCTCTTAGTACAATGTCTTACAACGAGTTTTAAAAAGCTTTGCCATCCCACAGAAAATATTTTCTACTAACATTGAACTTCGAACTTATACAGGAGAAACCATAAAAACCGAAAGGAGTAACATTTGTTAAATGCACGTACAAGACTCAGAAGTTTGTTGGAAAACTTTACCTAATTGATCAAAACGTTGACGCCATATTCGGAAGGGACTGGTTGAGAGAAGTTAAATTAGATTGGGGTGAGATTAAAAGTCTTACAACGAGTCAAGACTTCAAATCTAGGAAGCTTGTTAAGTGAATTTAGTGACTTATTTGATGGAAAAATTGGTGTTATACCTGAATATCTGGGACATTTTAGACTTACTGATGGCGCGACGCCAATATTTGTAAAACCAAGACAAGTACCGTTTTCCCTAAGAAGTAAAGTAGAAAATGAACTTACGAGACTAGAAGAATGTGGAATCATAACAAAAGTAGATCATTCAGACTGGGGAACCACCCATCGTACCTGTTGTCAAGCCGAACGGTCAAACACGGATTTGTGCTGACTATAAAGTGACTTTAAACAAGTGATCAAAGACGAAAACCATCCATTACCCAGGATTGAAGAAATCTTCTCTCAAATGAACGGAGGAAAATTATTTTTGTACTTGGATATTTCTAATGCTTACCTCCACATGAAAATGGACGAAGAAAGTGCACACACATGCAGACACTCAGCACCCATAAAGGTATGTACAAAGTAAATCGTTTGATGTTTGGGGTGAAGGTAGCACCATCTCTCTGGCAACAATTCATGGACAAAACCTTGCAGGGACTTTCTGGTGTACAATGTTTCTTTGACGATATTATCGTTCAGGGTTAAAACAGCTGAAGAATTATTGGTACTTTGGGATTATACCGACCACACCCAGACATGAATCGTTATTTCACATTTCGTTTCTACTGATTACTAGATTAGCGTAGAACAATATTTCGTCAATATAAAACAGGAATTGTCTTATCGCAAAAAACCTCCCCATCCTCAGACAGAGGTCAAAAGTCGAGCGTCTAGTAGATAACGTGATTGCAGAGTCTCGCCGCCCGTTCAGCTGGTGCATCGCTTTGTTGTACTTCCGTGTTTTACCTCTACATTTCTCCAAAACACAAAAATTCAACAACAAAACAAACATTTACCAAACTAAACTTTTTATTAAAAAAACACCTCAAAACTTGTTTTTATTCTTGATCACATTCCGCCACCCAAAATGCGAGTGCCTCCGGCCTTCGGTGCTGCCCCGCGCTGATGTCGACGAAAGAAAAAACATCCCTCGAGATAGTACCTATCAGTAAAATATCAAATTCTAGAGAGGGCTAATCAGAAATATAAATTGAAATTGTAATGGAAAGGCAATGATGTACCGTGCAAATCACGTGATGCCGCGCGGCCTGCCGTAATCAGGATTCTCGAGAAAGATAAGATAACAGCGACAACAATACCGATCACAATACCTGGAAATGCTTGTAAGTTTGTAATTTTGTAATTGAAGAGTTGTTTTTTCGTTCTATCATGTTTGTTTCTATAAATTTCTATTTTTGTGTTCGTCATACTGGTGTGGTCGGTATAATCCCAAAGTACCGAATTATTGGCTAGATTACGTAAAAGTTCTAGAACGATTAAGAAACAATAACTTAAAGATGAACCGAGATAAATGCAAGTTTTTTTTCAAACGAGTATCCAATATCTTGGGCATGTCATTGATGCTCAAGGAACTTCACAAAAACCAAAGACAAAGTCTTGTCTATCATGAACAGCAAAAGACCGGAAAACATAAGTGAACTTAGAACATTTCTCGGTCTGGCAAAACTATTACAACAAGTTCATCAAAGATTTAGCAACAATCCTCCACCCACTCAATAATTTACTGAAGAAAGGCAACCGTTATGTGTGGACTTCAAAATGTGAAGAAAGCTTTCAGAAGGTTAAGTCGGAAATAACCAGTAACAATGTACTTGTCCACTACAATCCAGAACTCCCATTAGTGCTTGCAACCGATGCGTCTCCAGTGGGCCTTGGAGCCTGTCTTTCACATCGATACAGCGATGGAAGTGAGAGGCCAATTAGTTTTACCTCACGCACTTTGGACCAAATGTGAACAAAAATACAGTCAAATTGATAAGGAAGCAACAGGTATTTACTGGGGACTCAAGAAATTTTTCCCTTACTGCTACGGGCGAAAGTTCATTTTAGTGACTGACCATAAACCGTTAGTGTCAATATTCAGTCCCACCAAAACCCTTCCAACAATATCTGCTACAAGACTGTTCAATTATGCACACTTTTTATCAGGTTTTGACTACTCAATTGAATATAGAAGAACCTCTGACCATGCCAACGTTGACTTTTTGTCTCGTTTTCCTACTGAACATAGCACTACAAAACTTTGTGGACGATTGCAGCCTTTTTCAAACTTAATCAACTTGATTCATTGCAGATTGACAGTATGCTTATATCCAGAACAACTGCTCAAGATAAATATTTACAACCAGTACTACATGCCCTTGAAACAGGAGAGACGGTTCGAACCTTTTGGTTTCCACGACAACGAACTAACACTACAAAATGGTTGCATATTCAAGGGCTACAGGATAATGATTCCAGAAGCTTTACAACACTCAGTGTTAAATGAAACTACATGTTGGACATCTAGGCATGGAGAAGATGAAAAATCCTTGCTAGAAGTTTTTGCACGTGGAAAAAGTATTGACAGAGATATTGAGCAAATGGTACGTACATGTAAACAATGTCGACTAAAACAAAATCAACCTGCAAAAGACACCGAATCATCCATGGCTGACCCCTCAAGGACCATGGGAGAGATTACACATAGATTTTGCTGGCCCGATACAAGGTCAGTGGTATTTCATTGTTGTGGACGCCTTTACCAAGTGGGTTGAAGTAATCCCTACTAAAAACACGTCAGCAGAATGGTGTATGAAGGAGCTAAGAAAAATGTTTTCTCTACATTCGACCTTCCTTTGGTCTTAGTTTCAGACAATGGAAGCCAATTTACATCTACAATATTTCGCCAGTTCTTATCTGCTAATGGTGTTGTACACAAAACTACCAGCTCCCTACCATCCTTCGTCTAATGGACAAGCTGAGCGTTATGTTCCAAACAGTAAAAAAATCACTGAGGGCAATGGAAGATGAGGGGGGAAAGATTGAGCTAAAATTATACAGGCTTTTGATGCAACTTCGACAATCTCCAAACACAACTGGCTCAAACTCATACAAACTTATGTTTGGAAGAAGTGTTCGAACTCACTTGAGCTATTATACCAGATAGCAAAAATGCACAAGAAGTTGCACGAATCGTACGCAGACAATTTCAGGTGGGAGACAGAGTACAGGCTCGAGATTACACCAATCAAGATACTAGTGGAGTTTTGGAACAATTATGGAAAAAGAAAGTTCGCTACTGTACAAAGTTAAAATGGACGATGGAAGTGTTTGGAGGAGGCATGTTGACCAGCTATTGAAATGTGAAGTTTAGGGGGGGAGAATTGATACATATGATTGATTTAATTTTGCCTTTTATAATTAATCCATCAGATGTTTTTTTGTTTATGTTTTTTAAAAAATGTGGTTCTGAAAATACAATGTTATGGCAGATTACAGTTTATTTCTTATTTTTATAAGTTTAGTAATTTAACAGTAACCTTGAAAATTGTGGCTGAAAGAAACAATTTGTAATACACACAATATCTAACATTTAGTTATTAATAAACAACGTTATTTTCTTCAATAAATAGTGTTTTCCTACAAATGTTGTAATAACCCACTGGAACATATCTATCCTGTTCCTGGGTAAGGGATAGTACTCACTCATGTTTAAGCTAACAACAGCCTTTAAAACTAAGGAAATTCTAACCTTAACACTAAGGGAATGGTATAAACCAGCCGGAGGTGAACCCTCCTGGAGGAAAATTTATTAGTTACTAAATAATTATGTACTTGTGCATATAAGATTTGAAGTCGCTTATTTCCTTTCATATCTTCATTGTATTGAGGTTGAGTGGTAGAGAGGGCTAAATAGCCCTAACCCTGCCTCTTGAATAAAGGCATATTTCATTCATTTTCATTATCCTCCCCTTCCACAATGATATCACTGAGTTATAGAGCCTCACATACCACTTCATGGGATCTCAACTCCCAGCCTTACCAATCCTGAATATCCTATGACTCTGCAACAAGTGCAGCTCTAGGACTGAGTGCAATAAGGAGTTCAAAAAAATGTATTTGTAACTAATAAATATTGGCAAATATGAAATAAATACAGCAATTATAGCCTGAGTGCCATACAAATAAATTTAAAACCGGCCATAAAATTACATGAAAGAAACAGTTCATATATTATTATCATTTCATGACGTACCTCCGATGAGCATGGTGACGATGCTGAAGATCTTCTCACTACTAGTGTTGGCTGAGACGTTGCCGAAGCCTACACTGGTTAGACTAGAGCAGGTGAAATACAGTGCGGTGATGTACGACTCTGAGTGAGAAACATTCTGGATGTCCACCTTCAGTTTCTCTGCCAGTGTGTGGATCCAGCCTGCAACAAATACAATTTTACCAAGTTTTATAGAAAGGTTTGCCGCAATTACGAGTTAATCAGAAAGTAATATTAATTTTATGAGTTACTGAATAAATTGACTCCATAAAAATAGGAGAATATTAAAGGCTCAAAGTTAAAATATCCTATATTCTACAATGTATACAAATTCCATGAATTGTATAATTTCATTAAATTTGTAATAAAGTGGAACACATTAAAATACTTAAAGTATACACTAAAAATAAATAACAATAAAAGCACATATTATCACTACTAACATTACTCTCACTTCTATAACAAATATTATTTTTCATTGCTTTTACCAAAATAAACCTTGGTATTGTGATTGGAACATCACAACTTTCAAATCTTGGAGCAAAAGTTATCTCAGTTATCAGCTTAAATGCTTACAACAGCTATAAAAATAATGGGAATGTTTATAGGCTAATAAACACAGAATAAACCTTTGAGGGATAGAATATTTTCTTAGAGAACCCAAGAAGAAAATAAATCATATAAAATGGTTAGATGTATAAATCAACTTAGTTAGTTTACCTTAAACTTCAATAAAATGATTTAACATGTTAAAAATATATTTATTATCTAAAAGCATAGGAAAATTTAGACCAATAAATTATAATTTCATTGTTAAATATATCTCAACATCTTAAAATAAATTGTAAGTAAATTTAACAATGAATTTACACAGTCTTGGGTAGCATTCTCTGTATTTCTTTAATAAAATTACAAAATTATGTATGTAAGTAATAATTATTAAAGGGTGAATATTGAGGATCATATGATAGTTCCTACCCTCCCTCTTCTGGTAAGAATCTACAGATTGTGCTTGAAAAAGTAAATAACGAAAATATCAGTATTGTCAGAGACTATACATGTGGAGTTTATACTCATTCATAGCCTATGGTACTGTAGAGTGTTGACCTACAACAGTACAGAACTTGAACTACAAGTGCGTGTGACCCTTTTGAGAAGTTGTGCAATGACACTAATATTTCATATAGTTGCTTTTGCCGAGTACAAAAATATATTTACATATTGTAATAGCATTTCCTGCAAGGAAAACTCAATTAAAATGCACAGCACTCATACATCTTATGATGCCTCTGCTTAAATGTTATCAAATGTTGAAAAACTCACTGAGATCCCAGTCTTTGTCATTTCTGGTCCGTTCTTTCTCAGCAATGACGAACCAGATGCATGCGAGCCAGTGTGCGACGAGAGTGAAGGAGAACATGAGTAGCGTGAGTATTGCTGCACTGTACTGAGAGTAGCGGTCCATCTTCTGCAGCAATCGCGCGAGCCGGAGCAGCCGCGTCAGCTTGAGCAGGTGGATATGTCCGTGACCCGACTCCTGCAACTCAATATTAACAGGACAAGTCAACGTTAGATACCAGAAACTCAAAACTGTCGATCACCAATCCAAACAGAACAGCTCATGTCGAAGTAGTTACAGTATATATGATGTCATACGAAAAGAGATTTGAGTAGGTATTTTAAATATTATCAAAGTTCTCCGGTGTAAATAACGTCGAATATGCGTGATGCAAAGTATCCATACTAATAATTTATTATGCTTAGCTTGTTGGTCTTGGCTGGTTAAGCTTCAGCCAATCACAATAAAACGCAGCACCTTTTAACTCAATTCTACTGAAGAAAGATTGTGAAGAAACAGGATTTTTCCGGACATTTGCCATCGTTCAGTGAAACAAGAAATCAGTAACACTACGTTTCGAGATCTGCAATCTGATCTCTTCTTCAGGTAAAGAACTAACCTAATACATAATTACAAACTAGGTTAAAATAAACAAATCTTACCAAAGCGTTGTGGCACGCCTTAGTCAGGAATCACAACCTACATATTGTTTGTCATATTCACTAACTCTATAAACATGCACCTAATAAAAAACTATACAACACACTAATCATTAAAACTGAACTACGGAATACAGGTCACAATATGTCTTCACTCGTCTACTAACCACCTACAACTGTTTTCACTGAACGATGGCAAATGTCCGGAAAAATCCTGTTTCCTTCACAATCCTTCCATCGTAAAAAATAACCTTCAAACGAAGAAAGATTATTGGCATTTTCGGTTTGACATCTGTTCTAGCTTTCTACAGTGAGGCCGAAGTATTTCAAGAATGTTTCGACGCGGTGTGAACACACGGCCGCTTTTGGACGGACAGAAAAATATCCCGACGTCAACATTCTTTTAGTGGCACGAGTATGGGACCTTTCACACATTTCATTAAACAGGCGCGGTGCCTACGTTGTGCCATGTAGCAGCTTGTTATTGCCTCTGCAACCGACCGACACATGGCCGTGTCCATATACGTAGTGACATAAAGGAATAAATGTATGACACGCTTTTATACACACATCGGATTTTGGTCGGACGGACGTACGGTATAGTGGAACGAATAGTTTACAACTTGCAATGCTACATTTGGACAAATTAAATGAAAATTGTTAGAACACCGTATGGACGAGAAACAAAAGTATAATTTTGTTGAATTATTTTATTTATTCTCTCGGAGATCCAAGTGAGCACCGCGAAAGTAATCTACACCCCTTCAGATCGCGACGAGATCAGGTCTAACACTGGTACAACATTAAAATATGAACGACAAATATAATTCATGTTCAATTATGTTTGTTAAGTAACTTTTCCTAAATGAATTGCTCAGGTATTATAAACACCGAATGACATATTTAATTTTGAAAAGGATAACTAGTTTTATGGTGAGATCTTTTCAGTTAGGAAGTGCCCCCCAAAGATACACAATTTTAAATATACGTTTCAACTTTGTAGGCCTATCTTTGGTTTACATTCCTTCAAAATGTTACTTGGTACTTTGGGATTATACCGACCACACCAGTATGAAGAACACAAAAATAGAAATTTATAGAAACAAACATGATAGAACGAAAAAACAACTCTTCAATTACAAAATTACAAACTTACAAGCATTTCCAGGTATTGTGATCGGTATTGTTGTCGCTGTTATCTTATCTTTCTCGAGAATCCTGATTACGGCAGGCCGCGCGGCATCACGTGATTTGCACGGTACATAATTGCCTTTCCATTTCAATTCAATTTATATTTCTGATTAGCCCCTCTAGAATTTGATATTTTACTGATAGGTACTATCTCGAGGGATGTTTTTCTTTCGTCGACATCAGCGCGGGGCAGCACCGAAGGTGCTGTCGAAGCCCGCGCTGATGGCCGGAGGCACTCGCATTTTGGGTGGCGGAATGTGATCAAGAATAAAAACAAGTTTTGAGTGTTTTTTTAATAAAGAGTTTAGTTTGGTAAATGTTTGTTTTTGTTAAATTTTTGTGTTTGGAGAAATGTAGAGGTAAAACACGAAAGTACAACAAAGCGATGCACCAGCTGAACGGGCGGCGAGGCTCTGCAATCACGTTATCTACTAGACGCTCGACTTTGACCTCTGTCTGAGGATGGGGAGGGGTTTGCGATAAGACAATTCCTGTTTTATACTGACGAAATAGTCTTCTACGCTAATCTAGTAATCAGTAGAAGCAAAATGTTAAATAACGATTCATGTCTGGGTGTGGTCGGTATAATCCCAAAGTACCTGTTACTTATATAATCAAGCAGTTTGCCTAAATATATTTTCTTTGAAGAAAATCGGTCCTCTCTATTTAAAAAAAACATAAATCTAACATTAATATATATAAAACTAACCTCTCCGCTGTAAACATCAGAGGCGTAGAGTAGGTCAAAGGGCAGGGCAGCCAGGAGGTCCACCACAAACCAACCCTTGAGATAGTGAAGAGCGATAGAGCTGGAGATAGACACCACTTCGCCTTTGCGGTTCACAAATGTTGTGCGAAAATTCAGTAAAATATCTGAAAGCATATTAATACCATACAGATTTTCAACACAATGACGTAATATAAGTAGCATGATTATGTAATTGAATCTGAGTAATACTTGTCTATAATTCTGTATTAAATCAATATTGTCTATTTCTGAGCGAATTTTAGCAGTAAACACTGGATCATGTAATTTAAAGTAATTACTACAGAAGAGTATAGCAAAGTTTATCCATAAACATGATTTATTTTATTTTATATTTGAACGAGCTAGTAGATACCTACAGTTAAACAGCGAAAGGCAGCACAGTGTGTGTTTTTTTAATATAAAAAGTATGAAACGCAAATATTTTAGTAGTTTCAGAATGACATCTACCAAGAGAACAAATATTGGATATCCATAATAAAATATGGTTAAGTAAGTAATGTAGACGATCTAACAGAAGTAAGTATTTCATTAACTGTAAAAACAGTATGATAAAAAATATGTTTGTATCATAAAATTTAACTTTTGTCTCAATGTCTTTATTGTCTACCAGCATTTATGAAATTTAACCATTTATGAACATTCAAACACTTGGATATATTTTGAATGCATTTACAAAAATGAATCACTGATTTAATGTTAGTTACCAGGTATTCAGACTGTCGTCAAACAAAACAATTTCATATTTACATACGTTGGAATACATGAAATATTTACTTTGTCATTAGGGAAAGATCAATATTACTAGTGGTAAGAATGACATTCTCGTATTTTTAAGTTTTTGGAGATTGTATTGAATAAGATGAGGATAGAAATATGAATCGCAATATTTCACAGATAATATAGGTTAACAGTACATTGAAACCCATTTTCCATGAGGGGAATATTGATATAAAGTGGAGAATCAGGATTAAACACGTTAAATATTGCATTTTTGTTCATTTATAGAACAATGAAGTGTTTATTTAATTTTCAGTGTTAGTTTGAAGATATTGATTTTTGTTTGCTGGCCCGCCATTATCCAACATTCAACTGCGCATGTACCATTCTGAATGCAGCCCAGCTGTGTGTGGAACTGCAACTTCGCTAAAAAAATCGTCAGTTGAATCATCTGTCTGACTTTTTACTCTCTAGTTTGTAGTTTGTGTAGTCAGCGCCAAGCACATCTTGTCTTGGATTGCTGTTTAAATTAAAATTGGCGAAATATGGCAGGAATGTCTGCTGTTCAGCAGAAGCAATTGCCGAAAGATGCTCTAGTTATCACTTCAATCCTCAAAGAACTTGGAATTAATGACTACGAACCACGAGTAATCAACCAGTTGCTAGAATTCACCTATCGTAAGTAAATATTTCTGCAGTGTTGATTCTTTAACCACATAACCTATAAGTAGCTTTTGATACACTGTGTATGCTGTCTAATTGTTGCAAACATTTTGTTTAAAAATCTTGTCTTTTTATATTCTCATACACTTTTTGAAAATCAATACTTTCGGTTTATGTAACTGTAGTAGGATTTTCCAGTAAGGAGTAGGATATGAGATGGGTTAACCAAAGTTAAGTAAAACATTATGGATAGGTTTATTATGTAATTACAATGTCTGCTAGAAGGGTCACTCAAACCCCGTGCAAAAGTGTAGTAGTACTTATTACTTCTAGCCTACTTGTCTGTGATAGTTCCACTTGGTTAGTTAAAGTCCACAAAAGTTAGCCTATTGATGGCTGTACCTTAGTATACTAAAGCACCAGTGTTGTTGCTATACTTCTGTCTAGCTTTGCTATGTTATACGTACTTAACCCTTTGCACGTCAACATACTTTTTATATAGACGTTGACTATTTTGGCAGAAAGTGCCAACGTTCGTAGTACAAGTACGTCTGCTACATTTAAGATTGTCGGCTTATAAAGTAGTCATATTCATTGAAATTTTACTACTTAATAGTGGAAATAGTGGGATTATAAGCTAGGCTATAGCTTAAGAGTGACACTTTGGGACATTAGTAGGCCTAGTTGTATTTAATTTAATTTACCGCATTTATTGACATCAGCATTAACAGCCGTTCCGACAATCAGTCTAAGTTATTGTAACATTTAATGTGCTAATTAGGTTCATATTTGTCTTGTTTATTTTGTTTTCGGAACAATAGGCTATTTCATGTTATTAATTATATGTAATGTGCAAAATGAACACTGCAATCGAGGGCAAGCTACGTCACCATTCAGCAAAAATACTTATTTGCAAATATAAAAATGAGTGGTGTGGATGATGAGCTTAGTGAAAAATTAATTGCTTTAAACCTATTGAATAAAATAACAATTTGGATTCTTTTTTTGCAAAATTAACATATTAGTGATGTAGGCCTAGTGGATAATACTGATGAAAATCCTGATTTTAGTTTCTTATTTGACCTACACAATATGTATGTAACGGTGCTAATATGCTCCGCTCCATCACACTCAGCTTTTAAGTATGACATGTTTGGAAGAAAATAAAAATAGGCTATGGTACTTTCAAATGAGATAAGTTTTTCAAATTTTGTAGCCTAGTTGGGTAGGGTTTTTTTATATCGAAATTGGCAAACGATAATACTGAATCATAACCATCGATATAACTAATCGTTAGGCCTACTGATTAATTATTTTGAACAATTAACTTAATCTATATCAACAGCTGTAAACACTTTCAGATAATACACATAATCGTACCGAAAAACGTATGTGAAATTTGTGGGAAAGACACAACTGTAACTGTGAGAGGAGCAAATATGGTCGTCTTCAGTTTTCCTAATTTTGGTTATAATAATTTGTTTGATCACTGTAAATATTAAATTCATATTTTAATTTAAAACGTGATTGTTATTGAGGACTATAGATACTTTTATATCGATTGATAGTCTAGGATTTGAGATGAGAATATTAGTTATCGATTATTATTACATTCTTCGATATAAAAATTCGGGTCCGCTTATCGTACCCTACCCGCCTAGTTTAATTTATTATTGAGTAAAGTATATTTGTGCGTGTTGTTTATGCTTATCTCATGGCCTAGTTTAATAAATTATTGAATATAGTTTATTTTACTATCAAATTTATATTACTTGACTACTCATGTTCACCAAAATAAGGTTTTGTCAAAAAATAATTTTCATTTTTTGTTTCTCAAAACAAGTTTGTACTCATTTATAACGTTTATATATTTATAATGTAGCTACACTTATTAAACAAAACGGAATTGAAGAAATCATGAAATCATTGAATTGTGCTAAAAATAAAAGAGTTAAGCCAAATTGTGTAAATTTATGTAACATGCTTCAAAATGGCCTTGTTTATTTTGGTGTAAGAACTTTGAATTAAAAATAACATTGCTTGGGAAAGGTTAACATCATTGGTTAGAATAAGCTAGCATTGGAATAACTAAGAACCATCATCATCATGCTTACATCAACTGAGTTTGAATTTAGGTACTGCCTTGTGGGATTTTTTCTTAATCCACTAGAAGTGCAGGCATCACTAAAGCCCACATTGATGGTCAGGGGCATTACTTATCACTACTTTCCTGTGTTAGATCACGTTGGTGCGTAAGCACTTATAAAGATTAAATTTAACTTATTTCTATCTATGCACGTACCCACCTATCTATATCACGTAATAACAAATAGTAGCCTATATAGGGACAGAAGATTACTTTGCTTCATTATTGATAATTTTTATATCGTTTTTAAGGTTATTTCGTCTCTACAACACCTGTAAATCGTTTGAAATGTTATTAAAAATGTTAACTGTAGTACATTTCAATATTACAGAAATTTAATTTGATAAAATGAATTGAAAAATTCTTTATTTTAACAGGCGAAGATAGGACTACATGGTTCTTGATGTAGTAAATAATGTAGCAACTGTAGATATTTACTATAGTTTTTATTTAGTAATTATGAAAATGTGATGTGAAATGTAACATTCAATATTTTTTCACATTCTACCTAGAAACAATTTAAAATTCCATTAGTACTGTAGAACTCCAATTATCTGGATTAACTTAAATAATTAGATTTTTTTTAGAAAAGGCCATTTAGGAAAAAATGTAAACAAAATCCAATATAGAACATTTACGGTATTTATTATTTTTTTAAAATCAAAGACGATGTTTACATTACGTAATAATAACAAACAATACTAAATCACAGTAAAATGCGTTATTTTTTTAACATACCAGAGTCAGCTATTTTGCTGAGATATATATCGATTCTGCACCACCAAATCTTGTATCCGTTTTGTGGTTAGCAGTTGCAAGTAATCACACTCTGGTTGACGGTCCATACATTTAAACATGGTGTCTAGGCCTGCAAATGCCTTACTCGCAGTCAGCCCCTCATCTTCTGGGTCATCACTTTCTGCTGTCACAACACTTTAGACGGGTTCTCATCATCATTGAGAATCTGGTATCCAGGATCCGTTGAATCACATAACAGCCACTTGCCTACATCCTGTGCACTGCTCTCGGAACATCCGGGAATGTTTATGATGATATCTCTGATTTCTTCAACTGTAACAGACTCCATTTTCCTCCTCTCTCATTTTTTCCTCTTCTTTGTTCAACTGTTCGATAATTTTAAATTTATCGGATAACGATCTCTTAGAACTCATCGCAGTACATAATCAAAACACTAAGGAACACAAAATATACAACATAAATTTTTCCGCTATTGCTACACTATGTTCGTATTGACAAGGGTCAACTACTGCACACGATTCTTGCATATTCATTGCTCGTAGTGTCTTTAAAACCACAATTTTTTTAAAATTATCTCAGTCTGCTTTGGATAATTGTAATTCTACTGTAACTTTCAAAGAAATCATATTTCGACTTTACTGAAAGTTCTGAGTAAAATTATGTACAATGGTGTATATATTTTATTTTTATTGTTGTGTTTTAGTGCTTGACAAAAGATAATCCTATAAATTGTACAAAACTGGTTGAACCATGAGCAGTTGTTGGAAGGTATTGCTAAACCAATAATACTGCATTTTGCAAGGGTTAGGCTTGAGGTGGGAAGGAGAGGGTTCTCCTACTTCGGGCCTAAACTTTATAATGATCTCCCCTGTGACCTCAAGCAGCTATCGGTCTCGGCTTTCAAAAAGAGACTGAAGCAATATCAGTCTCACATGTATAGATAGTTTATTTTATTTGTTATTTCATATAAGTTTTGATATTATTTTGATTGTGTGTTAATTACTTTCTTACTCTTGTTGTCAGTTTTGAATTTGTGTTGAATATGTTTTAATTGTTATTTTTAGTGTAAGTTCTTTGACTAGGAGTTGTGCTGTAAAGCAGTATTGAGCTGATGTGTCACTCGTCAATAAAGGCATTTTTATTTATTTATACTGAAACTCCTTAAAGACCTGGAATTATCTAAAATATATTTTAAACTCCGTAACCGTTGTTGATGCGTTTTTATCTGTGGCTACTGTTTGTTGACATGTTTTCATTCAACATAGTAATCAATTCTAAAAAATTCTAAAAGTCTAAAGTGATTTAGTGTATACTGTGGATAAACTAATACTGATTGTAGGAAATGGCCAATCTATATGTTACCATATGAGTTAGAAAACTATGGCTAGAGCATGTTATAACCAGTTGGTTAAGTTAGGCTTACTGCTTTTTACAGTACAATACCCAACAACAATAATTTTCAAATCTTCCTAAAGTGTAATATCCCTACTGTAATAGGGGTAGCCTAACTGTATACAAATTGCCAACTTGGAATATTGTCATACTGAGATGTGGTATGTTATTTACAAATTATGAAATATTCATTAGAAATGTCTATTAAGTGATGATGTAAAGTCTATATACAGAACAATTGAAGGAGCAATAGGTACATTGGTCATTTATCGGACGTAAACATGGACAAGATCAATCTGTTTGGCAGGTCTTAATTTATTGTGAGTTAGGGGTGAGTAATAGTACTCTTACAGCTTTCACTGTTTGTCATAAGCATTCGTGATCAGGTCTTCCAGAATGATCATAATCTGTTGTCTTGTAGGTAGGTACCTTCTCAAGGGCTGATTTTCTTGTTGTTCACCAGCAAGTAACCAATATGTTATCATTTCTTAAGGTTTGTAAACACACATTCAAAATTATGTGGGCCATTTATGGCCCATACAATCATCACAGATAGCTAGTGTGTTCCACTTGTGGCTCATGACGAACATTAGTTAAATCAAGTGTTGAGCCACCTGTAGTCCACAAACAGTTCATATTTTTACATATTTTTTTTAACGCCAGGATCTTAGTGGACATGTTTAAAGAACTACACAGTCCAGTTAAATAACGTTTTGAAGGTTCTTGATTTACATTTACTTGGGTAAAATTCCAAAAATTCCATCAAATCGTAAGATGTTTTCTTGTCATGAGTAATGTGTTCAAAACAACTGGAAAGAGAAACACAATGCGAGAATGTGATATGCAGTTGAAGGATTGCCACTATGGGGGAAACACGGAGTGGGCGGGAAGTAGCATGGTTTGGGTGGGAAACAGTGTAGGGCTACTAGTTGTCTACAACGTCTATAAGTAATATTATATTTAACCAACCCTATTTGAATTATTTATGACCCACGCAAAAAAATGTATAAAAAAAGATCAGAACTATTGAAAATGTTCCTTTTTTGTACAAAGTTGTGTCGGTACATGTAACAACTCATCAAATATCATACGTTTTCAACATAAACTGCTTTTCAGTTAAGCAAAGGTTGTACATGTATAGACTAAAATATACATAATTTGTAAACTTGGAACAAACGTGTTAAGAAAGTGTTCTTCTATATATCTACTAAGGAAGTAAATCTGTTATTAGACCTTTAGTATAGTTCCCTATATTTAATTGAGCATAGGGGATATATACTTAAAGTTCTATATTCTGAGTTTTAAGAGAAATAAAAGTAATTTAATTAGTGATAAAATATGGCGTAACTCTTTCTTTCTATAGACACAGATTTACAAAAAATTCCTAATCATGATCCCAGTCTACATTTTGATCCCTTTAGTTTTCAGTGTATCAATGGACCTCTTTATCTCGTTTAGACTTTTGAGTGTGTAATTATCTGGTTACTGTACAAATCTATATATACACCGCACATACATAACTGTTTGAAGGATATATTTATGAAGAAATCCAAGGACTTGGAGAGAGTTTGCACGTATGAACGAGAAAGTAACAAAGCATTTAGTGAAAACAGAGAAATTAATTTTTGAATAATGAGTGAGATACGATTTAGTTTATCTTGTTTATTGTTTCAATTATTAGTCTACAATTTTTAGAATCTATTCATCACCAATTTAATTACTGTTACTGATGATGGAATCAATCATTGATTCAGAAAGGCCTTGCAATAATAAAATTAATATGGGAAAATCTGTATTCATTTACTAGTGCTTCATTTAAACTTTTTCTAATGCTCCAAAATTCTTCATTAAATATTTTGGGGCCTCATTTTTTGCCTTTATTTGTTTTAGCCGGACAAAATTGATAGATTATATTCATGCAAGCAAAATATTAACATTGATATATACTATATAACTAGATAACAGGCCATTGATTAAAAAAAAAAACCAAAACTGACTATTTTTTGACAAAACAATGAATCATTACGAAAGTATTAATTGCAGGATATGTGACTGGTGTTTTGGACGATGCCAAAGTGTATGCCAATCATGCCAAGAAGAAGATGCCTGATATCGAAGATGTGCGGTTGGCTGTTCAGATGCAGGTCGACAGGAACTTCACGACTCCTCCTCCAAGAGATGTTTGTATCTACCTTTTAACTAACCAAATTATGTGGACAAATTCATTCAATGGGAGTAGTTTATTTTACAAAGACCACTTATATTGCAAAATGATTAAAAATGTATTATGTTTTTTACTGTAACAACCTAATTAGGAGGCAACCATTAAAAAAATATGCTATCAACCAAATTATATTAGTGTTAAATTGTAGTCACTATATTAAAATATCCCAACGAATATTTGACTTTTGATTTGCAAGGAATTTTGTCACCAAGGCTGTCTTTGTCAAACACTTACATTCGTGATTTTATAATATAGTCATTACATTAAGAAAACCAATGTACGCTATAGATGACCTTTCTTATTTAGTTATTAAATTAATCTGTAGGCTAATCACTTGTAATTTTACTCACTTGTGTAACTTGTAATTTTAACATATTGTAACTTGTCATTGTAGGGGTATCTTACAATTAAAACAGTTGATTCCAATCTAAAATACTAATCTGAAGCATAACATTCATAAGTTTTCTCCAACTGAATGAGAATAATGATTTATTCCTTTAAATAAATACAAAAACATTACAAAAATAAAATCTTAGGAATAGCCTAATCACATGTCCAGTACTAGTATACTATAACTAATACTAATTAGTATGATTGGTTTATAAGGTATTTGCCTATGTACTTTGATATATCATTTAACAAATGTGTTATTATTAATTTTGAAGAATTTGCCATTTAATTATGTAATTCAATTAGCATATAAATCAGAATCAGAATTAATCTTTATTTATAATCATCAAGATTACAAATGATGTCAACATTTTAAACAATCGATAAAATTTACTATAAAAAAATCGAATGATGAAATATTAATTCTTATGAGTTAATATTGATACTGATGTAGGCTTAACCCTTTCCGGGCCAGGCGGCAATATATTGCCGTCGGTGACATACGTGAAAAGCGCCACGCGGCAATATATAGTCTTCTTGATATTCGTCGTTTTCTTAAATAAATACGACGTCAAAAGATTAAAGTTTTATGTTTTTTTATTTCCTGGTATATTTGTAGATAATTAATATGAATATCATTTTTATTTTGGAGGTCTATGCATTTTTATTTCGTAATTGTCACGTGACATTATCAGCTGACTCGATCTTTTGTTGTTAATTCTTTATGCTTTAGTGTAATCGTACTATTGTATGCTGGATTCTTCTTCATTATTTTATTTTGTGGTTGTAAATATTACTAGTGTTAGTTGTTACGTGCTTAGCTAAATTATGTGTTGTAGTTACAATGACTGACAATTTGCGATCTCACGGGAGTGAAATTGTAAGTAGCACATTTGTAAATAGAAAATTGTAAATAAATTTCAAATAAAATGGTGTAAATATTTCTTGGTAAATAGTGTCTTTTAACTGTATTGAAACTGTTTATGGATCCTACAATCATCTGTTTACCGGTACATCCATAATGTGAATATTTATTTTAAGTTTCTTGCAATGTAAGAGTCAGTTGCTTTAACACTTATAAAATGTTGCGAAGTACAATTATGCGTATTTATACAAAATGTGTCATAAAAAATTTATTTATGAGAGAAATAACACAAAATTTTGTATGGTTGTTCCTTTCTAAATGCACAATACAATAAAATAGCTTCCGACAGTAAAATTATTTTTCCTTTTTTAATTATTTGCAAAAAAATAAAAAGTTTTATGTAATCTATTAAAACATTATTTTTTAAAATTTAAAATTACTTAAAACTACATCTATATATTTTTTTGTTGATAGTATATATATCTATACGAGTAATTTGGTGCAACTTTTAGGTCATTCTCTAATTTTTATGAAAAATTATAAATTTTAATCTAAGAGACTGCAAAATCCGCCAATTTTAGCCTGGCACTTTTGACGTCAAAAGGGGATATGAGATGTGAAAAAATTTTGCAACATCTCATATTTGGTCCTGGCCTTGAAAGGGTTAATGCATTAAAAATGTTGTTTTAATTTATACGAAGCTGTAATTTGAAATCAGTTTCAGCATATAACACAAAAATATTAATCAGAAAGTGAAGAGATAAATTAAACTTGTTAACAGTCATTCACTGAAAGTAATATGTACAAAAGATGGATAGTTATGTAGTAATTGTTTGAACCTGACAGAAAAAATTTTAAGAATAGAAGGAAGTTATATTTCAGTTGAGGTAATGTACAGTGATAGAGCAGAGTTTGTGAAAGGGGGTGAGGGGGTGTGGGAAGAAAGGGTGATAAATTGATCTCAGTCCAGTCTCAGAAGTGATTATTACTAACATCACAAACCCCTTTGTCGGAGAAATAATGTTTTCACCTTTCAGCTATTGTTGGAGATTGCTCGGCTGAAAAACAACAGTCCCCTGCCGCTGGTGAAACCCCACTGTGGTATCCGGCTGCCGCCGGACCGCTACTGTCTCAATTCATGCAACTATCGTCTCAAGAGCACGGCACCCAAGAAGGTACGGAATCTAATTGTTCGTCTTAAGTACTTGATTGAATTAATTGCGTTATATATTTATCTGCTTAAAAGTGTGCTGATGTTTCTAAATTGGTTGACAATGGTTTAATTCACTAATTCAAAATGTCAAAATTTATTGAGTTTCATTTTGTATTTTTTTTTTTACTATTAGTTCTGTGGTTTTAAATTAGTAGAATATACCCCTGTATATTAATTTGTTTTAGATCAATGTTGCAAATATAAAAAAAAGAAACAGGATGAAAACAAACAGTCTGACAATATCTCTAGTCTATATCTCTATCTACAGCTATTCATAGTGGTTTGGAATAAAATGGTAGTGTAGGAGCCGAGAGGTAATTTGTTTAAGACATATTGGCTACACTGCAGTTACAACACTGCACAGATTCAACCCCAATGTCCACAGAAAAATGTCAATCCAATCTTCCGCCAAGCGCGAAGTACGTGGATCTCAAATAGACAATTCACCCGTTATCTCAAATAGACAAATAGATAAAGAGACTGAACATGGTCTCTCCAATTGTCTGTATATTGTTAACCCTTTTAATGTCAGACATTTTTTTAGTGACCATGCGAAAAATGCCAACCTGTTTTCAAAAAGTACATGCGAAGAATGCCAGGCCCTTTTTTCCATAATTTGACAACTATTTTTTTAAAATGTATAACTTTTTTATTTATTGAAGGAAATTATCCATTGAGGTGTTGTTTTTTATGTCATAATGTGGAGTGTTTAAAACAAATGAGTATTAAAATTTTTACAAACTTATATAATTTATATTTGTAAAAAACAAAAAGTAAAAAAACAAAAACTTAAAAAAAAAATAGTTTGAACATATAAAGGTACCTTAATTATTAGCCTTAACTAAAAAGTAGTTACTGGCAATTGTACTATGTTTAATTATTAACACAAACACAAAATTTGAAGAACTTCCCTTGAAAAATAGTGAAGTTACAGCATTTTATCGAAAACCTTGTAAAGTCCACAATTTACAGTAAAATTCAGTAAGACATATTTTGGTCAGTTTCATTCAAAATCACTTTATTTACACGTGTTGTTTAGCCCAATGTATAAAATTGTTTGTTGAAATAATAAAGAAAGTAGTTTACATAAAATTAAAATTAATTATTTACAATATAGGGTACATAATTTAAAAATTTTTTAACACTTGTGTTTGCCGAAGCACAAAGTATGAATCCCCCTCTTTTACTCATGGTCAAATCTATTTACAATAATCACAAAACTAATAATAATATAAGCAAACTGAAATAAACAAAAGAAAAGCACGAATAATTCCCATTAAAACATAACCTAGCAACACCGTATTACCACAGCAACCAAAGACGCTCACTGAATGATTGGACGTAAATGAGGTTGAAAACAGCTGATAACGTCATCACATGTTGAGTTTGTATCATTAGTAGTAGTGTCTAGACACAGTATGCAAAGTTTAATGGCATTTGGTCAATAATTAAAACTACAATATAACAAAAACCGGACGAGCGCCCCCAGCGCACGTCGGCATTTTTCGTAAAACCTAATGACGTGCGCTCGCGGCGCTCGTCGGCATTAAAAGGGTTAACTGGCACTGATTTAACATTCATTTAGGCGCCTGACGGTTAGTTTTAAGTGTCACAATTAGAAAAATATACTGTAATATAAAGAAAAAATTAAAAATTATCATTTTACATTTTTAACCTTTTAATAAATACCCCATTTCGACCTCTACCAAAAATAACAAGGCTGGTGATCAATTTCTTTCATAGGCCTGAGTTAATTACAAGAAAAAGTATGTGCTTATACTGTGCAAATTGGGTCTCAGCTGTACTATGATCGTTATAAGCTTACATGAGGATAAAAGAACCAAATTAAATCAAACTTGTATCATTTTCATATTTGTTCTTAGATCATATTTAATGCTTTTTTTGAATCCAAAACATCCCAAATGCCAAAAAATATTTGATTGGCCTGCCTTGTGCTATGTAAGCAGCATTGACTATATGGTATTGCACTGGACATCGTGCATAATGCCGATTTCAGTTAGGGAGTTAATAGAGACAATAAATACTGCAATGTGGGTCGTACTGTAACTATGTTTAAAGTACAGTCAAGGACAACAGAAATGCTTGTCACACATTTTTTATTAATCAAACTCAACCGTGTAATTAAAATGATTGGACTTAAATTTGGCCAGTATAGACTACTTAATTTATAAGTAAAATAACACAATAAATCTAAGAAAACTGACATTTCCAATGTTCTTTTCTATGGAAATATTGTAAAATATGTGAGAGATGTATTATAGAGGAATGGCCTTCTTTCTTCTACCGTTAACCCTGATACATCCTTCACTGCTCCCAATATCTAAAAAGTAGATTTGCTGAACAGAATAAGATGGCTAATCTGTAGTAAAGTAAAAAGGTATCAGTAGTAAAATTGACTTAATGGCACAAATTCACAAACATCGATTGCAGATAAAAAAATTTTAATTTCTTATTTTTGAAATTCTCCTTGTATTGATTCTGAGTTCTCCAAATACCTAAAGAATTATAATTTTACAGTGAAACATATGATATATTGTGATATGATTGAGACATATATACAATGGCTATCCAGAAAGTAACAGATGTTTTTGAATGGTATGGCAGTGGGGGGGGGGGGGAGGGGGGCTACAGCCGCCATCTTGGTATGAAAACACTGATGTTCAGTACTCATCCAGCTGTAGTCGTGCGTGGTCTGTATCTCTTTTACTTTTCTCACTGTGATTAATTAAAATGTGTGCTGCAATTGAAAATCCTACCACTTGTGAAGTGCGTTCAGTGATAGGGTTTTTAAAAAAACCATAAACTAATTGAAATCTATTGCCAACTGTGTGAAGTTTATGGAAATGGAATAATGAGTGAAAGCATAATAAGGCAGTGGTGTTTATTCACTTTAACCCTTATAACGTCACAGACGCCGTATGGCGCATAGACAAACTATCTCCAAACGGCAAAGACGCGGTACGGCGCATCGACACAAAACTGCGTCTATAGCAAATTTAAGTTCCTTTTAAATCCGATCAATGTCACTAACGGTATGCGTCAATCATGTGTGTGGGTTATTGTCCTATGTCAAGCGTCAAAATATAGCTTTCGCGTTACATTGTTTGAAACAATAGACGCGGTGTCTAGGCACTCTCCCCGCCACACGGCACAGACGCCGTACAGCGCGCGCGCGCTTTTGTTTGCAGTTTGGCTTCAGGTAGTGCGTGTCTAACCATCGCTGAGTCGGTTTCCTTAGTCGTGTTTTCTGTTTATATGGTTTTTATTTATTTGTTAAAAGTATTGATATCTTAGTTTTAGTATTCATTTTAGTGTTTTTAGTGTCATTTTAGTGTTTAGTGTTACCTATTTAGTGTTCAGGTACTTTGAGATTATACCGACTACACCAGTATGAAGAACACAAAAATATAAATTTATAGCTAAACAAACATGATAGAACGAAAAAACAACTCTTTAATTACAAAATTACAAACTTACAAGCATTTCCAGGCACTGTGATCGGTATTGTTGTCGCTGTTATCTTATCTTTCTCGAGAATCCTGATTTCGACAGACCACGCGGCATCACATGATTTGCGCGGTACATAATTGCCTTTCCATTACAATTCAATTTATATTTCTGATCAGATCCTCTAGAATTTGATATTTTACTGATAGGTACTATCTCGAGGGATGTTTTTCTTTCGTTGACATCAGCGAGAAGGCATGGCACTCGCATTTTGGGTGGCGGAGTATGATCAAGAATAAAAACAAGTTTTAAGTGTTTTTTCAATAAAGAGTTTAGTTTTAGTTTGATCACGTTTGTTTTTATTGAATTTTTGTGTTTGGAGAAATGTAGAGGTAAAACACGGAAGTACAAGAAAGCGACGCACCAGCTGAACGGGCGGCGAGACTCTGCAATCATGTTATCTACTAGACCGCTCGACTTTGACCTCTGTCTGAGGATGGGGAGGGGTTTGCGATAAGACAATTCCTGTTTTATATTGACGAAATATTGTTCTACGCTAATCTAGTAATCAGTAGAAGCAAAATGTCAAATAACGATTCATGTCTGGGTGTGGTCGGTATAATTCCAAAGTACCGTGTTCATTATTAGTGATAAATAACATGTCTCGTAACATTGACGATCCTGAGTACAGTAACTTTTTAATTTTAAAATGTTTACTTTTTTTATACTTACCATAATTATAGAAAGTAAAAATAAAAATGAACTTTAACATATAAATTTTTTTTTTTTAATATTGTGCCATTTGCTGGAAGTCATGAAAAGATATACTGACGTTATAAGGGTTAAAAATGGACACACCAATGTTCAAGATGATAGCTGAACTTCACGTTGGCGGTGGTTAAGATCTCAGATTTCTACAAAGCTGAAATCGAAAACCTTGTGTCACGTTATGATAAATGTCTCAATTTGAACGGGGATTACGTTGAAGTCTAAGATTGTAGCTTTTAAATGTATATAACAAAATTTTCCTATTTCAGTTGGTTGATTTTTTATTTCAAAATGTCTGTTACTTTCTGGCCCTTGTAAGATATGGGTTATCTTTAGGTCTGCAGAGTATAACGGGCTCACAAATTCTGTCTTGTTGTAGTTTGGACATTCTACTCTCTCGGGAAGCAGCTACGGCGTGCAGCAAGCCTCTATGAAGTTGGCCAGCAAGGGGCCACAGCTGCAACTGGTCAAGCGGCCGTCAAGCGCAAGTTTGACAACTGTTCCCCGCACACAGTCCATCACTGCACCCAAGCCCGTTATCAAGTTTTCACCAGCAGGTTCAGTAGGTAAATAAGCATTGTCCATTCATTGCATTGAATGGTTTTTAATGCAACAATTTAAGTATTTATTTGAGAAGTGATTTAAACCCTTTCCAGCTCATTTATTCGGACATCTGCTCTCAGTTGCACTTTCAGCTTAGAAGTGGAATGCTTAAGCTGTCCAAACTTAAACTTAAGTTCAGGTGCACCTATTAGCATATTGTTTTATTTTGTAACTAATGAGATTAAGAGTCTAGAAGAAAAAACTAAAATATGAAAAAAACAAGTATTAATTACAATTTGAATGCTGAGCGCCTTGTGGCATTTCGTTACGAAAAGAGTCTGTGTTAAGATGCTGTAATTGGCAATGTTGCATTAAAATTGTCATAAATAGTTTAATAGATTAAGTGAAATCTTAATTTATTATATTGTGTTTTATAACATGATGCTCTTTGTGCAGTACAGTTGTCAAAAAATGAGAGTTCAAGGAAAACATGAAAATGTGTATAACCACCAAAAAGTTGTTAAGAAAAATCTGAAAGAGTATATAATATCAAAACCTCTTTATTTAACAGACGAGTTTAAAAATATAAAAACACAAACTATCTGTTTTATAAAATATTGAATTTAGAGTAAGTTTATTTGTATTACTCATAAAAACGTGTAGTATATTTAGTTCTTTTAGGTTAGTATTTTATGTATGATGCCATTCTTCATATCGATGTACAATCTAATGAATAAAGGTTATTTTGAATTTGAATAGTAGAGGCTGTGAAGCAAGGTTTTGATGACAACTGTTTCTCAGGTCTGCCACAAGCCCAGAAAATGATGACACCGAAACCAAAAATACAGATAGCAACAGCTGGGCAGATAGAGATGGGCACAGTCAAACTGGAAGGAGACGATGAACTAAACCGGAAACGTAAGCGTGATCCTGACGACTATGATGCCTTGGACAATTGATTTCTCACTTTTAAGTGAGTTACGTGAATGTTAACTTTTTATTTTTCCATTGTATATAATAACTGTAAGAATATTTATTTGTTAATAAAGATTTTATATGTGAGAAATTCTATTTTTAAAAACCAAATCTGTCAAGTTTTTATGTTAATTTGCAAAAAGATTTACAGTGTTGGCCACAGTTCTGGTGTGTAGGAGATGTAGTTAATGACCATAATTCCCCTACGTCCAGGTCCGTAAGTAAATTCACGTCTATTTGAAGGGATATTTAATAAATAATATCCTTTATTCATTCAATGGACTATGAGGATATTGTAAGGTACTGTATTTTAATTTAGTAAAAGATCATAAATACATGGTCTTATTTTGTAAGTTTTGACACTATTAAATTGTATGTATGTAATACAGTACGAATAAAGAATATTTTGATTTGATTTGACCGTGTCAATGGATGGTGTGGATGCGGGACATGAAAATGTAAACAAATGCACATGTTTTAGACGAAAACAAATACGTATGATTATAAAAAATTGCTGTACTAGGAGAGGGAAAGTGATTAATGCGAATGTGCAAACCTGTCTCTGATTACTGTAGCTCCCACTGCACTAAATTTGTTGGATTGTCCATACCTTAAGTGAGAACTTGTAACCTGTATCAATAGATATAAAAGCTTTTAGAACAAATATTTATTGTAGAACACTACTATTCAGGGCTGTGTTTGCTGTAGGAGCAACAACATTTGACTGCCCTTGTTCGTTCATTTTATTTTTGTTTGTTTTATAGCGGTGTCAGTTTGTTTGGGTTTGTCAGCAGCAGTATCTAACCAAGTAACAGGTGTAGTGTCTTGTTGACTTCATTGTATTGATAAATGAAATGTTATTCATGCTATATTTTGTTTGAGATGTTATTTTTGTATGTATGAAGAAATAAAATGATTATAATAATAACTCAAACAAGGTACTTTTAGATGGCACAATTGTAGTTTTCTTATATAGCATGTATAAGGTGATTTATTATGTTAGTGATAAAAAATACGTATGCATGATAAAAATACATTTTTTTATTAATTTAACGTTTTAACTTAAGAACATTTTTACAATATCTATAAAAATAAAATTTATATTAGAGGAGCTTGGAGTTTTTAAACAAAATTAAATTCTACATTTGACATAAATACCTGAACATAGTTGATTATTCTTCTGAGACTGCATAAATAATACAATATGTATATTGTTTACATAGTTTCTATATTATTGCTGTAATTTTTGTAAAAACTTGTTTATTAACCCTCCATCAGGCGCTCACGGAGGTTTCCTCCAGGTTAGCGAATAATGGATATTACAGTCGTTTAAACTGTTTTTATTTGTTTAAATATTCATACTGATTTAATTACAATGTAATATATTCATTTTTAGAATTTAAATAAAAATTACTCTCTTATGTATGGAATTTTCCAAATAAGAATTTCGAAATTAAAAAAAAATGTTATTGTATAATAACAACATGATTTATTTTAAGGAATAATGCAATTAATTGTAAAAATGTTTAACCTTTTGTAATAATATATGGAAATTAACTTAGTGTTTAACTTCTTACAAAAACAACTTACTTCAATTCTTGAGATATTAGGCCTATACAATTGTAATGTCAATTATTATTCTAAAATCAAAATTTATTCTTTACTAAACATTTTTTTAACACTACACAAAGTTTCAAAACATTTTCCTTCTGGTTCTTATAACGACATGTTCACTCCATAAACAGTACTGAAATGTTCCCTAGCACACGAGTACTGTACTGACAAGTCTCTCGTCTTCATTCTCCATTTCACAAAATTCAAATAAAATATATTGTAAAACTTAAAAAGAAACCATCACAGGTCACACATTTAGGCGCACACGGATTATTACTCCATAAAAACTAAACACTATAAGGCGCTCACGGAGTTTTCGTCCAAGGACTACAAACACGACATCGGGCGCTCACGGAGGAATCGTCCAGTCTCACACGGAAGTAGACCTCATACTGACAGATTTTGACAAAGATAAGCGGGAGGCTATTGTTTCGCTTCTCCGAAAGATGCTCGTGAAGTACACTGCGGGAAACGACTGCCAACATCAGAAAAGTAGTACTATTTATAATAATAAAAAAATACACGGAGGAAAACTCCGTTTAGCGCCCGATGTAGGGTTAACCAATTTATGAACTGAAAAACGAGTTAACGTTTACACAGACAGATAGACTGTCCTTTCATCTTTGGAATCTAAAATCAAAGAGGTTCTTGCTTGGATTAAGAGGCAGCTATATACCAAGTTTCAAATCTTTAGGACTTTTCTATCAAGAGTTATTGCACAGCCGGGTAAACAGACAGATAGATTGACAGAAAGACTTTCTTTTGACATTTTGACCCCATAATCAATAAAAATCTTCCTTGGACCAAAAGAAACTTATGTAACTTCAAAGACCTTTCTTTTGAGAGCTATCACACAAGGATGGATAAAAACACAGTTTCAAGACATTCAAGAGTTTTTAATAGTGCATAAAAATTTTAAAGATATAGTTTTAAAATTTTAGGATTCATTAGCTTTTGCTTTGTGTTCAGAAAAATGGAAAGGCAGTCGCGTGACTGACCGACAAAAGTGACTTCATCTTGTAACGGGATGAGAATACTCGTATATATCTTTAAAAAGTATGTTTGCTAATTATTAAATGGTTGTTTTTTATATTTGAAAATAATATGAGACGTTTAGTTCTTAAAAATTTGTATTAGTTTCTATTTTAATTTGGTCACTATAGTTTTCACTACAATCTTGTATTTATGAAATAATTTTTTCATTGTCATTATATTCTAAAAGTAAAATTATGGGTTTATAATAACTTAAATAAGAAATAAAAATTCTGGAATACAATCTTGCTAAATATGTTGTACTTATGTTTTTATCGTTTGACATTGTTGAATTTAATTTATCTTGTAAAAGGTCAATTAATGGTTTTGATGATTTCTCAGGAAAATGTGTATCAAAATCTGTTTTATGTAATTTATTTTTAAGCGAATGTAAGGTAAGATCCCAATGTAACCTTAGTAAAGACTATAATTATAATCAACAGAAAGACTGATTTTCTGCCAGGATTAAATTACACAACAGCTTTGTTAGGTAGAAAAGATTCAATTTATTTTTAATCCATCCTTAAATCTCATCAGGATGAAGCTACTATTGAACTGAAATAGGAGTTAATATTAACCGTGCTGAAATTTAATTTAGAATCCGATGAGCTTTAAATACCGCTGTTAAATGATCATGCAATATGTTACTCAATTTTACAATGGATTCTTTAAAAATAAATTAGTAGTTCGTAGATTTATTCAAACCATTATTTTACTATACATTTTAGTCTGTGTTTGATTTTATTCATAGCACGTTATAAGAAGTAGTCACTTCTGTTGGTCAGTCCCGCTACTGCCTTTCCATTCCCCCCCCCCCCCGTACAAACATACAGTTATAAGCCCGCCAAAAGAAGTAGTCATTTCAACAAGGAGCGATAGTAACCTCTCACAAGCACACCTGGAAAGCACTGAGCAATAGAGAAATGCACTGACATCAAAATGGCCACGGTAGTCCCGCCCCTAGCGGCTACAGAGCAACAAGCGTGATGTAGCAGTCTGTGGTGCGAAACAAAAGTTATTCCTTTCTGCAAAACTATTTAAGTTATTTTTAATAACGTTGATTGTTAACTTAAATAACTATATCTATGAATTGTCTCAACGACCCTATTTTTATATTTGCAATTGTAGTGTTGGGTCTTTTACACTATTAATCGTTGACTCAATGACCCTTTCTAAACAAATAACAAATAACAGAGGGTCTTTTACTCTATGAGGCGTTTTGACAATGACCCAAATTACTAAGAAAATTACAATTTGAATCAAAAGGTTCTTTGTCACAATGAACCATATAAAGAGTATAAGGATACAACTAAAAATAGGTTTGTTGATGCAACAACCTTTTTTCTATAGTTGTATCTAATTCATTCAATTGGGCTGTTTACACTCCGAATCTTTGTATCAATGGCCTTTAAATATAATCTTTAAATCGATGGACAATACCGTTGCGTTGACTTGAACCGCTAGCTCAGAGACTATTCGGTTTTAGCTACCGGCCCTCAAAGCGGTTTGAACCAGTTTTTGTAATATGGCAATAAAGAAAATAGCAATAATAACCATTCTTTGTTACTGAAGGTGGAAGGTTGTAAAGAATGATAGGATTTATGACATTTGGCATCGTTTATATATATATATTACAAAATGCATAACATTAAGTTTCAATATCCACAACCTTTTCTCTTCCTCAGGTGGGTAAGTAACCTAACACATACACACATCTTTCTTCTCACACCTCTTCCTCAGGTAAGTAACTAACCTGACACATACACACATCTTTCCTCTCACATCTCTTCCTCAGGTGAGTAACTAACCTGACACATACACACATCTTTCCTCTCACATCTCTTCCTCAGGTGAGTAACTAACCTGACACATACACACATCTTTCCCCTCACATCTCTTCCTCAGGTGAGTAACTAACCTGACACATACACACACCTTTCCTCTCACATCTCTTCCTCAGGTGAGTAACTAACCTGACACATACACACATCTTTCCTATCACATCTCTTCCTCAGGTGAGTACCTAACCTAACACATACACACATCTTTCCTCACACATCTCTTCCTCAGGTGAGTAACTAACCTGACACATACACACATCTTTCCTCTCACATCTCTTCCTCAGGTGAGTAACTAACCTGACACATACACACATCTTTCCTCTCACATCTCTTCCTCAGGTGAGTACCTAACCTAACACATGCACACATCTTTCCTCTCACATCTCTACCTCAGGTGAGTAACTAACCTGACACATACACACATCTTTCCTCTCACATCTCTTCCTCAGTTGAGTAACTAACCTGACACATACACACATCTTTCCCCTCACATCTCTTCCTCAGGTGAGTAACTAACCTGACACATACACCCATCTTTCCCCTCACATATCTTCCTCAGGTGAGTACCTAACCTAACACATACACACATCTTTCCTCTGACATCTCTTCCTCAGGTGAGTACCTAACCTAACACATGCACACATCTTTCCTCTCACATCTCTTCCTCAGGTGAGTAACTAACCTGACACATACACACATCTTTCCTCTCACATCTCTTCCTCAGTTGAGTAACTAACCTGACACATACACACATCTTTCCCCTCACATCTCTTCCTCAGGTGAGTAACTAACCTGACACATACACCCATCTTTCCCCTCACATATCTTCCTCAGGTGAGTACCTAACCTAACACATACACACATCTTTCCTCTGACATCTCTTCCTCAGGTGAGTACCTAACCTAACACATACACATCTTTCCTTTCACACCTCTTTCTCAGGTGAGTAACTAACCTGACACATACACACATATTTCCTCTCACATCTCTTTCTCAGGTGAGTAACTAACCTGACACATACACACATCTTTCCCCTCACACCTCTTCCTCAGGTGAGTAACTAACATAACACATATACACATCTTTAACTTAGTTTGTACTTCCTTAAAATGATTTACATTTAAATTTTAAATGCAATATAGTTTCTAAAATATACACGTATAGAAAAGGGAAGGGCTGAAGTTGAAAAGCAGATTATATGACTCTATAAATAATAAGCAAGGTTATAAACTGTTACCGTAATAAAAAAAACATTTGAAACGATTAATGGCTAGTAGGCACTAAACAAATATGATGAATGATTTAATTTGCTTATAGTAACTATGAATTTTTTGTGGTAACATTAGTAACCTAGCACATGCCAAGTAAGGTATTTATTGTATTACAAAATTGACTTGTCTTAATCACACTAGCAAATTTTGTTGGCTTGTCCTATTTACTAACCTTAGTGAGATGTCTAGATTCAACTTGATTTTTTTAAGGGAGGACTCCACTGTAGATAAAATGTGAGGTAGCCAAATTTCAGCATTAACCTTAACATGGACTCTCCACTATTAAAAAAAACTTCTCTACTCTGTAAAAATGGATTTACACAACACATCAACAGAGAATGTTCATCTACGCATACAAAAATACAGTTATTACCCTTACTTTAAAAGCTTGCTAGCATTGTAGACGTCTGAAAAATACCTCAATACTCCATTGATGGCTGAGCTAATGCTCAGCCAATCATTTGACGAACTTGAAAATTTCATTTCTGTCTGTCTATCTATATGTCCGCACTGTATCTTAAAAACGATCTGACCTACAGACTTAAAATCTTGAATGAAGCTTCATCTCTATATAAACAACGAGTTCAAAGATCACGCATATCACATTTGATTGGTGTTATTAGTAACCATAATGACAACGAGAATATTGCAGAATAAATAAATGTGTAAACAAAAAGATTACAATAATAAAAATTTTTAACATGTGACATAGTAAAACATGAAATGAGTTGACTTGAAATTTTGCATGCAACCTCAGCGAAGCCTATTGCGTGATGTCTTGAGTTGTACTCCTACCTTCTATGTATTATTGTATTATAGAAAATAATACAGTGTAATCTTGCTATACTTTTGTAGAGGTTCAAATTAACTACTGTTACAATTAAATTATGATACAAATAACATAGTTACGACACAACAGAATGTTGTAACAACAACTGAGCAAACTAGCACAATGTTGTTGTGAAAGATTTACGAAGCTGTTAGCAGCTGCTTACATCTGAATCTCATTCCCCACATTGTCAAGCCAGAGCCCGAGCTGTATCAGATGGTCTGAAAGGTATTCGGTTAGGTGTGGTGGGGTGGGAGTGATGGTAGGGGGGGAGGCATGGGTGCACTTGAATCCAAGCACCGTTCTCACCACATACTCCAGCTACTCTGAATACTCTTGTAGCAATATTGTTTGTCAATACACACTCTCTAAGCACACATTCTCCAAGCACACATTCTCTAAACACACTCAGGTCTTTATCTCTAATGTAATTTACTCAGGGTTTCGGTTGTTTCTTTTGCGCTAAAGGAAATCCTGTTTCACTTGAAAACCTGAATATAAATACAATAATTTGAAACTTAACTGAATTTCAGTATTAGATATTCCATTAGTTATTTTATATGCAATTGTAAAGGTTACATGAAGTACTCTAAAGTGGTGAAATCGATTTTGGATTTGAAAAATAATGTTATATCAAATTCATAGCCCTTCAATATAACATCCCTGAATATAGAAAAGTAGAATTTTGTATCGATTCACGTGAAACTATAGGCATTTACAGTACGTAATTTAGTCCATTTTGTAATAACGCCCAATTGAAAACAGTTTAAGACGAAAATATAAAACGTCTACTGTACAGTACGTACACGAAGCATAGCTTTTAAGTGTGAAATGTTTAATATTTATTTGTACCTTGAAAATATATTTTTTAATTAAATGTACCTAATTTAAGAAGACTACATGTACACCTAGGACCTTTCACTGGCGTATATAGAGAATTATGTCAGAGGGAAGGGTGGACTGACTGGGTTGTTTAGGAAGTATAAAAAAAAACCTTCAAAAATAGAGGCTCAGGTATCTTCCCACTGGGAATTTTTGAGTTTTAAGACCTCTTGAGTGTGTTCTAGCATAAAGCAAACTACTAAGCACATTTTTGATGGAAGTCTTTCAAAATTTCGGGGGGCTTAAGCCCCATGGAACCAGTGAACAGAGCTTGCTAATAATGTACACAGTCAATGTTAGGTTCTATGCCCTGTTATCGAATCAATCTAAGAACAGTGTTCTATTTTTCTATGGTTGGGAGCATTTAAATCTTCTTTGTGAACATAATTAATGTTATTTTGAGGATATTTTAAATTGATTTAGAAACAATCCCACTCACTTCCAAACTGGGTGGGTGGGGTGGCACTAAATTTTAAATGTGTCCATTAAGTAATAACTGTGAAATCACCAATACCTTTAAGTCTTCGAATTAAAGGTAAAACAAACAAAGACATCCAATTTCTGATTGTTTGAACAAATATAAAATTCCTAACTTATGAAGATCTGTAAGGAAAGCATGGATCTATTCACAATTTCCTTTTTTATTGTATCCTTTACTGTAAAAGACAGTGTAACCTAACATGTTTGGGTTATTATTAAAAAGATTTTATGTATTCGTACAAATATAATTCGAGGGAAGGTCATACGATTTTTTGAGCTTTCATGGTATTGTATTCATGGTATAAGGGTATAAACATGATGTACTTATGATATGAGTTTTATATTGGAATTGTGAATTTAAAGCGATGACAGCCATAAAAACAATAAAATTATATGTAATTTTGTAAACGTATGACTAAAGTCATTATAATTTTATATATACACAAACAACACTGAATATTATTTGAAAATAGTTTCTCTAATAGTAATGCCACTATACTGACACAAGGAATTATAGAAAGAACCAAAAATTAAATAATGTAACAAAAATCTTTCCAACAAAGTAACATCACACGTGTGACAGGTCACATAATAAAATAAATGTAATATTTGTAGCCTACTTAGTTTGTTTACAAATTTGTCTATTTTGTGATGTTCTCGTGGTTACTGTTACTAATTTAAAAGTTTCAGAATTTGATTTTTATTTATAATTTTGACTTTATACCCTCACAATAAATAATAGCCGCAAGATGAAGAGGATCAAGAGGTACACATACCAAGTTCCAACTCTGTAGGACCTTTCTACTGTATGGAGCTTACGAGTGGTGTTGGGGGGGGGGAGGTATGCGCCCTAGACTGTCAGGGCTCCCTGTCAATCACTTTTCACGCATTTCTAAAAACGTTGCGCATGCTAGACTATAAATAATTCACTTAAAGTTTTTGAACAAAATGACATTATGTAATTAATTTTTAATTATAATAAATTTTTATGGCTTTTGACCTTATCTTTTCTTTAAGTGGAGAAATTTTATGTGTGCATAGTATTATTAATCATATTGTTTGTCGTTGTTCTTGTATTATTTTTGTCTATTTGACTGTTTTAATTGGTTACTAACTCTAATGTTTGTTAATTATCTTAATATAGAATGATTGTAGCATTATTTAGTATTTTAAATTGTAATGCAACTGTTGTAGTTATAAATTTATTTCATCCGTTTGAAACTATATGTATTTAAAAAATTATTGATAAATACAAATACAAAAGAGTCATTGTAAAGCCTTGTAATAGTTACCATAAATGAGGTAATTTAGTTAAATAATAATTGTATATTTAAACATGCACAGTATAATGTTAAATGTTAGATAATTATCGACACATTTCGATATTTTCTTAATTACGAAGTACTGATTAAATAATGCACTAGGTTAACTATACTGTCAACAACAACTAAAATGACACTTTTCAAGTTTAATACGGCACATGTACACAAAGCGGACCAAGAGATGACACTGTGGTAGGCAGGCACTACGATTGAGGGGTGGGGAGGGGAGTATCACAGCATATTTTTTGGAATGACTAGTTCGACGAATTCGAGGAATCTATCCCACTTCCCCGACTCCTCGCTACACCACACGTGAGTTCCCTACAGTATTAAAAGGAGTTATCGCACAGACAGTCAGACAGACAAGGACACAACTTGAATGAAGTCCTGTTTATAGCTTAAGAGCCATTTTGCATTGTCTCACACAACTTAGTTTTTCGTGAGATCGACAGAACGATTTTTCCTGAAAAGGAAATCGATCGCCAACCACGTTAATTTTGGCGGAGGTCGAAACGAGATGCTATCAAAAGGGTTAAAAATATAAAACAATAATAATTCTTCTCAGATAAAAATATTTGAGCTTGTTGCGTTTTAAATCGGCCTCAAGACATCTAGATAATTGTTATGTCAGTGCCATACCACAAGACAAAGAAATTTATATACACTTTAGCGTCTTTTTAGGTTAGGCTGAATTTGATTTAGATCTAATTTTCCTCTCACGGGTAGTTTCAAGTGTGTCAAGTTAAGAAGAATAAGATCTGAGAATATAATTATTGTTTGATATTTATATTTTGATATTAACACTTATGACACCCTTTCATTTCGACCTCCACCAAAGCTAGTTCAGCTGATGATCGATTTCTTTTTTAGAGCAAATTACTTTATCGGCTCGAAATTTATACAATGCAAATTGGTTCTAGGCTTCTGGGCTATAGAGAAAGCGAAAAGTAATAGTCTGTCAGTTTAATTTCTAAAATAATATTATAAATGCGAAAGTGCTTATGTTTGTTTTGCTTTCACGCGTAAACTATTCAACCGTTCGTACTGAAACTTTACATGGGCATTCTTACGATCCCGGGGATGAATATAGGCCTATTCTTATTTTGAAATCCCATCTGGGGTACGCCCCACTGGTCTTTGAAGTAGTGAAAATCCCATCTTGGTCTCTAAAGTTGTGAAATATCAATTAAAAGAGAATGCCTAATGTAATCAACTGTTCTGTGTAAATATTGTTTATTATTTTACATTTATTTATTTGCATTTACAGTGAGTATATTCTAATATGCATTATTTATAATAATGGTAGGAATAGCCATTATTTTTAAAGCAGTTTTAGAGTTCAGCGTTAAGTACTCATCACCTTATTAAATGTCCTAAAATACAAGCTAGTCAGAATTTGACTCCGAAAACTCAATATGAAGCGGTCGGTAAGAACTATGCTAGATGAAAGTTTGCTGGGCCATGCCTTTGAGCTAATGTACCAGTTCCAGATCTAAATGTACCAAAATATTAACATTTTTTCAGTTTATAAAGGAACAAACGCATAATGTCATTGTTAATGCAGTTCTATCTGTACATTTTTATTAAATACTAAGTATTAGGTCTAAAAAAAGACAATATTACTATCTAACCTTTACTATAAAACTCTTCTTAGTTCACTGTTAACAGAAGTAGTCTTTTCTGATCTGTGATACCTATATATTTTCTTTATCGGGAATCATGGCAAGATCAAGTAGGCTATGGAACAAATCATGCTAAGAACAAATAATGTACAATTGCTACAAATAAAAACTGTTGACCTATTTTATTGGCCGTGGCAACAAAGCAAACTCAACCTTGGCGTCGGAAATATAACTCACTCGATACAGCAGTGTTCATACACGTGCTAAGCCTACTAATTTGCGCGCAAATAAACAGGTAACTGCTAGCAGTGCAGATATAAGAGACAATGTAGTCTAACTTTAACATTACATTTAAAGGCTGTTATGAAACCTAAATTAGTTGTATTTTGACAAAAGTAGGCTTCACAGAGCTGTATATTTATATGTATTATCTTGATCCGGAATGAAGCAAAATCAGCTATGGAACAAAAATACTAAGATCGGAGTAAATTTCAATCACTATGCAATTTTTAACATATTTTATTGAACGTGGGAATAAGGCAGAAATAAAATTCACTCGAACCAGAGGTACTTATACAGGTGCAAACATACGAAATTTCGTGCGAAGCCGCGGGTAACTGCTAGTTGTTTCTATAACTTCTATAACTACATTCACATAGTCAAATATAAATAGGTAATGTATACTCATATCAATTTTAGCAAACCAAATCAGCTTGTCAGCAGCTTACGATCTAAAGATAGATATTGCCTACCACAGTTTCCGTGGTGTAGCGGTTATCACGTCTGCCTAACACGCAGAAGGTCCCCAGTTCGATCCTGGGCGGAAACATTGTAATTTTTGCTTCGTAATATATCGCTGGAATTATTTTTAAAGACGGGATTGACATTAATATTATTTGTAAAGTATTAATTTATTTTAAAACAGCAGTATTTAAAAAATAAAAAAAAATATTTAAAGTTTTAGTATAGGCTACATTAAATTTTAAATTTGACCTATTGTTGACATATTGAGTTATAATAATTTATTAATTATAAGTTAAATGAACAATAAATTATTTGCATTTTTTTGTGTTTATATATTAGCCATTTATTTTCTAAAAAAAAAAACAATTGGTTTATATGGTTATTTTTTTATTTTTCTTACTCAAAGAATTCTAAATTCTATCAATCTCATCTCAAACTATAAAAAAAGCAATTAATATTAGGCAATAAATAAAGATTTTGGGATTTCCTCCTCTTTTATAAACGACTATGTTATAAATTTGGCTCGAATTGATAGCGAACTATAACAAAATAGTTTATTTAAATGTAGAATTTTTAATATTTAAATGTGGCATGAATTGGTCTAAAAAGCAGTGTATCTGAGAAACGCTGGAATGAATAAAGGCATATTTATTTATAAGCTGAGTCACTGGCCTTACTTGTTCTGCTTGACACTCTTATTGATATTTTATTCTTTTACGAATTTTCAATTACACTTATTTTATAGAAAATAAAACTCCAGAACTGACTAAGTCACTCCTTTGATTGCTCTGCAACCCTACTCTTGTTTGCTTTGTTCGTGTATTTCCTTAGCCTTTGGGAAGTACAGCGTGTAACTTTATACTCATAAAGTCAAAGGAACAAACACGCTTTGTATACGTTATTAGTCTACGTTTCATAAGAATTTTAGTATTTAAAATTTAATGTTCACATGTGTTTTTGCAAGTCTCAGAGTGTTATACACTTTGTACTTAGTAAAGCTATTTCCATTATGCAAAATGTAGGAAAGCAGTGCCTTAATTATGTTATGCAACATTAAACAAGCACCTCGAATAAAGTGTTAATTGTTATACTTTCAATACCATTTATGTCATTTAATATGTTTCAAAGGCCAATACACATTTTTGATCTAACCTTACCTTGTTTAACGGATGGTTTTTAGTAGTATGTAAACTAGCGCAATTAACGAGTGATGTTTAAAGAAAAATGTATCCGTCAATATCACGAACTTAATAAGGCTATTCTCTCGTACAATCCAAATTGGCTCGATGGAGCTCAGTAAAACCTTAACTATTTGTTGCAGCGAAATAAATTTAGCATGAAACTGTTCATATAAATGTAACCTATATTTCACTATTTTTATAACCTTTTCATAAAATTTTCCATTTTTGAGTTATAACAGTTTGAAAAGTTGTCTGGCCGCCTCTTTAAAACCTTATACAATATTTTTTATGTTTGCATTTTATGATTTTGCTCAATTTAAAGATAAAGGGTTTTCTTAAAAAAAAAAAAAAAAAAACACACACACACACACACACACACACACACACACACACACACACACAAACAGACAGAGATACGGTGAAGTAAGCAAGACAGGGCTTTATACAACGTTTCTGACTTATTTTGGCCTGACAATTGAAATGATGAAGTTTGGTAGAGTAATTGTTGACAACCTTCATAATGGGGGATAATGTGTGGCCATATCCCCACGTAGTTCAAAATGACAAATTTAGACAATACAATCTAATATTCTTTCACAATTTTCAATATTCTTAGTGTCCCCCGGTTTTGTAACTGATAACCACAAATGACGGAGGCATTAAGCTTGTTTTCAACTGAAATTAGGGGTCAAGAATAGGTATTCAAATTAGGGTTTATTTCAACAGACCTCCTGGATTTGGCGCAAACATACAGACAATCAAGCCGTGGACTTCGTCTGCCGCGCGGGCCCGAGGCATATTTAAAACTGAACAGCTGATCCGGAATGTGTATTATAGAAATACAAATTGTCACATCCTGTTTATGTCCTGCCCATCTCCCTCCTTCATCTAAATCCCACACTTTTTAATGTCTTGTTTAGATCAGTTCACTAGCTAAACGTTAGCCTTTTAGAGGTCGAAATACCCAGATTTCTCCAATTGGGTATCTTCTTCCATTTAGAGTTATGTATAAGATATTAAGTCATTTAAATAATTTATACTATTACAGATTGACGTATAAAAAAAAACTCGCGTAGGGTAAAGCCGGGAGAGATGGACCAGCGGGTGAGATGGACCAGTCGCGTAATTTAAAACCTAGCCGCTAGAGATCGTTACTAGTAGTGTGCAGGTGTCATGGCGTAGGTACTGTGTTAGTTTACTCCCGTATTTTCAGTTCAGGGGGTCTGTGCGCCTATCTCCGTAATGTTAATTATATGTAATTTTTATAGAGTTGGGTTGGACCTACACTGAAATCTTTTATTTTATTTTATTAATCATGTAATACTCTAGTCACTGATACAAGGAATTTCGTTTATTTTGTATTTTAATTTTTCTACAAAGTTTTTAAAAACTTGTGTTAAATTTCAGATTTTTAAATTAGAAATTTTTTTATAAGCTCAAAAATTAAACTTTTACAAAACCTTTGTGTTAGTGACTTGTACATACTAAAATAAACACACAGTGAAAATTTCATAAAGATATCTTTAACGGGTCCTGAGAAAACTTACATCAAAGTTAGAAAATACAACTTTTGGGAAAACGCGATTGAAAAAATCTTTGTACAAACCTACACTGAACTTGGTAACATCAGTAGCTGCCAGTGCTGTAGGCTGGTTTGTCTGCTTCATCCTGCTCAAATTGGTCCTCTAACATTCTTTTCTTTAATGACTTAGCCTTCCTGATTTTCTTCTCAAGCTCACTTGCAGCTAATTCGGCTTTCTTGAGTCACTTATTCTCAAGGCTTTCCATTGCAGCAACCAAAGTTTTACCAGTAGAAAGTTTAAGCTCATCCATTATTTGTACTCTACTTATCAGGCCATTATTAAATGTGCTTATAGCAAGCATAACAGCTTTTGGCAATAGAAAGTGTTTGTTATGATCATACTCAGTATTATAACAGTATAACAGTATTATAACCCAGTACTGGGCCACCAGCGGGGCTGCCTCTTTCACCATGAAGTGGTTGCAATGCTTTCTAAAAACTTTCTTTTCGATAACTTCTAATAAAGATAGAAAGAAAATAAGCACATCTTTGAAAAGGCGAGATTCTGAAGAATATAAAACTAAAAAAAAACCAAAAACTTTAAAAAAGAAATTTTTGGTACGGACCCCCCTTAAATTGATCCGCTTGTTTAGAAGTTATTTGAAGAAATAGATTTCAGGCGAGTGAATAATTTTTGCAGAGTACACTTTTCAATCATTGTGGTGTAAACTATATTTTTATTATGTTTCTGGTTGACTTAAAGCAAGTTGATTGTGTAACGGTTCATTGTAGAGCACCTGCTGTTGACAGAGACAAAACGACCTTCTGGTCCATCTCTATCATGCGATCATCCACGTCGAATTGGTATTATATGGACAATTGTTTTACTATGGTCTTTTTGAGATGTGTTTAGGTTTCCTTAAATTTATGAAATAACTAACGCATTATTTTTAAGGAATGAACTGAGAAATGCACAATTATTGTATGTAAATAAAAAATTTGATCAAGTTAAATTTACTGTGAACAATTTGGCGTACTAATATATGTTTATATTTATATTTGCTTGTGTTATGTCTTAACTAGGTTATAACCTGTGTATTAATAAATTATAGCTGAATTTTAAATTTTTTTATGTTTACTTTTTGTAGAATTTTATGAAAGAAATTCTGGGTAAGTACGCCCTTAAGCAGGGTTCCCTACGTGCCTAGTGGAAGGAAGAGAACTTGGTAGAAGCTGTTGGTGCAGTGAAAAAGTATCGTATGGGTGTGAATGAAACTGCCAGGTATTTTAATATTCCTAAAACTACTCTTAAACGAAGATTGCGTACAATCGTTTGACAAAAGAGCCTTGTTGTCCACCTTCAGTCTTGGGAGCTATTGTTGAAAAAAAAAAAAAATGGTACATCACGTTCAAAAGCTCCAAGCTTGTGGATTTTCTCCTACACGAGATTGTGTACGTTTAATGACCTTCAAATTGGCTGAACAGTTGAATATCAATCACGACTTTAATTTCGTTAGCCAAACTGACATTTATGGAGCGAATCCCTAAAATATTTGTTAGAAAATCGGAAGTAGTGTCAAAACATAGGGCCCTTGGGATGAACAAAGAAGTTAAACAATATTTTCAACTGCTGGAAGATGTTTTGAAAGAGAGTAACTTCATAAAAAAACTTGTAGCATGTATAATACGGTAGAAACTGGGCTGCAGCTAAGTAACATTAAAGTGGTTTCCTATTAAGGGGTATAAAATGGCAATTCCATTAAATCCGGTGAGAAGGGAGAGGTAGTGACAGTAATGAGCTGTTTCAGTGGGGAGAGAAGCTAATTACCTCCTTATAATATTATAAGGGTACAAATAAGAAGGCTGAGTATGCCGACGGTATGCCACCGGGTTCGGCCATAGATATGACGAAAAGTCCCCGTACATCAACTCAGATATATTTCTAGCTTGGATGAAAACCCTCTTTATTCCTAGAAAGCCTCCGGGTAAAGTATTACTTATCCTTGATGGTCACAGATGTCATTGCAGCTCTGTTGAAATGCTCGAGTATGCTGAGAATAATGATGTAATACTTTTGAGCCTTCCAAGCCACACGTAAATTACCTTCAACATCTTAACAGAAGATTTTTTAAGTCCTTAAGGACAAAAAATCCATCACGACAGATAGCCCGTCTTCAGTTTGGTAACATTTTGTCAGAGGCCTGATTTAAACCAGCAACTGTTGAAAATACGACATCTGGCTTTAAAAAGTATGGAATAGTACCTCTAGACATAACAGCACAGCAGTACCTTAATATTGATTTTTGTTGCAAGATGGAGAGCAAAGTGACTCAAATTAGTCACAGACAAATTTTTATAACTTAATTGCATCAGAAAGTGACGCAAAGCTCATGAAGATATTCACACCCTAGCAGAAGCTAATACCCAAGAATTGAGTCAAACGCCCGCAACAAGCAATCCCCAAAACACAGACAGTGACAATATAGCACTCTCTGGATCAAGCACTCAACAGGATGATGAGAATCCTATTCGAATAAAAACTCTTAAAAAAAATATCACCAATACCTTCTCTGCACAAGAAAAAACTGAACGGAGCATTAATGCATTACCAAAATTTTAAACTCGGCAAGTAATATTAAGTGGCTCATAATCACCGATGAAGAGATGAAGAACAAATCAAAAATAAAATAGGAAATCAAAAGGAAACGAGAACTCAAGAAAGCAATATTTCTACAGGATAAAAAGGCCAGCCAAAAGGATATGGTTTACGTCTGGAGGACTATGAAACTGCGTAGAGCACTGCAGATTGAATAAAGTGTATAAAATGTTCAAGGTGGCCTCATGATAACTGTACTAAAAATATGGAGATCTTTGAGATTTTTGTTCGAGAATGGAAAATACAAATAAACGACTGGTGGTGCTTAAAAAAAAAAAAAAAAAAAAAAAAAAAAAAAGAAACAGTAAATAAGGCCAATAGTTACCTTTAATTACATTTTGTAAGTATGTTACTATTTTATATTTTACAATTTTCCAACTTATGGCCAAACTTTTGTAACTACTTAGTCATTTTATAGTGTGTATATGTATGTTAAATAAATGCATACACATTTTTTGCTGTATTTTTATTGTTGGCCCATCTCTACCTATATGATTAGGTCCATGGAACCCAGAGTATAAGGGTGAGATGGACCAGTTCAAAAAAAAGTTTAACAAATTTAAGTTAACATTTAATGATTTATAGTTTATATTTTATCGAGTATTATTAAATTAGTTGATGAAGAAATCTTTAAGCTAACAAAGAAATTGATACAACCAATCAGCAATGTATCGGTTATAAAAGGGAGGCTATCTCATCCGAAATATTTCATCAAGATATATTAATGATTTTTAAACAGATTTGAAATAATACATTTTGTTTCAAGTTAAAGTTTTGAATTTAGAATATACGTTTTTAGCGAAATATTTTGGAAATATTAAAGTTTAATTCGTTAGTTTGTTGAAAGACACATAAGTAAAGCATATTTAGTTTATTTAATTTCTTTGAATAACTTTTGTGGAGATATTTTTTTAAATGTTATAGTCATTTATAGTTTCAATTTTATATTTCACTAGCGGGCCCGGCGCGCTTTGCTGCGCATTTCAATAATTTTTTGCAAAAGTTGCCCGCGGCTTCGCACGCAATTTCCCGTTGAAAACAGTACACTATATTCACTTATTCTTTTTCTATCACATTCTAAACATTGCTGAGATAATTGATAGTCGTTCCATCGTGAGCCTCTTGGCGTATTATGAAGGTATGTACCATATTCCTGTCTCTATCTAGCTGTTACCCACGGCTTCGCACGCAAATCTTAAGAACCGAAGTCCTTATATTACTTAGTAAATTTTTTTTTACTATAATAAATTTTAGATTAAATTAGTTATATCTCCGATGCCACGATTGAGCTTGCTTTGTTGTCTCGATCGAGAGAATATGTACACACGGAGTTTTGAGAACCATACTTCTGTCAAAAAAAAACAACTAAGGTTGATTTTATAACATTCTTTATATTTGTAGCCAACGTAAGATAGTAATTATGATATCTGCATTACTCTTCTGATCAAGCATGAGCATGGTTTATATTAAATAAATATTGCAGTTAAAGGTGAATTTTTACGTCAAATTTGAATTGTATTATCTGGATAGTAAAGTCTATGTTTAACAGTGATTGCAAAAACAGTTTAAACAAAATTTGTCGTTTCTCTTAAGCTTACTCTATGCTTTAAAACTATAAGTGTAATATATGTTTACAAAGAACAGCTGATTAAAAATTTGAAAAGACGTTAACATATGTTTGCTGCAATGCATTTCTTATGGGTATTTCTGTAACCAGTGGGGCGGAATCCTGAATCGGGAAAGGGATGGGCATAGCTTATAAACCTTCTCCGTGGAAAAATACATATACGTACAAATTTTCATCATGATCGGTCCAATAGTTCACGATTCCATAAAGGACAAACATACAAACATTCATTTTTATATATATAGATTTCACGCCAGATGTTCGATTATTTTATTTTAGTGTATGAGTGTTCAAATTTCAAGTGAAAATTCTTTTATTAACCCTTGTGTAGGCCCACACTTTTTGAGGGATTAATAGAAAGATTGAAAAAGAAACATTTTTGCTTCCATTGTTTGACAAATAGAAATCCCCAATTAATATTAGTTAAATTTAATTTAAATCTGTGGATTTGGTGCAACATTTTCAAGATTGCGGCATTTGAAGGTTTGGAAAAGTATGGATATCGCAGAGCAAAAAGAAAAAGTGTTTTGGAATTCTCAGTTCACTTAACATTTCTTACGTTTTTTCGGTACCTCTTAAGGTTTCAACATAGTGACTTACAAAGTTTTGAGAAGCTTGTATTGTATAAAATTGTGGAAATACAGTAGGTGTCCATCTTACAGTGATGTCACTTAAAAATGACTTGTATATAAGTTCGTTAGCCAGTCTCAACCAATAACAGGTATCAAGGTAGCGTCTTTTCTAATTTCTGCTAGAACTTTATCTTGGGTATTTGTCAAATAAAAAAATTACACTTAAATACTTTAAAAAAATACTCTAGCAAATTTTGTACCTATCATCTTTTGATATCATGATACTATTACAATAACGTTTCGAAACTATGTACTGATCAGGATGTATGAAGCTGGAACTGCTTGGTATAAAGCTGAACAATACATATATACAAATCTGTGATTAATTGTACTATTTTTGTATGTTATAAAAACTTAACAGAAAGAAGTTTTGTAAACTTCCACAATCTTTAAACAACGCATTAGCATTTGGAATTGAAAACTTCAAAGGCGAATAAATCAATTTTGCATAAAGTCTTGATTTTTTGTCCTTCTGGATGGATCGCAAAGTAAGTAAGGGTAGTCACTTGAAATGTTTTAAATATTTTCTAAGTATAATTTCTTAGTGAAACGTTTCCATTGATAAACTATTGGGGACGATGGGCAAAACAATTTAATGTACACAAGCGAGTTAAAAAAAAAATTATTTCATTTACAGTTGGCTAACCTTAGAAGCTTACTGGTCATCCAATTAACACAGGTGATTATCCAAGTGATTATTTGTGGTACTCCAATCACCAAATCATCGATCGGTCACTACAAAATGAAATACGCATAAAATTGTGCTATTTGGGTTGAAAGTATCGAGAGCTAATAAATTATGTGACTGTGAAAGCCCTCTTGACATTTGTGACAGACGACAGACACTGCATTCTGTTAGTGTCACATTAATTGTGATTTAAACTGTGGGGCAACATTGCTTTTTATGGCACATTTCATATTGTTTACCATTTTTATTTCCATATTCACGAACACCAATGGTTCCGTATATTTCTTTGAATTACTTCAACACAGACAAAATATTGTGAGAGTTAAAAATCTATACTGTCATCCCATAACTAAGTTGGATTAAGCTTTAATCCAAATCCAATGCAATTACACATACAACACTTCACTCGGGTTTTCTCCAAGTTTCAGCGTAAAACTGAAGCTCGAGGAAGAAACATTTTATTAAAATTTCATTCATCCTTTGCAACTCTTTCGTTCTTGAAAAGGATTTACGTTTTTATTAAAACCTGTAATATTCACCCACAATATGTTCTCCTCCTTCATACTTGTCAGATGAAACTCTATTTTAGTCCTTTTTCATTTTACATTGCAGGTATCCAATTATGAGTTCTTCTGTGTTGTACGAACTTATGGATTTGAACACTATTCTTAAATTTATATGTAAGGATAATGTTTAAATAATTTGAACTACATATCAGTACAATTATTTGTTTGGAGCAAACCCAGTATTGAAATAGATTAAAAACATACATAAAATGAAACATTTTTAACGGTTATAAGTCAACCCTCTTTTGATATCAATTACCAATGGGGTTTGAATGTAGAGTTATTTATATTTCCCTTAATATCTTATAATATATTTATGTTAACAAGAGGATTAGTTTAACAAATAAAATTGAACTGAACTAAAACTCAACAAATCACAACAAAATACAAGTTTGCATTCAAAGAATAGTTAGAAAACAAAAGTATTTTAATACAGAATCCATATTAAAAAAATCATTATTTGAAAAAAATAGTTTTTATCACTAGGAAGTAAAATAGTTGTATTCGTTGCGCAATCATATTTTATGTGCGAGGTGAAGCCGACTTAGATTAGGTTAGGTTAGATTAGGGGTAGGTTAGTGGAAAGATAAAAAAAATAAGAAAACAAAAATTACAATTTTAGGTTTTATGCTCTATTAAAACTTTATTACATAATAACAGAGTACAGTGATACTATCAAGTTTAAATATAAAAAATAGCTGTTATTTACTTGTATTGGAACAACAACAAAGGTTTAAGTTAGTGAACTGAAAATCTGAAATTGTGTCTCAGTTGATTTTTCAGACTCCTGATCGCGAAAATAATATCTTCATGCACCAACTTAAATATCAAATACAGTTGTTATTTATACAGTAGAAAAAATATTTATAGTTCTTTGAACTAGAATAAAATGAATCCCTCTAAAGTACTTTAGGTAAAATAACAATAATAAAAAATCATTATTTAGATGTTTCACACCCTGCTCACTATCAATCAATTAACCAAGGCTTTAAATAGATGGAAAGAATAGTTCGCAGCTTTTCTCGACGGTTTCTTGCATTAGTTGAGCTACACGAGACCACTCATTGTCGTGCTTGAGAATCTAATCTCTCCATTGACATTTACAATAATCTTTATTCGTTAGTGGATTAAACATGCGAGTAAGAATATTTAAGTAGTATTGACTGTTTATTGAACGCTAATATTCGAAATCAATTTAAATGTATAAAAAGGGAGTTGAAATTTAAACTGGTCTGGCAGAACGGTGTTTATTAATTACCGAGACTCGCTCGTTTTTGAACTACTCTTTCCTCTCAAGGATCCTAGATCCCAGGATCCCTAGGATTCCAGCAGAGCCATGAACAAACAACCATGAACAAGTAAACACGAAGAACACAGGTTATATCTGTGTATTTGCCAACATTAAACTTAATTTTGAACTTATGAACAAAACGGTTTTGTCTCAAACTCACGAACACATTTTCGATTTCAAAACGGAATATACCCGCATCCATTTGGGTGACAGAAATTTGGTTCCGTACAGCTAGATTCGTTGCCGCTTAGATAGAGTCATAATTTGTCCGGAGCTATAATCAAATTTAATCGTATAGTACTTCGTTTTTGGGAATAAATAAAAAAAAATTAGGTATTTTTTACTATTCTCAGAGTTCACTCAATAAAACATGTTTTGTACTTTTCTACAAGACGTACAATCACGGTTTCTTCTGTTTTCCACTAGACAAAGCGCATCCATAACATTTAAAATAGCATCGTATTTTAGCATTGGATGCAATATCTTCTCATAGACTCTCTCATAATCAAAGCCATCCCCTTCCCTGTAATTCCAACCAAAGTCCTAAAAGTATCAAGTTGTCTTACTAGCTGTCTTTCCGTAGACCAGCTTGTCTTATAAATGACACTTTTCATGAGTAATTTGTCTTTTGCCTCTGGTAACTTTCAGAAATGAAAATAAAGAGCTTAGATTTTGTAAACGCACTCTGTACGGAAATATTCATCAAAACCTGAGCTCAGTTTTAATGAAAATCGTGTTTGGACATGTCTACTATAGAGGCGGTATTGCATCATAATATCTTTCGGTGCTCCCTAAAATGCACTCTAAAATGTATATGTTTTTACCCAAAAAATATGGACGTTCCGCTAATACACTTAACTAAAAAAGAACTAGAACTCAGTGAAAAGAGCTATCTCCAAGCAAAAGTAGTCTTTGACCTCAAAACATCTTTATCTTCATCGATAATATAACAGAAATAAATAAATTCGTTTATGTAAAATATTGACTTATGTGACAGAACATAACATTTCAGTCAAAGACACACACAGTTAAATGTAGCTAATAAAATAAACACTTATATGGTTCCAATTCCAGTTGATATTGTTAGTTCCTTACCTACGGTGGTCAATGGGGTTTTATTTCTTAGGATCTTGTGTTTACACTGTTAGGATCCTTGTGTTTACACTTTTAGGATCCTTGTGTTTAAATTGTAAGAACACTCACTACAAAGGGCACCCACATTCATTCTGTACGACATTTTTACTCAATACAACTTAAATTTGACCTAATCTCATCTAATGAATTTAAATATAACCAAGAATAAATTTGGAGTGTGTTTAGGAGTGTTGGTGTGATTAACCAACACGAATCTGAAATTGGATTCTTAACGTTGGCAAAAAAATATTCGTAGCGTAGATATGATTGATTGAGTTTGTTAAAAAGAATATTAGATGGTTGAAACTGGAGGAGACCATAGAAAATAAATGTGTTGATTTAACTAGAGCAACTTTTGTCTTGTCAACTTGCCTGTTGGCAAGAGAGAAAACATTTGTGGGATTTTCGCGTTAATTATTGCGTTGACAGACGTTGAAGGCTGACACATTTCACTGTCAACATGTGCGGTTTTGTTCACCAATTTGCACGTTTCTCTGTGTTAAAGTCCGCATGCCGTATTTTGCACCCTATTATTGTTTTGCGCATTAATTTGGGAACAAGTTTAAATTTCAAACTCAATTAGGGAGGAAATAAATTGAAAATTGTTTGAGGTTAATTTTTTAGAATTAGTATTCTTGTGTTCGGTCCACGACGACCGTGTTGACCCACAAACGTCATGGAGCAATGTAAAGGAGTCCACATCACTTTTGGGTGCTAGAGAGATGAAATTCAGATAGGAAATTGGATTTGAACAATCTATGGATATAGCTAAGTCCAAAAATTATGGACTCCACGTCATCTTTAAGACACAATTTGGTGGGATACTTTATGAAACACATTGTTCCCACATTCACATTCATATTAAAATACGTAACAGGTATGGTTGTATCTCAAGAAGTAACCATACTAAAAAAATAAAAAAAAAACAAAAGATAAAAAATTAAAATTAAATTACTTTTTTTTTATTTTAATTAAATTTAAATTTTAAATTTAGGTTACATTTTTGGTAGGATTAAAAAATAATTCTACCAAAAATGGAAATAAAACCAATCCTAAAAAAATAACAGTTTTATATATTTTCTGTATGAACATAGCGTCCCCCAGCTACTTATATAATTTATATAAATCATGTTTGATGTGAACCTGTTTTTGTATTGATTTCAACGTACACCACGAAAACATATCAACGAATTTAAATATGTGAATGTGGCATTGGGCACAGAAAATATAAAGCACAAGAATGGAAAATACAAAAGTCATAGTATGATCATATGGTTACCCCTAATGATCATTATTTTATGGAACCAACCTTAACACCAGCGAATTCTGTTTAGTGATCATAGTTCCTAACCTCGGCGAGACATCTAGTTTATGAATATTTTTCTTTGGAAATAATGGTTTGTTGAAACCTTTCTATTTTAAATGTTCACTAACCAGTCCATACGTTCTTGAGACATGTCTAACAGTAATCTCCAATTCTACGGGCCTGTTGCAGCACAAACAAGTTTAAAATTAATTTCAATGTATCGACCACATTATTGAACTATTTGAATTCCAGCTAAAATGAGGCTGACAAATGGAATCATTGCTCCTGGTGGAACCTTTTACCCTGACTACGAAGCTGTAGTCAAAACAATGTATGTATCTCAGACTAAGGAAAGGAGACAACGGACAACAAAATTATCAGATTCAACAGGAAAAATATCGCTTTGGACAGAACAGTGGGACGAGACATACGTTTGTGAAAAATTGGTAACACGGTTATCACACTTGACAAATCAAATCATGACACTTGAAACACTATAATTCAAACTAGTTTTCTCTATCCGCTGTTACCAATCAAAATGTTTTTATAATAGTTGTAACAGTTTAATATTTTGAATTGGTTTATTGGCTGAGTGTTAGTGAAACATATAACTCAAGAGGCAAGACCCCCACCAGGTACAGGAAGGACTTGAGAGTATTTCCTGCTTGGCGTAAGAGGCTTGCTTAAAGGGGAGCCCAGAACCTTCTTTTCTCTGGGTCTTTATGTGGAATACGGTGGACACAGACGTGGAGAAAATTCTAAGAACGAAAAAGATGACTTTAAAACGCGAACAACTAATGTAGAGAAACAAAGGAGACCAGATGAGAGCTAAACTAACGCTAAAAAAAAGGAATGTTCCTAAGTTTTGGGAACGCAATTTCCAGGATGGTCCAAGAAGTAAAGGAGGTGTTTTAGTTGGTATTGTAACATGTGACATATACCCATCAGGGATCACTTTGGGTGGTTTATACCTTTCAGTTAAACCCACTACTGGGCACAGCAAAAACCGATGTGTCACTTCAATCTGGGCAACCTTATGGATGGCCAGGAGCGGCACATCACTAACCGCATATGTCGAGATTCTGGGGTTCATGGGCAATTCGATAGGTCTAGTCTACTGTGGGAGAAGACTGTTGGAGCTGGTGGCGTTTGTTCCCTAACCTCAGAGGTTCTTGCTAACCTCACCAAGGGTATGACACCCCCTGCCTATTTTGACTGGAGAGACTGGTTCAGAGCTGGCCTCCCCTTCCAGGGGGACATGACTTTGAGATGTAATGCCCTAATTATTCCTCATGGATCTCGATAGGAGGCGGCTCCTGCTCCTTAACCTTACCCATCCTGAATATCCTGTCACTCCGGAAGCAGCGCAAAGGTTCTTACAGGACTAAGTGCAATTTATAAGCTTCTTGTCCTAAGATAACAAAAAAAAAAAAAAAAAAAAAAAAAAAAAAAACACGTGACATAGCAAAACTTTAGTTTAATGAAATGAGCTATAGACTTGAAATTCTGCACGCAGCCTGAGCGAAGCCTGTCACGCAACATGTAGTGCAGTGCAGTCTACATTTATACAGAAAAGGTATTATATTATAGAAGTACAGACATGTATTGCAGAGTTATATAGGAAGACATATCTTGCATTTGGCATAGAACGTACTGTATGTCAAGGTAGGTTAAAAGCGAATGTCGCTGTTATTCCATTTATAGGTGAAGCCATTCACAATGAAGTTCCTGAAGAAGTAAATTGAACAATATCCCAGTTACAGAAGGAAATACTTCAAATTCCGAGAACCGAAATGGCACTCGAATAGTCAAACGTAACTGCTTGAAACCTGTGTGTGTAAATTGTGTGTTATTGATATAAAACTACGTACAATACGTACCCATGTGAAATCATTTACAAACTACGTACCACAATACGGTTTAGCGTACTTTCTTATTACCAGAGATAGATAACATATTTCTCTAGTGCACAAACAGCCCAAGTAAAAATCAAGCTCTAATAATGTAAGCTGTGAACTAGTGTAGAAGCCTATATAAGATAACAATAATTCATAAAAAAAATAATTTGGTTAACCTTTAAAATAGTTATACATACCTATGGGCATATTCGCTATTCGATTAAATTGAAACATAGTTGAAATTTGATACGCCGTCACTCACATTGGAACGTTTTAGAAAAGAGGTCAATAGGGAAAAAATCAGAAATCCATGGATAAATTTTGGTCAAATTTGGCGTATACGAGTAGTTGGAAAATACCCCTGTACACGGTTTTTATTTACAAGTCTTTTAATTGTATTTAGTCAAGAAATCTAAATGCCTTAATACTTACTGACATGATCTTTATTACAACTTGAAATTGTTCTACCGATGAAATATCCAGCAACATGACACGACTATATCTGTCTGAAATAAATGCATTTTAACAGCTATAAGGTTGCAATTTCAGATAAAATAAAATATTATTGTATTAGTGATAAGAGCGGCATAGTTTTGATGAAATTTAAATTATATATCTAATTATATACACCTTTAAATTTTAAATAATTTTGAAATTCATGAATGATTATGTTAATGTGTTTGTTTAGATTTGCATTATTTATTAAAATGAATGATTTATATAAAAATTTATATCTGTATAAAAAACAACAAAAAATAATTAAAGAAATTTTAAGCATTAGACAACTTTCCAGACTTTTTAAATCACTCTGGTAGTATGGGAACAACAAATTACAATTTATGCCGCTTTAATGATAGGGAAACGTTTGTGTCAAAGAAACATTTTTCGAATACCAAGTTCAACTACTCGTACTTAGTTAATTCACTACAATACATTCTACTAACCAAAAAATAATAAGTATATTCTATCTATATGAATTGAGTTGGACACGTTCTTTTAACGCTCTTAAAAAAGTAATATTTATTTTTAGTCTTATTTGAATTTTTAAACGATTTAAAACAGTAGACAGGTTTAATTTGATTAATTTTTTGACTAGAACTATGTATTTAGTAGTTGGTTTCTTTTTTGAGATTAAATGTAAGAATGAACCACGTTGCCCTAAGTTCGACCCTGTACTCATATAATTTAAAAAGATATTACTACTGCCATTAGATCAGATAAAAAGATTGGGATATGTAAATCGGAATTTCAGCTGTTTTCGTCGAATTTAAATATTCATAAAGGCGATAGTATATCATGGTGCATGTCATATGTCACAATAATTAGTGATGATACAATGATATGCTTAAGCGATCCAATACTCTCTTCTTTGTACCCTTCTTGCGTAAACACAAGCATGAACCTTATAGCTCACGAGCTTTATCATGTAGTATGATGTTTAAATAATTTATATCTATTGGAGAAGATCTTCTGCACTTGTAACTTATAGAATTCACATGTCACTATTAAAACAACTAAACGGCGAGTGTTATTATTAATAAAAGACTAGCCCACTCTTATTTTTAAATGCACAAAAATGACGAATATAATTAATATTGTGTAAAACAGAATAATAATTACAAAAGTAATATTTATTTATCATAAATATTTATTTGAGATATTAATATTCATAAAATGGTTTATTAAATATTTTACAGTAAATTTCTAAATATTAAAATTGACCCTAAGGATAAAATATCATTCCAAAGAGTTAATTTTTTTATCAATATAAACCACCCTCGTATATTTTCATCCATACATCCAAATTCTAACCCTGGAATACATGTAAAGAAATAGAAGATCCACGGGGCCTATTTTGAGATAGTTAAGCCTAATTACTATTAAACCTAAAGGAGTTCCAATAATCTCTTTATCATAATTTTTTCCCATAATCAATTAATATAATGGTGTTTAAGAAAATAGCGATTTAATGTAACTGTTCATCCAAACATCCTTTGATCAACCACTACACTTGCCTCCATCTCAACCCACCATGACGGGACCAGGCATAGGTTAAATATAAAATTGCAGAAAGAAATCTCTGACCGGTAAAAACCATTGTTGTAATTTAATCTGTCACAGTATAAATTGTTACAATTATAAGCAAATGTAGTATATTAATAATAATACATCCACCCACATTCAACGTCGTTCGCTGTGCCTAGTAACTGCAAATAGTAAAATGCACTATCATAACACTAAAACGTTTAAACACAGAGAGACCTACAGTGAATTATCTATTTTTGATGGTACGTCATTGCCACAGCGGAAGTTAGTCTAATCATGTCTTTCTGGGAAAGAGTCGGTTAATTGGACGAGCGGTTAATCCGCGGGCGGTTAAGAGAGAGCCTATTGTATTCGCTAATCTAGGAGTAATTACTATGTTGCACTGTATAATCCTCGCCTATGTTTAGTACACTTTAATAGTTATATAAGCGTATGGAGAGAGACATTGACCACTACGTCACATTTTGAGAGTAAAATTTCAACCCACAATGTGGAGACGAGAGCGACAAATTTTCATTCTTTTCCAGTGATATACACAATCCATCCCAAACCTGCATCCCAGGACAAGAAGGCTGGTCATCTGCTCCGACTCGCTTAGTAGTCTGCAAGCAATCAAGGACATGTATCCAAAACATGTCCTTGTGCGCGACATCCGATGTGCCATTCACAGACTTCAGGTCCAAAATATACAGGTTGTTCTAGTGTGGGTGCCCGGTCACGCGGGAATTCCCGGAAATGAGCTTGCCGACAGGGCTACTGGGAGTGCTCATGAGCTACCTCCTTTTACTGCTATGGTGTCAGGGTCAGACCTAAAGCTAGTGGTGAAGGAGAAGTTAAGACGAGTTTGGGGTGACTCTTGGTCTCGGACGGTGTGCAACAACCTCAGAGCCGTAAAACACACAGTAGCTCCCTGGGGGACAGCCATACGCGAGAACCGCAAAGAGGAAGTAGTGTTGAGTCGGTTGCGATTCGGTCACACGCTGCTGACTCACGGGTACCTCATGAGCCGCGGGGATCCCCCGGAGTGTGCGCGTTGTGGAGTGGCTCTGAGTGTCGAGCATATTTTGGTCGAATGCCGTGACTATGCAATGCTAAGACGATCTTGTCAGCTCCCAGCAAGTCTATTCGATCTGTTGGGGGATGATGAGTCAATCATTGTAAAACTTTTTGAATTCTTAAGAAGAGCGAGTCTTATCTCAAAGATTTGGTTTGAGCGAGTACCTGTTAAGTTATATAAACTTTTGTCCTTCTATTTATTTGTTATTAGTGAGGGTGGGCCCCTTTACAACCTACCTTCACTAACTTACCTGGTTTTAGCAGTAGATTTTTGTTATATTTATTATCGTTTTTATTTATCTGGCATATTTTAACTATTGGGCCCCTTTACAGCCTCTCGGATATTTTTGTTGTTTAGTTTTAGTCCTCTGTTCACTGCTGTTGTTTTTCTTATTGTCTTAATGTGATAATTTTCTGTGACACAGCGATCCAGTGTCTATTCTTTGCACTGATAACGTGACACCATATTTTAAAGTGTAGGTCTCCGTTAACCCTACGGGCATTGATAACCTCCGTGTTTTATGCCCTTATAAATAATTAAAAAAACAAACCTGCATTTTCAATAACCAAACTGAACAGTTATGCCTTTATTTTGAATCACTGTCTTTGTAAATAATAATGACTTCTACTATGACCTGAGAAAACAAGATAATGAAATATTTGTTCTTATCGATTATTTGCAAGGTTGTAATAGCTATAATAGCCGAGCAGCTGTTACATTATTCTTTGATTACTGGGAATACAGCCCCAGTGAGTAGGAAGCGGGGAAAACATTCTCTGCCAACTTGAGTGTCTAACTTTTCAATGCTGAAGGCGGAAAAACAAGTGAACGCTTTAAGCCCGAGTTGTTTTTCTGGTATTATGTAATTAGTTCTGAGTTTGTAACATAAACTTCAATGAATGGAACGAGGGTTTCCCGTTAGCAGCGGGTCATAAAAACTAAATTTAATTTTCCAAGTAATAACCTATTTGTTGTACATATATTCAAACTAAAACCAGTGAACGAGTTTGTTTCTTTACTCAGACCATTAAATAGTCAATGAAAGCAAATGTTTATCAATACAGGGTGTCCAAAAAGTCCCGGGTCGGTTAAATATTTTTCAAAATATTTTAAATAGAGCTACAAAACCTTACACAAAGTTACTGGACATAAAAATCTATTTTATCACATATTCAGTGATCCGCTACTTTCTCAGGGGGGCGGCCCGCTAGGAGTCAGAAGAAAATCTTAAATGTAAGCATAGGTTGATATGCATATCAAATTAAAGATCTATATTAGTAGAGTACAGAGCCGCAAACCCGACCTCAAACGGACAACCGAGTCAAAAATGACAGCTGTTCAAAGATGGTTAAGAGTTTACAACTTAGGTTAATGTAACAAAATACACTGATGAGCTTTTTGATTTTAACTTTACTAACCCAAAACTGTTTACAATTTAATGAGTTATCCAAATGACCCTCAATCACCTCAAGAAACACCTCATGTCCATTTTTTAATGTTAGGAAAGTTAAAGTAAAAAATCTCATCAGTGTATTTTGTTTCATTAACCTAAGTTGCAAACTCTAGCCATCTTTGAACGGCTGTCATTTTTGACTCGGTCATCCGTTTGAGGTCGGGTTTGCGGCTTTTTACTCTACTAATAAAGACCTTTAATTTGATATGCATATCAACCTATGCTTACATTTAAGATTTTCTTCTGACTCCTAGCGGGCCGCCCCCCTGAGGAAGTAGCGGATCACTGAATATGTGATAAAATAGATTTTTATGTCCAGTAACTTTGTGTAAGGTTTTGTAGCTCTATTTTAAATATTTTGAAAAATATTCAACCGACCCGGGACTTTTTGAACACCCTGTATAAAGCAAAAAATTTACAGGGTTTTACGACGTAAACGAGTAGAGAGCATCATCATAAGCAACATCTTAACAGCATTTGATGAACATTTCAGAATTTGTTGTGGCTTATTAAATAAAATTGCTGTTACGGCGTATCAAATAACATCCAAACTCAAAATAGCAGCTGAAGGGAGGAGAACGCAATTAAATTTAATAAGAATATTTTGTCGACTGAAAATCTTAAATTAAAAGATTTGCCGTGACATACAACATAAAACATAACATGAAATCCTCCAAACTACAAAGACTAACCTAAATAGCCATTTCTTTTCCAGAAACAATATCAGTATAAATCAATATCATCGCTAATGAAATGTGTTAATCTGGAAAGATGATACTTTAATTCTCGATTTGTTTGAAAACGAATAATTCCGCACAATCAAGAGCTCGCTATTTAGGATGAGATGATTATTATAAATAGGGCATCTAATCGTTCTCAGTTGTGTTATAAATTATTTCTATTTCTACTTAAGTATTATAAATAAAATACTATGTAATTATATCACACCAGAATATGTTTAGTTAAAACCCCTAACGCTTTTTCCTTTGTACCTTAAACTATATTGCCTTGCTGCATTATTTGCTGTTTCACAGATACAGGTTTATGTAGGGTGTAGGCTACTTACATGGTCTTTATGTAAAGAAAGACATTCATAGTGTCCTTTTTTAAAATTTTGATTGTTTTTTACGTCGTCTAAGTCATTTTCACTATCCGCTTCCGTCTCATCGTCACGTAAACGAAGTCAACTATTTTTGCGTCGGATATTTCTATGGCACAATACACACTAGAAATAAAAACCATAAAATACTCTAGGACGGGTGACATGCAACAATTACACGCGGTAGCTGTCTGCATTGTGCGACTACAGAAAACTCACCCAGATGCACAAGGTCAGAGGACCAAGGAAGTGCTGACATCTAGTTTTAAAAACCAGAACTATTGCGCGTCACGCGGCTGTCGCATAATGCTCCTTCCACAATGTTACGGTAGAATAGGAACAATATAACTATGCGTAATATTACGTCACGAGCCTACTTTTACGAAATCTCTATAACCTATTATTACGTCAAAAACCTTGAAGGGGTTAAGAATAACACGGGTGCCACTTAACAGAGTGCTTACTAAGGACTGTTCTTGGAATCGAGTTGTTTGAAGTTACATCACGATCTCTAATTTTAAATGTCACACAATAGTTCGTTTCGTCAGTGTTTTTTTAAGCAGCTTATCTATGTAGGGAGTAGAATTGTTATTTCGTTAAAATAACACCAAGTGGTGTACTGTGAAGAACATTAACACTTTGATCTATTCTATATAGAAAGTAATTAAACACTGTATATAACAGTGTATACGAGGTTTTGTGTACACAACAAATGGGTTTTACTCCATTTACGTACGATATACTGGTGAATAGTATTATAAAGAAAATTAAAACATTTTGAAATTACAACGGTTTTAGAGCAAAAAAGGAACATGTGACTCTACCTTCCGGTTAGACAGAAATTACACGAGACAAACCACGACCCAAGTTCTGTCTCAAATGTGACATGAGTTGTGATATTTCGCAGTGTTCTCTACAGTAACGTTCATTATCGGGGAGATGTATATTCGCCAAGATGATGGCGCTATCTCTGCACGGCACACTAAACTAATAATGGCTCACAGACTATAACCAACATAACTGCGCTGTGTGGATGAGCTGTCTATATTGTATTACTAATCAATGATAATACTAACAATTATATATTATGTGTTCCGCATCTAATGATAACTAAATTATGTTGGTGTTATATTCAAAGAATTATTTTCAACTGGAAATCTTAAATATCTGCAAATATAACCACTGTTTCTTAGGTATTGAATTTATGACCTGTATAGTGGAGAACGGGATTCACACCGATCTAACAAGACGTAAGGGGAAAACAAGTGCAACGAGGGGTTGAGTGGAATTTAAGTAATTTGTAGAGCGTTAACGAAGCCTATCACTTGAATGGTTAGAACAAAAGTTATTTGCCTGTCTGTCCGTACGGTACCTCGAAAAATATTAACTTAAAATTATGCAAAAAGCTTTATATCTATAGAAGTAACACAGCATTCGTTGAAATTGCATTGGGATTATACGAGCATGAATGAACATTTTGACATTGGACTTGAGTGTCACCATTATGGCAACGAGAAAATCGCAGAATACATTAATTTGTAAAAAAACTGAGTACAGTCGTATGAAATTTTCACATGCTACATAATAACCAATGTAATTATAGACTTGGAACTTTGCGTGTAACACAAAAGAAGCCTGTCACGCAACACGTGGCGAAGCGTACTCCTAAACTGCTAAACATAAGAAGCCTTAATTACATGTCTTACGAACACAATTTGAAACGTTTTAAAAATAGTTAAGTATTTTACCAGTTTGTTACGTTACTTGTGTTCAGGCTTGTTAAATATTGCCATAGATAGGCGACTTTATATCTCCCCACACTAATGCAGTGTTATATTCGCCCGGCAGTGTTGTGACAGCTTCGCACCTTGCAGCATCGCGTTATACACACGTACCATAAAGTGACTATGATTATGGTGCAATCCAACAGATATTTCCAGGAATTCAAAAGCATCTATAATACTTTACTGACGTTGGATGATTTGAAAGGATCGTAGGATTTCGGAAATTTGTTACGTTATATGTTGCAAAAAAATAACACTACGTTTCAACTCTTGAAGACTACTCTCGTCTCCAGGTGTCCTAGTCTCTCTTTTCCAGTTTTACACCTTCGCTGGTGCGTGTGATGTATTGTCTGTGCAGTGACATCACTTGGGTTCATTATCTCTTCATGGTGTCGGTGTATCTGTCAATTATTATGCGAATTTTTGAATGGCAGCCCATTACCACACTTTTTAGTTTTCATGTTTTTTTCAAGTTTATGTATTAGGATTCCTAACATCTGAAGAAGAGGGTAGATTTCAATCCTCAAAACGTTGTGTTATACTTTGGTAACGTATGAAAATTGAAAATATCCGAAATTCTATTATCTATTCATAATAGCTTTTACATGATTTACGTAAGTAGTTGAAACTTTGTAATTTGTAATTTTTGATTTTCCAAAATCATAGTAAAACACTGTCCGTTGTTTCGCATTTAATGGCGTGACTTTCACACCTAAATGCTGACAAAACGTCTGTAACTGTCAGAACCTAAGTAATTTTCATTAGAACAAAGTTAACTGCATTAAAATTCATAACTCTGTTACGAGTTTGTGATAGTTTATGAGCAGGCTGGACAACTAAAGTCCTGTTTTGGATTTACGCTGAGTACATGGATGAGATTACATTTGGGAAAAAATAACCAGGGGCAAAGGATCCTTTGAGTTACAAATCGACAAAACTTGGCAAATGAGAGGAAAAGTAGCACTTTTTGCGTAAGAGTTCCCAGTGAACAGCGAATACTTGAAACGCAGATAAGCTATCAGTGTTTCTTTCATATTGACTGAAAGGAGGTAGCAACTATGATGATGGAATGTTCTAATGTATTCCATGACTAGATATATGGCATTATGTGTTTGATTGTAATTGGAGGTCAGCTATTAAAGAGTGCAATTTTAGGAGTCTGAATAATAAAATATTCAGTACCATCATTACCTTTGTCACTCTCTTGAGCCCTTAATATCACCCCTTCGGCTGATTGGGCTACCTTGATAGCTTGTGACAAAAGTCACTTCGAAATAATGCGTTATAGAATATTTCCAAATCTTAATTTAAAATAACTATGCGTGTACAGTAGAAAATCGTGATTGAAGACGTTTATAGTTTTTTCTGAATTCTTTTGATCTATTTTCTCTTAATTTGACAACTTTAGAATTTATTGTATAGTTCACATAAAAATGGCATAATTCCTTGAGGGATTTCCAACCTTTAGCTAAACGCAGTTCAATGGCAATTGTATTCAGTGCCTCCCGTGTAACGTTTCATCTTCACGATCGCAAAAGTAGATTACAAGCAAAAAATAGATCCTCTGAAGAGTGAAAGGTAATCGGGATTTTGTCTTCTTTAACCATGTTGACTTAAGTCAGAATAAACAGAATAGTAGTTAATTATAATTGAAACAAAACAGTGTGAAAATTATTTTTTTAAAGTATAAAATAAATAATAAAACACAGGCTGTTTCACTAGATAAAACAAAGTTAACCACCATATAAAAATGGAGACAGACTTTATAAGTTTGATGTACTTTTTTATAAATGTCTCTAAAAGCAAGGAAAATTCACTATTTAAATTTTGCTGATAGATTTATAGTTTCTAAGATCACGCATGGTGGCTCATTTAAGAATCCTGCCTATGTAAATAATGAAATATAACGCGAACTTGTGGACAAATTAACCACCGTAATTTTTAACAGATTCACACGAAACTTGGAGAAGGGATATTTGAAAATTGCTTGTACGAATCTTCAACCGTGCTTAACCAATAAAACCATGCTTTCAATATGCGGCAATTAGTATTCGTGCAAAAACATTGATTCGACTAATTTTTAAAATAGGCCCTAAAAGTCACGTTCAGAAATATTAAGTATAAATAAATTTAATTCTTGCACATTTTTCGATATTTCTTAAAAATAAAAGATGTCAAGGTCTATTAAAAATGTAGAAAAGAAATGATTATGTGTCAGTCGTTGTACAACGTGAAGCAAAACAATAAAGTGTCAAGTCATTTACAATAATGTTTGTTTTTAATGGATTTTTATATCTGGTAAATTTTTCCAGTGAACGTATAATGTTTTGAGTAACATACAGAAAACATGTGGAAATAAGAGTGAACACATCTTGTTGTGGAACTGCTGTATTTTCTATCCCATTCAGAACGAAAATAGGTTACACAGTGACGGATATTAAAAAAAAGTAAAAAATATACTCACATGTGTACGAATTTATCTCTGGTATTGTACAACATAAATAAAACTTTTCACTTTTTACGAACTTATCAAGCAATGTCGAGCAATATTTAATCTTACTCATTTTTCTTTAACTCTTAAGATTTTTAGAAGGCGGTCGTTCAAAAGTTTCAAATGTACACAGCAAATCGTTATAAATTAATATGTTTACAAACATAACCTCTGACTGATGGTACACAGTTTAGGTCCCGTATGTACTAACGTATTTATACTATTATGACAATTTCTTTTCTGAAGTTTCAAGATTATGGAGTTTCTAAATATTTGAATGATACGAGTACATTGACATGCTAGCCCTGACTGACATCATGTAATCAGTCATCAGTGTGAAAATTAAACGTCTCACTAGTAATGCGTCTTTAGTTTGAAATTTCAAGATGACAGTTAAATGCGATGTCTGCATTTCTTTCGTTTAAGCCGGAAAGGATAATCGGAACCAATTCTTAAGAAAGTCTCAACGTTAAAATTAACTTCGATGCTCTAAATGGAATTCGCAAGTTTTATGGAAATATAATTAAAATTTACCAATTGTATCAATACAAAATATCCACGTACAACAATCAATAAAGGTTACAAAACATGAACTAAGAACTTTGTGACAGAAATATTAAGAGGCTGTAATAACTTGAAACATATATAGGGTGTACTCGTAAATTAAGTCCTGATACGCCGGGATATATTCTAAACGGATTGAAATATCGATGTAAAATCTTCACCATACCTATAAAAATACTTTTTTGAACTTATTTAAAGAAAAAAATCCCTCCTTTTTCAAGGGGGAAAAAGGGGGGTCACTTTAAATTTTCTATTCGCAACTCCTATCTTGTGACATGTCATTTGAAAGGTAAATTCAAAAGAAACACAACGAAATGAACAAAACATCTCTACGACGATCCTAGCAAAAGTTATGGGCAAACAACCCCTTACATCTAACTGTGCAAATTAAGTCCTGATACGCCTGAATATATTCCAGACAGATTGAGATAGCAATGTACAACCTTCACAATACTTATTAAATTACTTTATTGGACTTTTTGAGGGCAACAAACTTTTGCTAGGATCGTCGTAGAGATGTTTTGTTCATGTCATTGTGTTTCTTTTAAATTTAAATTTCAAATGACACATCACAAGATAGAGGTTGCAATTTGAGAATTTAAAGTGATCCTCTTTTTCTTCCTTTTGAGAAAGCGGGGGGGGGGGGAATATTTGCATATGTGTCAAGACTTAAATTTACACACTGTATAAATAGTTCAAATAGTAAGTTACTAGTTTCTTTTTTTATTTGTGACGACGATCCAACGCTAACAAAGTTTACTATATTTTTTCTGTTAAAGACAAGCTAGCGGACCTAGTATTACTTGAAGTTGGTTAGGCGCTAGTAGGGATTACCAAGTAAGAGTAAACAAGGTTTAACGAAGTTAGAGTCCAAAGTTAATCATGGTGGTTTGCAACGTGCTATACACGCAAAAGCGGTTAAAACCGATTTTTAAAGATGCCAGTTTATTTTGTAGTTTTCAGTAGGTAAAACTGTTCTTACCTTAAAAACATTAGTCTTCTCAGTATTAAATGTTTTTGTCCTTTTGATGGTATCCATTAATTGTCAAACAAATGAGTCCTAAATACAATTCTCATAAAACCATTACAAAAAATATTTCCAATACAGAAATATTTGGGAAAGATTAATGAAATATAATATAATTTTTGAGAACTGTGTATTGTATACCCCCTTAAAAAACTGTAATGAACCACTTAAAAATATAAAGATAAAAAATAATTGTGTATTAAAGACAAAAATTACATTTTCCCATATAATTGTTCAGGGTTTTGAACAAAAACCCGATATACTGATGTGAACTTAGGTTTTGTATTTTCTGAACGAAGACAACTCAAATATATACGACTTACTTTGGTTAGTAACTAGGACGGAAGGTACGGCACGTCTACCTCACCCCACCTCTCAATTTCGTTATCAAACACTGCCATCTGCGATGCGCGCCTCGCTGATAGCAGCCTCTTTTGTACAGTCCAGTCCTTATCATTCTTCTGGGCCTACTCCTTCCACCGGTAATCCAGTTACCCCAGAATTACAATTTAATACAATCGGTACACATTTATGATTTATTATTATCGTTATATTCATTATAATTTATACACATTTTATATATTGTTAATTATGTCTAGGAATATAAAGTCCAGTTTCATGTTTGGCTTGTCTCTATGATGTTGAGTATTGCAGTAATGAGCTACCTTGTAGTATGTTTATAATTATTAATTGGTTGACCGTTGGAAGGAAATAAAACAAAATAAATCGAGTTATTGACTTGAAATTTTGCAAGTAGGCTAACGTCTTATATCCTTAGGCAACGTCGTGTCTTTCTATGGAATTTTGTTGAGCCTTTTCGAAGCCAAGCTATCTGCAGCATACATCGAGAACGATTTCAACTCATACTTAATTACTGCATATTTAAATTTTGCACGCTACTTCATTGATACACAGACAAGAATGAGTTCGATGGAGGTCCGTTTCATGAGATTAGACTGAGATATGAATAAAAAAATGTGTCATGAATGAAATGAGTTACAAACAAGAAATTTTGCTCCTCTCAGTAGCGCAAAATTAAGTGTGGCGGACTACTAGTTTGATACTAGTTATAAAGGAGATAAAGTTGTGACTGCCGATTTCTCCGATAAGAAATCCTTCCTAAAGATGTAAATACGTGAAAGTCTAGAGGCACGAGTTTGAGTTAGAAGATTTCGCTTGTGGGATGGAACTTTGAAATCCATCTCAAGAAGGCTTTAGCAGATTATACTTGGGATTAATGGTTAGCAACTCTTCAGTTCATCTTGGTTTTGACAACTCAAGATATTTTAGTTGCTCATTACCCAATACTCAATTCTTAAACTATCAAGTTTCTTTTTTTACACTAAACGTGTTAAAGGAGAAATACTTTTGTTATTATACAATTACTGTAATACTACAGTATACTGTAATACTCCCATTAAATAAATCCATTAGGTACGTATATCATATAATACTATAAAGGTAAAAGAGTTGATTGGCTCATTGACTCAATAACAGCCTAACACTGGGGTGGTCAGTCAAACTTTAAGTCCTTCCCCATTTTCCCCCGAGTATACTTTGGGGAACATAAAAAGTTTCACCACGAAAAATTAACGGAAAGTAATGTTTCAAATAACTTTGAAAAGTACTTCATCTTAGCGTCCATAATATCAGTGCTCAAAAATATGTCATTGATAATTAAGCAGATGGGGTATCAAATTAAAAATATTTTGTCCTAAATGTAGAAACACACTTATCTTATAACAGCAGCGTCCAGAATATGCTAAATATTGTTGGAAACGTTAAAGTTTAAAAAGTTCCTTTGAAAGGTTAATAATTTTGATGGAAAGTTTTTTATACTTAAAATTGGAATGCCTGAAGTTGAAATAGTCCTTCCGTTTTAGTCGGAAGAAGTAGGTAGATTTTGTAACAACTGAAATATATACGTTTGAGGAAAGAAATGTTTGCGAAAAACGTCTAGGAAATGTTATAGGCATTTCAGAACACTTCAAGTATTTTCTCAGGGTTCATAAATAACGGCGTTGTGAATTTGTAAATGGCGTGCTAAGATAAGGCGGGCAACAAACTAGGCAATAATATTAAGCTTCCGAATTAAGTTAAATGGTGAAATTCAAATTTACCATTTTTTTTGCTCTTCGCAATTTGGCACAATATTGCTCCATTAGAGTATTGAAAACGTCTTATTTTGGCCTAATCTATCCTCATCTAGGGTACGGAATTAAACTCTGGGGTAGCTGTGCAAAACACGAATTGGAACGGGTCTTCAGACTCCAAAAAAGAGCCGTGAGAGTGATTGTGGTTTTGAGAGCCAGATAGTCGTGCAGAGATGCTTTTAGGGAGCTGGGGTTACTGACTTTGCTCCGTCTCTATATTCTCGAGATGGTCCTTTACTCCAGATCAAAGTGCGCTTTGGTTCGAGGCGTGGATGTTCACCATCATAAGACTAGAGGCAAGGACAACTTTCGAGTCCAACAATAACACAGAAAAATGCTTTCAGAAATTTGCCTTCTCAAGTTGGTAATAGACTAATCAACAGTCTCCATGAAGGTATTAAACAACAAAATGAAAAGCTCAGTTGAAAACAATTTTGGTGTCAAAGGCATTTTACTCTGTCGACGAGTTTATGATGAATTGCTGGGACAATTAAGAGCAATTCACAAAATCGTAATGCCTGATCTGTAACTGTAAGAGAGAAGTGTGAATGAGGTTATGTAAGCGAATACTCATTGTCAGCGAGAATGGTTAGGTTATATTTAGGACGATTGTGATACAATTTCTATATTGTCTTTTCACAATAAACGACATTATTATTATTACCACTTACCTTTATTTAGATATATTGGTTTTGTCTATTAACAAAAACAACTACCAGTTATATGTGGCTTCGTAGGCAATTTAATTCTGAAAAACATGGCCACTATGCTCATATTATTAATTTAATGACATTCTAAACAAATCACATATAGGTGATAGTTAGTGAAATCTATTACAATATCTTGATCAATTTTAGACTTATGTTTAAAGATCAGTATTTTGGAATGCTGAAGTCGGAGGTGAACAAGTTTTTACAAATACCTGGGAAATAACTCGAATTTATTTTAAATATTACATAATATTTGGTTGTGTAGCTGCAACGATTTTAGTAACAATTTAAAAGGTCAGTGTGGAGGAATCATAAATTTCAAGTCCTTAGATTTCCGGTTAATGATATTGTGATGTAATAAATGACGAGGCTCTATATCTGTTTTAAAAGAAAGAAGGCATAATTTTAGTTACATACTATTTCAATGTTTATGGTTAACATTGAAACCATATGGTTTCAAATTTCGCGAAACTTGTTAAGCGAAGTTCCTAATTGCTATTAGTCTAATCTTTGCGCGTGTATTAGCACTGCTGGTTTGAAACGATTCTGACGCCTTCTTTGAGTTTTATTTGTTATCCCGATAAAAAATATATACGTACTAGGTCTGAGAAGCCTAATTCGGTACAAAAACAACTTAAATGGGTTTCATAACAGTCTTTAAATTTGTTTGCATAAAGTACATAGTTTGATATCTGCATTACAATACTGATCAAGCATTGCATGCTTATTATGTGCTAAAATGTACAGAAGTAAATATATTTTTAATAATACTTTGATATTAGTAATATTATTCGAATAACCTCATTGCTCAACAGTGATTGCAGAGAAGATTGAAATCAGTAGTGTTTTTACTTTTAAGCTTATTACATGCTTTCACGTCTTTCTTTAAATTATGAGTTGCTCCGCCCCACGTGCTTTTGAAATTGCGAAATTTTTCATAAGAAATGCATTACGGCAAAATGTGCAGGCCATTGCAGGCTATGTAATCATTGTATTATGACAAAACTATCACATGTTTAATTAATTGAATTCCAATTTTAAATAACCTTCAAACCATAGAGTAAGCTTGAAAATAACAACACTTTTTATCAATTCAACCCTTTCTCCAGATAATAAAATTGTGCAGGCCATTGCAGGCTATGTAATCATTGTATCATGACAAAACTATCACATGTTTAATTAATTGAATTCCAATTTTAAATAACCTTCAAACCATAGAGTAAGCTTGAAAATAACAACACTTTTTATCAATTCAACCCTTTCTCCAGATAATAAAATTGTGCAGGCCATTGCAGGCTATGTAATCATTGTATCATGACAAAACTATCACATGTTTAATTAATTGAATTCCAATTTTAAATAACCTTCAAACCATAGAGTAAGCTTGAAAATAACAACACTTTTTATCAATTCCACCCTTTCTCCAGATAATAAAATTGAAAATTTTAGTACAAATATAGATTTAGTACATTTTAACAAACATTAACCATGCAGTACTTGGTCTGTACTGTGATGTAGATATAAAAGACAAAGTTACTATCTGCCTATGACCAGAGATTCTTGCTGAGGACCTAAAAAACTACATTATTAGAAATAATAGACTTTATTTGACTTACTGTGAAAATTAAATGTAATTTTGACGATCAGTTCTTGTTTTCTGCCTCTCGAATGGAAGCAATGTAAGCGAGAATGAGACCACTCTGTCGCTATCGAGTATTTGTTATATGCTCTACATGCGTACGTATTATAAATATAAAAAGTTAAATATAAGCGACATTTACGAGAACTCACGTGATCAGAGTTTGAATTTAGGCATTATCTCAAGGGATGTTTTTTCTTATTTCACCAAAAGTGCGGGGTACCCAAGTCCGAATACCAGTACCAGCGTCCAACTTTTCCGAAATAAGACCACGTTAGAAGATATGAGGTTGGGAAAGTACCGATCAGAAATGCCCCTGGCCATCAGTGAGGTCTTTGGTGTTCGGAGCCACCCCGCACTTCTCCAAAGAAAAACATCCCGCGAGATAATACCCAAATAGATCACTTGAGCGCTCGTAAAGGTTATAATTTACCTTTGTTACTACCCTTGTTTATTAATCCTTCTGAGAAGATAAACTTTTCAATGCTGTAAGCTGTGATCTTCTGAAATCACTCGATGTATGTGCCACCTAGCGGCTAACTTTAGAAACACACGCTATTAGTGACCGGCGAGCAGCGCCAAGCGGAGTGTCGTAGAACTAGTGCAGCGTGCGCAGTTAAGAACTGGTAAACGGTATAGCGATGTTAACACACCAATGCGCACTCGCGCACATTTGTCATATCTGCTCGCTGCAATCATTGAATACGAATCCTTCTTAGGCTGAAACCTACAGAAAATTCATAACCAAAGGTACTACTAGTAACATATTTAGGAGAACATGATTTAAACCTACTTATATCGAGTAATAACAAGAAGTAGATATAGGCAGAGCGGCATACTTCTCACAGACATCGCTTCCTTTTGGGAGACAGAAAAAAAAAACAGATCCTCATATAGACACTTTTACAGTTAAATAAAGTATGTTATTTCAAATAATGTAGTATTTTAAACCCCCGGTGAGACAAACTAAAAATAGTGACCTCCGGATTATACGAAAACACCAAATGATTTCACGGATCTCGTTCGTATGAATGATTTCTCTATTATTAATGCAATAAAATCTGGTAATTCATTAGTTAAAATCTGATTTTGTGTTCTGATATAGGTTTTACGTCTGTCAAAAAGCAACTAAGATGTGTTTTATAACTGTCTTATAATCTGTTGTCAAAGTTTGACAGTAACTTTGTCTTTGATATCTGCATCACAGTACTGACCAAGTATGTTTGACAAAATGTACGGCTAAATGTATAATACAAAAACTTCCAATCTTAGTTTCTGGAGAAAGAGTTGAATTAATAAGAAGTGTTGTATTTTTAAGCTTACTTTATGGTTTGATAACTATAAATGGAAAAATATTTAAAATTTGAATTCAATTAATTAAACATGTGATAGTTCTGTCATAATACAATGATTACTTGGACAGTTGATTACGTTTTAACAGGCTCTTTCAATTAATGAAATTTGTTTGCTGCAATGCATGTCTTATGGGACATTTTGCAATTTCAAAGGCGGGGAGGAACCCTAGGATCGGAGAGAAAAAATCGTTTTTAGTGCACCTGTAGGCCACAAGACAACTGTGTACCAAATTTCATTCTTTAATGGTTTTTTCTCAGAATTTATGAGCTAGCAATTCAGTCAGGAATATTTATCACTTTTATATTATAATATAGACCAAGGAATTCATATCGAAACAAGTTAGCGTTAGGCCATTTGGAGTTACGTTTCTGTAAATTAAATTGCTACGCAACAGTGTTGTTAAGTAATAGTTGCAATTGAACAAATTCTCATTGCATAATGCAAATTTTATTCAGAAACTTAACAATTCAATTAGTTGAGTTCGAGGGGAAAAACTGGGTCTAGAAGAACAAGTTTTGAATTGCATTATGGAATTGGAAGGAAGGCAGTGAGGCCGATAATTGCGTCCGGGTACAGCGAGCAGGTTCATTCGCCCTTAAGGTAGCGCAGGCTCGATATTTTTAAAATCACAACACATTAACCTAAAAAAATTATAAATAGAATTTGTTTATTTCCGAAGAAATTGCAGTGATTTAAAGTAACTATTTTGGCCAACTTGAAATCTAGTGCACTGTATGTATATGATACATGACAAGGGGAATGACAGGTTTATTCACGTAACAATTTTTGAGTTTTATTCATAACGTGCTGTATCCTAAAGTCAATTCATTTGAATAGGTTTCATATTTTTATCTTCTTTCTTGCTTTTAATAAAAAACCGCCCAAAATAAATCCTTAAATGACTATTTGAAAAATTTAATATCCTCAGAGAAGGTATTCTAAAAATGTCTGACTATAAAATTAAAAGTATTAACCCACCTTATAACCGATCCCACTAGATCGACAGTGAAGTTATCATGCCCGTAAACGCATTGCATATTTCCAAATACACTATAACACGCGTGCTAAACACTAGTTCGTAAGTCAGAACATTTACGCTACAACGCATAGTGACTAGAAATATGAAGTATTACATAATGAAGTCTTCAGGCGCGTACTCATATTGAATTTCTCCTATGTAGTAAAAACACTCATGGGAACCTGTACTTAGGTATTTGATTGAAGAGGTATTACTAAGTAGGTAAATTACTAAGTTCTTGATTTCTTTGTTTGTTATCGACAAGGGAAGGTTTGAAAGGATAAAATGACTGGACATTTTCCATCGTCATATTTTACAAAGGTATAACAAAACGTTTCGAGGATTGTAATCTATCCTCTTCTTCAGGTAGACGATATATCCTAACGAACAGGATGGGATTTAATAATCGACACTTTGTTTTATACCTTTTGTAATATATAACGATGGAAATTGTACGAAATCCTATTGTTCTTGATTTGTTGAACCATCCAAAGGGATAGATCTTTTGATAATATACAACGAAAAAATATTATTGTTGTAAACAGTTTTTAAAATTTTTCCCAGGATGTTTATACCTTTTATGCGAAGACGTATAAAATATCACTGTTAACCTCAAATTAGTTTAGGGCTCATTTATAATACCCCTAAAAACGGCATAGAGGACAATTCAAACTAATATTTAAATATATCTTTAAGGCAGTACAAAAAGAAACACGTGCTATAATTTAAGGAAAAATTCAAGGAGTAGTATATGAAACGATGTAGAGTAGTGTATGGAATAATGTCAAGACATAATTGCTGGCTGACAACATGCGCTATTTCGACACAATATCCCCAGGCGTAATCATCTAAATCTCTCTTGAAGTGGATTCCAAAGTTTAATACTCCAAGTGGGAGCTTCAAACTCGATCTCATCTCTTTGGATTTAGTAGACACACATCCAAACGAGATCGCACTTCGTGAAAGCTTTTACAATGTATTTTCCCTTAACACTTGCTTATGAAATGTTTTGGACAATATGATTAAAATTTACCAGTTGGATGGTTACCAGAACTTTAAGGGGCGAGATTTTTATGCAACGGGCAAGGCTTATAGAATAATGTATAATGAGACTTACTAAGTTTATGAATCCACCGAATGATGACGATAATGGCAGTTGAGATCCTCAGTTTTTCCCGCCAACTAAATCTATGCGAAAGTGTCCTCCAATTGGTGTTCTCGGTAACTCACTGAGGTCCCAAGCTAACTTAAAGGAGAGGTTATGTTAGGTTAGGTTAGCTGGATGGATATTTCTTCCATGTGATTAACAAACACTTCCAGCAGATATACATTAATTTGTGATGGTAAGATGACTTAAGCCCTAGATTATGAATCCTTCAAGAAGATAAACTTTTCAATGATATAAATTGTTCCCGTTGCAATCCTTCGGCTTATGTGCCAACTAGCGGCTGACGGTAGAATCACACCAACTATTTGTGTTTCCCGCTAAGCGGGAGTGTCGTAGAACTAGAGTAGCGTGCGAAGGTTAGAATGTTCATTCAGAGGCCTGAATTGGGCAACGGCTCGTAGCGAAAGAGCAGGTAGTAAGAGCTGAGTAATTCCGACTATCACCGACAAGCCCCGAACGATTGGAGGTAGGCGAGGGGTTAGAGGAAGGAGGGGCTGATGGGTGAAGCGATTGTTGCGACTCTGGTGGCAGGTACGTGAACCACGTAAAACCGCGTACACTGGCTGATCACACTCGTCCCGTAGTTATGATATATCTTCTCAGAAGGATTCATAACCAAGGCTTAAGCGAACCAGCGGTCTGTAATGTTTTTTTAGAGTAATCCTTCCCTTGCATGCCACCCGTGGAAGCTTAGGTGGTATGTTCAGCTGTAAAAAGCTGGCAAAAACAATTTAAATCGGATGATACTAAGATATTTTCCTAATATTTATGGCTTTATGTCTATTTGATATATTTTAAACTTAAAGTTGAATCCCAAAGTGAGAGAAGGTGGATGAAAGTGGGTTGTGAAGATGGAGAACAAAGTACTTCTAGGACAGGAGAGGGGAGAAGGGCTTTACAGAATAGACTACAAATTAAATAAGAAAGGTTTTTTTTGTTTAAAAGAGTACTCTGCTGAGTTTGTATCTGATCCAATGAAATGTGCCAGGAGGTTCACCGTAGGACAGGAAAGGTTTCTTGTGAATTTCAAACCACTTGCTGAATGGATGATGAATGCATGAATACGGAAGGCTATAACTTCTGTTGGCATCTTTATTTGTGTATCCACTTAATCATGTAAATTACTACCATATTTTAATGAACACTTGACATGATTTGACTAAAAACTCACCCATGTTGTGGTTCGACCTACCTACAATAAAGAGCGCCTCGACGACGACATCACTGACCATGGAAGGACGGTCGGTGTTGACGAAGCTGGCGTTGTAGGGGACCACTATGGCTACGTAGAACGTGGCGATCAGAATCAGCCAATCCCAGCAGGTCTTGAACACGCCGTAATGGGACAGCACGAAGCGGGATTTCTTGAGGGCGGACGTCTTATACTCGGGGAGTGGAGCGTTCGAAGCCTGGAGCAGCGTCTGCAAGAGTGGTCGTGGTGTAATGTCGATTATATTTTCATACATAAGGGTATAACACAGAATTTATCATCCATGTGTGTTTGTAATTTTGCTAATTGGCTGGGCGTTAGCGAAGCCTATTACTCGAGGTACTATGAATTTTTTCCTGAACTACTGTCCACACGATGTCTTTAAAACAAACTGACTTACAGATTTAAAATTGTGGGTGAATCTTCATTTCTATACAGACAAAATTGAGTTCGATGTAGAGCATGCCATTACATAGAATTTGGCTGAGCGTTAGCGAATATTTTTACTTATTGGTAACCATGATCGCAATTAGTAAATAACAGAATAAATAATTTTGTAAAAAACTGAGTTCAATTACAGTATTAGGTTGTAATATGCGGCATGTAATCACATGTAGATTATTCATACAGTAAAAAATATACGATAATTGAAATTCCATTTTTATAACTGTAATAACTTGTTAGATGTGAAATCTTACTTAATGTGTGTGGCTTGGTAGTATAAACTTTAATTCAGCTAGATATTCCATGGAAAAAAGTCAAAATATAACTACGACCATAAAATATCGAAAGCAATCGTGTATAACACTACTCATCACAGATATATGAATTTACCTAAATCTGATTTTCAAACATTATTGTACTCCTTGATGTTCGCTATGGTGTAAAGGTTCTAGCTATCATGGAGTAAAAAATAATAATATTGAAAAGTAATCATACATAACTAAGCAGATAAATAGAAAAACTGCGTTAACATACGTTGTATAACTCGTATTATATAACGTATTAGACCTACTTCAAAACAAACGATAAAGACACGTACGTATACAGGTATTGTGAAAAAGAAATTTAGCGGACGATCTTCATCACCATTTCGTTCCTCCATGTCGACTACAAATTACTCAAGGAGACGAAATTGCATAACACTGAAAGAAAAATATTACATATTCATAACATTTGTAAATAGAAATTCATCAAATGTAGATAATTAATACGTTTACAAGAACTGTTGTACGGTATACATTTAATCTAAATCTGATATTTGCAATATTAACATGCTTTTAAAAACAATGGGTCCTCCTACAAAATTGAAATTGAAATTATACACGAAATTATACATACATGGCATCGTATCGTTGACGGTTCTTCTGTATCCTTGTCCGTGTAATAGCTCTTGATACTTACTATAGATTTGAAACTTACCTAATAAGTTGGTTGTTACCTTTAAAAATTTAAGGTAAAAAGTCCTTAAATTTTTTATTTTTTTGTTCTCTTAGGACAAGAAGCTTAGTAATTGCACGTAGTCCTAAAATTAAAATTGCACTGCTTCCGGAATGACAGGATATTCTGTATGGGTAAGGTTAGGGGTAGGGGCCATCTCCTGTCCACATCAATGAGAATGAATTTAGGGGCTTAATCTCAGTCATGTTCCCTCGGAAGAAGGAGAAGCCAGTCCTGAACGAGCTTCTTCAGGCAAAGCAGGCAGGGGTGGCACGCCCTTATGTCTAGACTATCAAGAACCTTTTACTCTTAGGGAACCCCACCAACTCCAACAGTCATCTCCCGCAGTAGACTAGACCTACTGAACTATCATTGCACACCAGAATCTTAACATATGCGGTTAGTGATGTGCCGCTCCTGGACATCTATAAGGTTGCCCAGATTTAAGTGACTCATCGGTTTTTGCTTTGGCCTGTGTGGGTTCTACTGGAACAGCCAGAAGTGATTTCTCGTACAGGAAGCAAATACTACCTTAAAGCCCATTACAGTTTAAGTTTTCTTTTTTGTTCATCTCATTTTCGAATTCATACATATAATACAAAAATTAAAATCATCCCCTGTTTTGAATCCAACAGTACACGGCTACGTATTTGAATTTTGCTTTTGTGGTATAACATCTGATGGGTCACAACGCTACTAGCTAAATCAGTAACGGGAAGTAATTATGGATGAAATGACCATTCTAGCAGAGAAGCTCATGGACTAAAGTGTGGGACGAGAGAATTGAATAAAGCAAATAATGGTAGAAACTAAACCGTTGATTCAACTTCTAATTAATTTCCAGACTACACAGAGTCAGCCCACGCTAACTTTCCACTTGGTGAAACCAATCTAACGCGATGTACTAACTGTTTTTGAATATCCAAACGAGTGCTTGTAACTCAAGTGTTAAACGTTTTAGTGCTTTGTGACTTATCCATTTTCAATAAATCAGGAATTTGTTAGGTAGGTTGACAAATATTGACAGGTGGATAAATGTGGTTGATAGTAGTTGTAGTTGCGAGTTCAAAGGTATACCAAAATGACAATTTATGGAATTAATTCCTCGAGGAAATGCACCTTTAATATGAGTCTTGAAGCATTATTCTTGGGATAAAGGCCATTTGATTTTTCTGGTTAATGGAAAATATTTATTGGAGCACTAAAAAAAACTGAGCGAGGACCAAAGGCAACAATAGCAAGTACACTATAGATGAAAACATATCCAAAGTTCTTTGTCAGTTTTTAGTTTTTTTATTGCTATGGTTGGCAATACGTAAAGATGTTATTGCATTAAAGGCACATCATAAGAGATCCTTGGAAGTAGATTCTATATATATATATATATATAAATATATATATATATATATATATATATATATATATTTATATATAGAATTTAGAAACAGTTTGGTATAATTTAGCATTTGTAATGTGTTGAACTATCGAGGGTGGAAATGAGCTCCTTATTATGCCAAGCTGGAGAAGAAATTAAAGGAAGTTAAAAAAAAATTAAGATGTAGATAACAGCGATGAAGAAGAGAAAACGTCAAAGTTTCCTAACTGTGTTGTAGAGGGGCTACAAGTAAATCTAAATTCAACCACTCCCCCCCCCCCCCATCTCTGTGGAGTGGAAGGTCAAAAGAAGGTAACCACTAGGTAGGCAATGAAAAGAGAGGGCAGTTGAATTAATCACTTGATGGTACGAGTAAATGAGTAATGAGACCCTTGGGCCTATAGTTCAGGAGGCAGGCCACAATTCCCAAAACATTCGTAGCGATGGAAAAGGCAACGTAACGCCAAAGTTGAAAATTAATGGATGTCAATTTCTGACCAGTAGTGTATTTAATTTATCAGTGTATTTAATTTAGTTATTTCATTGACAATGCAGTGCACTTATTTTGTTGGTAACACTGTCCTTATGCTCTTTTGGGTCCTTCTAAATTATCCCCTTTTATATCAGTTAATTTATTTGTAACTCTTTATTATTGGAAAACTACTGATAAAGGGAAAGAGTTTTTGCTACAAAACCGGGTTTTTCTGTCAAAATGTCTGTTTGTTTCTGTATGACATAAATGTTTTAACAGGAACTTGCTTGTTCTTTGAACACGAAACACGACCAATCAACACACTTCTTAAGACAACACAATCTAAGAGAGGGTAGGAGTATGCCACACCACGTGTCACATAACGGTCTATAGTACATTTTATTCTCGAGATGTCCTGCGGACTGATAGGAAACATACAGAAAATAAACTTTTACTTCCTCTCGGCAGATAAAGGAGAGATAGTATCAGCCTACTGGGTGACAGGCTTCAACTGACTTAGCCAAATTCCAAAGTTGAACACGCACCATCATAGAACTCATTCTTGTCTATGTAAAAATGAAGTGTTATGCTACTAAAGCCTACTGATGAAATGTGTCTCGATATATCTTTCCACATTCACACGTTTCTTCATTTAGTTGCCAAATTGGGTTTCATAGCAGCTTTATAAATAATCAATTTTTCCTGTTACTCTATGCTACACACCAAGTCATAAAAACACATCTGTTGGGGTAGTTAGACTAAAAGTAGTAATATGTTAAAATCGCATATTCTTATTATCCGCAGTTTGTTTAAAAATTGATTCATGTTCTTGTTGCCTCGTTGCTATCGTGGTTACCGATTGTAAAATGTTCGCTAACGCTCAGTTAAATCCTATGAAGTGACGAGCACCATTATGACAATCAATTTTATGCAAAATTTAAAGTCTGTAGTTTAGTTTGTTCTCGAATTGTAATACATATAATAAGATTAATCTTGTAATAAAATCTTAAGGAACTCGAGTGATCGGTTTTTTTAACGTTAGGCCAATTATCTCTTGATTAATCTTATTGGCAATTAATACTCCATAGATTTCTAAAATTAAAATAAAACCGTTTTGATATAACTGAGAAAAGAATCCAAAACGAGTTAAAAATAGTAATTATATTAAGTTTAACAAGTAGTTTGATAACATATTAAAAACACCCTAGTAAAGAAGATGTCCTTTGCTGATTGTTTTGACCCTCGACTCAAGTCTAAAGTGGGGAAGAGCTTTGATGTAAGTGCAGGACCAATAGTTTTCAATGCGCCTGATGAATCTACATGAGCGAGTGACAGAGAGACCAGTGCCCTGGTAATTACTTCCTCTGAATGTTGCTTTCTATCATTCTTTCCAGTTTACTTTACAGATTACCTCTTTTTCATTTCACCCCTTCAACAAAAAATATCAATCTACATTACTGGGGGCAATTTAGTCTCTCTCTTTGTAGGCTTCTTTACTCTTTGAGAGATATTATTGATTTCTTCTCGTTTATTCTTGTGCTTAGAATAAAGACTTTATGTATGGAATTAATAATATTATATATATATATATATATATATATATATACACAAATATTTTATATGTTTACAGCATATGTATATATATATATATATATATATATATATATATATATATATATACATGATAATTGCTGTATTGATTGCCCTCTATATTTTATTTTTCATTGAGCAAGCAACTAATTTTAACCTTTCCTTTAAACACCTTTAATTAAAGTGTTTTGTATATAAAATGAGACTATTTATTTAAATTAGCTGAATCCCATATTGTTCCCTTTGAAACACGATTTATAAGATGAACATAAAAAGATATATATATATATATATATATAAAACACTAAAACATAACATGTATATATATATATATATATATATATCTTTTTATGTTCATCTTATAAATCGTGTTTCAAAGGGAACAATATGAGTTACAGCTAGTTAAAATAAATAGTCTCATTTTACATACAAAACACTTTAATTAAAGGTGTGTAGGCCTAAGGAAAGGTAAAAATTTGTTGCTTGCTCAATTAAAAATTAAATATAGAGGGAAAATCAATACAGTAACTTTCATTAATTACCTTTCATTGTAAAATAGCTCTTTGCATTTTGAAAATGTTGACCGATGAGGAGTTAGGGAAAGATCTTTAATGTAAGCAGATACTTTGGAAATCTTAATAACTAAGAACAATATCATTAATACAATAAATTATACAGCACAAATCAAAATTATGCTTATTTGATGTTTTTAACATCACAGACTAAATCTTTAATGTTTCACAAAACAAGTGTATCAGCGAAGGAAAGTTAAAGAAATGAATTTAGGGCAAAGAAAGCTAATAATAAATACTACGGATGAAGCCTGTGTTTCAGACAATATTTTTTATCTTAATCCCAAAAAAGTATAATCATAATTTTGATTTAGCTGCCATTTGTAAAAAAGATTTACAGCTATGACTATTTTGTGTTCTCTTAGGAGAAAAAAGCTGAAGAATTGCACCTAGTCCTGAAAGGACATTTGCGCTGCTTCCGGAGTGACTCGGCGGTATTCTGGACGCTTCGGTTGGGGGTAGGGTCATTTTGTCGAGATCCACGAGGAGGCATGCAGGCCACATATCTTGGTCTTGTCTCCTTGGAAGAAGGGGAAGCTAACTCTATATCAGTCTCTCTAGTCAAAACAATCAGGGAGTGAGAAGTCCCTATAGTATGGGGTGGAGCCCCATCAACTCCAACAATCATCTCTCAGTAAAATTGATTCGAGCACAAAGAATCGAATACTGAATTTTGGATCTTATAACCAGTTATGTCTTCTCCATTACAATTTAATATATTTTGAGTGCAAATGAGTTTCTATGACGATATATTGTATATTACTGTCTTGAGGTCTCATATGATGTAATATGTTCTGAAAATTCGGAGCAAAAGTCCAGTGCTTCATGCCTTACCGGGGTTTACTAAATACTTTGTGTACGCGGTATATTTGGCGTGGATATAAAGATGGTATATAATAGATTATAATTACACAAAGTTGAAGCAATAAAAAATTAAATTTATAGCACTTACATTTTTTTAACGATGAAAGTGTTTTTTTTTACAAGTCAGAGCATGCCATTTATAAGAGAGAATTTCGTTAGAGTATGTCAATTTTCCTCTTGTCTGTGACTTTATTTGCAGACTTTGACGACTGCTAATGGCCTTTAACTTCGATAGCACATTTTTGCTTCAATAGCAGACTGAATTTATTAGCAAATTTGTTCTCCTTTAGCAGAATACTTCACTGGCAGGTTTGTACTTCAGGATAGCGAACTATAACTTCACTAACGGACTGTGAAGCCAATTTGGTCCGGTCGACTAACCAACCGTACGACTGGTACGGACCGTGACTTTGGTTTGGTCACTTACGATCAGATGGAATTTTTACTCTCCTACATTTTTAACGAAAATAGACATTTTTCTTTAATGTCTATAATATATTTTCCACACCACCACAGCAATTTCTCATGAAATATGTTTAAGAGAGACAGAAAAAGGAAAATAATCCAGAATCCATCCTGTGGCAGTAACTAACTGATTTTGAAAATTAGAGGTAATATTTGAGCACAACAAAAAGAAACAAATTTAACAGGTTGTTTATCCAGTGAAACCTGTTAAAAGAATGAAGTGATCTGTGTAAAACGCTCAGTGGAATTTTCAATTCAGTTCATTAATTGAAAGAGGGAAAAAACTTTATATTAGAGGACGGACTAAGTACTTTGCTAATGAATCAATCAATTATAGATCCTCTGGGAACTTTCCGTTAAAGGGTTTAACAGGGATATTAATTAGTTGTTCACAAGCAATTAACATAACATGATTGATACTTTATTCACTCTAAATTATTTATTGCTTTATTAAATTGCAATTCGTTCTATAAATTAAATGTTCAGAGTTCAGCGTAAATATTTATCGTACATCTGACTGCCGACCGGTCGACCATCTAACTCACTTAATTAGTAACTTACTCATTGACACAAAGAACATTTTTGGCTATTATCCACCATATTAGAAACATTAAATTTTGAACATAAATGTTGGTTTGAGGTTTGATTATAAACTTATGAAACATACATATTTGGTTTAATTTTTTATTTAAAGAATACTTTTTAGGTACATAAGGGTTCCAATGTGAGTTAAGCGAAACAAAACAGCGGAAAAAGTCAGTTTTTAGAAATAATTAAAGGAATACTACGGTAAACCTTACCAAACGACGTACTAGGAAGTAGACTTTACAAAACCGGCAATTCACATTGTTTTGGGATTCTCAACAAAAACATCTCCTGTTGTTTACAACAATTCCAACGAAAACAATTAACACAACTTGGTGTTTATTGAAATCGATAGAGAAACGAACCCTGTGAAAGAAATATATCAGCCACACTAGTTTTGATGGAGGGTATCGGAAGGGTTAAAAATTAAAAATAATAATTTTTAATAATTATTAAAATTGCAATTCTTGCCCATTAGAGTCAGTAGAATTATTACAGAAAATGTTGTATAAACACACAACCTGGTGTTTATTGAAATCGATAGAGGAATGATGAAAGAAATATACAGTTAGACCACACAAGTTTTGATTTTTTTAGTTGTGTTTTTTTTTGGAGAGTTGATTTTTGGGAGCGCCGATTGCCGAACGGTCTAAGTTGTTGGACTTTGGGTCTGATTTAGAGATAGCGCAATTTCAAATCCTGTCTGTGACCGTTGCAAGTTTTATCAGTACCATCAACCTTGTACTGTATCGACTCTCCCCCTAACCTTCGCACAGGCCAGTGGCCCATGAGGACGGACAGAATAATGCTTAACAGGGGATCGGCCTCTCCTTTAAAAAAAGATGGAGGTCCAAATGGGAGGGGTATCGGAAGGGTTAAAAATATAAAATTATATATTTTTCTAAATATGTTTTCTAGCTAGGTACACTTAAAACCCACAGCCAGATACATAAATAACAGTTGTGCCACCACCAGAAAACTAGATTAAGAGACTGAAAGTCACCATCATAAGAGTCTGTATACAATTGGCTGGTGATGATTTAACATAATTTATGTTTCTGACATTGAGAAAAACATCATTTCATATTTTTAACCTCCAATTTTTACTTCCGCCAAAAGTAGCGACGATTGATTTATTACTCAGGGGTAATTTCTCTGTCGATTTCAAGAAGATCTATGTTGTGAGCATAAGCAATGAATAATCATTGCCAATTAGCAAGTCGAGTATTTTAATTATCTATTACAAGCTACAATTTATTCTGCATCAAAATATAGACCGGTTGCTGACCAATTTTAATACAATTAATAGGTTTATAAGTGTTTCTTTTGTCGTCTATATTGTATAATGTTTAGATGGAAAATAAAAAAAGGAGTAAAAATGTCGTTACCGGTGTTGAAATTTGGTTTTAATGATTATAATAATGAACATTACCATAACTAAACACCTCCTATATATTATTCGTGGTTGTGTTTAACACCCACTTCCGGTATAAGTGTGGTGGTATCCGTTAGACAAATTGGTCTGTACATTAAGCTGGGAACGTCTTGCAAATATTAGCATTAATGTATTTTACAGTAAATGATATAAAAGTAATTAATTAATTTTATGGTGTTTAATGGTTATCTTTTATGTTTCGTTTATCGTTTATGGATTGATGGTCATCAAACTCCCTAGTAGCAACACTTCACAGTCATCAGCATCCCTAGAGCCAACCGAGATCCATGATCCAGATCAAGGGAGGTAATTTTGATTAGGACGACTATTGAGAAAGTGTGCATTGTTTCAAGGTCGTGGTCAAGACTGAGGACTATAAGACTATGTAAGTTTAAAGTTAGTGAGCTATATAACAAAGAAAGTGTCAGTACATAACACTAGAGTGTTGTAATAAATGATTATGTATGAGCTCTGAAGGCTAAGATTTATGTATTAGAGTAAACCCCTTGTATTACAGTATAAGGTGACGATATAAAACAGTAGATACGTCACAAAATTTCTTTATTATGATCTTGCTATGTAAAGGATAAAGCATATGAGATCCTATTTGTATTAGGATAGAGGAAGTAGACTAGTTTAGTTGATGTGGTGACAAAATGTTTTCTTCGTATTTTTACTTCACTCCTACTTCGTGATTATTTTCCATTTTAAAGAAGCATTTCTACCCAGTTGTGAGAAACTTCTTCAACGAGTACCGTTGTTCTATTAGTCTAACTTGTTATGGTTTGCGAGTTTTAGAACACAGTGTTTCAGAATTTATATATTTTCATTTATTTATAATCTAATTAATTAAAGTTGCATCTCTTGGGAAATTTTTAGTTTAAAATACGTTTTATGTAATATTTGGGTGATTAATATGTTTTGAACATATTTGGAACATTATGAGTGTTAAAATCACGCGTAAGAAATAAAGTTAGAAACACTTTTGCATTTTGGGATAAGTCACAGAAATGATAGTGGCAGTAAAATTGCAATTTTAATTGGTTAGGACGTTAAGCTTTGATAATTAGTTGTTTGTTTGCCAGGCGATTAACTGTTGAACTTGTCAAGCTGTACGGGGTATAACAGGAAAACAACTACGCCTCCATGGAGAGGACGAACTTTAGCCATTAACTTCCAACAGCTCAAGTATTTACTCACTGGAGAATCGGAAACTTGACTTCTGCCTCATGAGTTCTAGCGATTGTCACGAGTTAGCCATTGATCATTGTTTACTGGAGATTTGAAATGGCACCTAACGACAGATCTAAGCTGCTATAAAACAGTACCGGCCACGAGGAACAAAAGAAAAAAAATCGACTTAGGGACTAAATTTTGATGTTGAATTGTTTTAAAGGGATGAGATCAAACGAGCTGATTTTGTTTAAAGATTGTTTTTTAAAGATGGAAGTTTTATGAAGGTAACTGAATTTTTTTCCAGATTTCACCGTTGATCCGTGAAAATTTAGTAACACAACGTTTCGAGATCTGCAATCTTATCTCTTCACCAGGCGAGCAACTAATGCAACACACCGACCAATGTCCGGTAATAGTAAAATAATAATAATAATAATAATATTCTTTATTGCAGTGGAAACAATTAACAATAATAGTAATTGCAAGCGTCAATATAGAAATAAAAGTCCTAATCTAATAACTAACACAATTAATTTTAATTCTGAGTAAAAAATAATAGATAAGTAAATTTAAAATAAAAATTAACTTTTTGGGTATGAATGCCACCTGCCGCCGTTTTCTTCGATAGTGGCCAAATTTTCTTGAATACCAGAAGGGGAGTTGTAATTTTTATTTAAATGTTAGTGAAGAACCTATCCCAGCGACCCATCGCAAACGTCCGTCAACTGAGTAAAATGCTTTGGACACTAAGAAGTGTTTTAATCGAGATTTAAATTGTTTGTGGTTATTGACGCGTTTGATCTCTTCAGGGGAGCCTATTGATTAGCCTTACAAAACCAACCTGAGAATGGCAAGCGTTCAAAAACAGTAGTTCTGTGCTGTGCTATACGAAAGTTTGTAACGGCCTCTAGTTCCGTATTGGTGTACGCTCGCTACCCCGAAGTGAGACGCACTTGTAATCGGCAGTATATCACGACGTCGAGAATGTAAGAGGCCGAATATTAGGCAAAGTCTGTAATCCAAAGATCCCCGAAGGCTAATTTACTCTCTCTGATTTAATTTGTAAATGATTCTGACAGCTTTATTTTTGCACATTCTAAACACTCTATTACAATGTTGTAATCTAGAACACAGCCACCCCACAATCTTAGACCATAAGCTAAATGTGGATGTATTAGGCCAAAGTAAGCTGTCTTCAGAATATCCAATGAACAATAATTTTGCCAAATTGAGCGTAAGACATAAATGCCAGAAGCAACCTTTGAACAGATACTCTTCAATGGTGAACGTCCATGTCAGCCCTCGATCAAGGTGCATCCAAGAAACTTGGTGGATTCTTCTTCTTCTATTATGGTGCCATCCACCATCACAATTGGTCCGGATTTCGTTTTCATGGTTGCCGAAAACAGAAATTAATCCACAACGCTTGTTTTAGAACAACTTGTTTTCAAATTTATATTGAAAAAAAATGATCAATGCATGAGTTTGAGTTCTGTCACAGGCTTTTTGATTTCAAGAATCTGGTTTGTGTTTTTGATCTAATGCAGAGAGTCGTAATCGTCAGCATACTGAATTCCATACTTTCTCAATTATGGGATTGATGAACTCACAATCTGTTTGACGTAGACGAGAAATAGTACAGGCCCTAAAAATCGATCCCTGTGGGACTCTCATAGGGCATTTTAACAATCTTTTCCTGAGAGGGTATTCTCGCGTTTTGCACACACTGCTCTGCTATCAGTTTATGGAATGACAAGAGCCATTTGTGAGGCAAACCACGAACACCGCTTGACCATAACTGTGTGCAACAGTATTTTCATGATGTGCACACAGTCAAAGGCCTTTTGATAGGTCGAGAAATAGTGGCTAAGCACATTGTTTCCCGCCTCTCCAAACCATCGACAACAGAATCAACGAGACTCGTGACAGCATCAATAGTCCGATATTGTTTTTTCTAAATCCAAATTTGTTCATTACAAATAACTTCAAAACCGAATGAAGAAATCTTCTATTCGTCGAAGGAAGGCTTTTTTCGAAAATTTGCTGAGAGGACCGAAGAATGGAAATTGGGACGGTAGTTACTTGCGACGTAAGGATCGTCCTTTTTAAAAATTGTAATGACTTTTGCTGTCTTCAAAGTGGACGGGACGACGCCTTGGGCGAACGACATCTCGGTTAATCAGTTTTTGTGAGTGGTACCTGAAATATGCTTAAAGCAGCACTTAAGTAACCACACAGACATCGCCATTGATGTCACCAGACTTTTTCGAGGCTTCAGCTCGCCGCACCACACGGATCACTCCAGTAGCTCGCTCACAGGAGACAGGACCATGGACGTAGACCGGTCCCATAAATGAGTCCTCTCGGGTTGCTGTTCCCACTAAAAACATAGGGTCCGGGCCCAGCAACACATGGAGAAAAAGAAATTATTAAACTCACTTGCCACTTCAATGCGGCTTTTTTTGTTATTTTACCGTGTATTTTAAAGGTTTAGGTTTGAAATGTTTTTAGGACCTTGTGGTTTTTGAGTTGTATTTTAAAAAATTTTTCACTATTTCCATTAGTCTATTTTCGATATCCCGAGCCTTAGCGGCTTTTATTTCTTTGCGGTAAATTAGCTTGTATGCTCGAATGAAATTTTTGAATCTCGACATTTGTCGATTCTATGTAAATTAAATGAGATAAAATTTTTAATGTTTTTCTTAAATTGAGAATGTTCTTTGACATTTATGATTAATCCAAGTGTTGTGTTTTTTGTCTGAATCGCTCTTTTGAATGAACTTATAAGGGCAAGTAGATGTTCAACTAAAAGTTTAAAAACGAGTCTGTAAACGCAGAAAACGCTTTCCACTTCCTCCGTATTATCAAAACTATCAATAAAAAACCAGGATTCTTCTTGGAGAAATCTGTTAAGAATTTGGATATTTTGAATTTTAAGATCTCTTCGCTTATATTTACCGAAAGAGGTTCGATCTTCGGACTGAGATTCCCAACAACGGCCTCCTGCGCGAAGTGGTCGGAGATAGCCGCGTCCAGAACGAAAACGTAAACGTCTACTACGTTTTGTAATGACGTTTGTCGATGGCCGTACTCGATGTAGCACATCACTCGTGTTGGCGTGTTTTTCACGGACCAAACTAAGCCGAAAGAGGTGAGAATATCGCGTAGCCGCTGGGTCAGGGGGTTGGTGTGGTCCAAAACATCGATGTTAAAGTCACCTGTGACATCGAGAGAAAATGTAGAAGGGATTCATTCAAATTTATTCAAAAAAATTTATTGAGCAATCCATTTGGGGATCTGTATAAGCTAATGATTGTAATTTTTCCTACGGAATTTAGATTGACTTTTTTATACCATCCCACTTCAAAGTCTAAGATCACAACAGTCTAGATCACACTGAAATCAACCTTGAAGGGTTGGAATATCAGTCCCTTTTCTTAACCGAAAATTGCCACAAGACCTCCGCCTTTGCAATGTTATCGGTGAAATATTGCTGCCAATTGAAAATTGTCCAATTTTAAACACAATATCCGCTTCAGGTGAGAAAGCTATGCTCAGTTACTATAAAAACGTCCCGGATGGAGCTCCCCAGCCATGAGCGATAGCTCATCAACTTTATTAGAAGCTGTTTGTGTGTTTTGGTGCACAACAGAAAATTTTGATTGTGAAAAACGGAATTTTTGTTATTTTTTTGTTTGTTTAATATTTTAGTTTATTCTTTTTGTACATCCGATGCTGATTAATCCTTGATTTTAAGTCACATTTGATGTCATTAGAATTAAAAGAGATTTTTTTGGTTGTACGCCACTTTTTGTGTGTTAAGTCTTCACTACGTCCGCCAAACGTCTCAAAGGGTCAGCGTCGGGGCTCCACTGCAGTCCAGATGTCTTACAGGCAACTGACTTCTCTTCGACAGGTTGTAGTTGTTCTTTTAGCTCACATATCTTGTCTTTCAGAGCGGCGTTTTCTTCTACTAGATCGACTTATACCTGATTTTTGTTCAGTGTGTAGAAACGTACAACCGGAGAGGAGGGCTGCGAGATCCGGGTGCGAAACCATGGACAGCGCAGGGACGGACGGTGAGGTGGGTGACAAGGAGGCAGTGTGATAGATGAGACAGGCGAACAGACAGTAGGTGTCAAGGAAGGAATAGAGAATGCGGCCGCGACAACAGGCGTCGAGGCAGCGTCTTGTCCAGATAACGAAAGCGGCTGGTAGTGCAGGAGTGGACACTCCGGGAGACGAAAGAACCCCCGCGGCGATAACAAAGTGTTCTCTCATGGTAACCGGTTGTGGACCAGTGTGTTTGTCATAGCCCACTGTCAAGATTTTAAAGTTGGAGTCAGTTTTAATGGTTTGCTCCGCAATTTCCTTCCAAGGCAACGGCCAGGAAACATCTCCATTCTTCAGAAATTCTGTGATGCCTGAATTTTTGGTCATTATAAATTACAACACGGGTTTTTCCTGATTTTGTTTTTTTTCAATTTTAAAATTCACAAATATAATTGTGTGCGTGCTGATTTTTTAATATAAAAAGAATTAGTTGGTTGCAATGGTAGTGGGTTAAAAATGGTATCGTTACAACTGACGCAAGATGGTAAATCAGGGAACAGGTTTATAGAATGAGCCATTAATAAGTTTTAAAGTCCAAGTCCGTCCTCAGATTTGCTGCCATTGTGTATCTGCCGTGACGTTCGCCATGTTATTCTGCTCACGGATGAGTTATCAGTGGTTGGTTATTGCGAACAGACGAATATTCTGTGCAAACTGTTGTAAGCTAGCTTCATTGAGTGCATATCTTAGAGATAGTGTGCACGGAGTTGTCAAACTTTTTTGTGATTCATGAATAATTGACGTATGTTGCAATGTTTCGTTGTGATTTGCTAATTTACTCTACACAGTTAAGTGTTCGGTTGGTTATCCATTTGAGGAAGATATGAAATTGAAGATAGTGATATGTTGTGTTTTCAATTCTTGTTATCTCTGACCTGTTTTAAATACACGTTTTGGTTTCAGGAAGGAACGATATTTTTAACGTTATCGGCCACATAAACCATCAGGAGAAGGATGGAAGTAGAAGAGAACAGTAACGGTGGCAAGGGCACTGGTGTGATAGGTACTAACTCCCTTTGACTCACATTTCCCAAACTTTGGATGGTCGATAATCTTTCTTCACAGCACCCACAATTCTATTCTATCTTATTCTATCCACGAGATTCCTAAGGCATATTAGAACTCATTCATTGATAAAGGCATTTTTCATTTCATTCCTAATTACCCTCGAACCATTCCTGAGCAGTCGAGACGTGATCCAACTTTGTAAGAACTATGCTCTGAGAACACCAGATTACACTCAAAACGATTGTCACAATGAAAAATTTACGGAATCAACGTATATTCTGTACTTACTGGATAGATTCAAATTGAAAGGCTGGATATGTAAATATTCGACCCCTTTGTGATTCGGATACTAATGAAGTTAAGAAAACCATTCACAATTTGTTGTAGATGACACGGTTTATCGACGATGACGTCATCTATCGTTTTTACCAACCAAAATTTTTTTATTGCAGCCTCTTTAATAAGCAAGCAAACGGTTTGGCCTTTGTAATGCCTTAGTGAGTGTTTCAATGTCGTAAACCTTTCACATAATTTATTTTGGATTAAAAACAGAGGTCTCTATATGATTTGTTATATAAAAATTCCACAGGAAAGACTCATTTCGATGTCTTCCGATATACTTTAATAACTAACTTGATTATAAAAGAATGCAATGTTTTAATCTCTAAGTCGTATTCTGTCATTATGGGTACAGAACATTTATGTATGTTTTGCCTCCTGAACTGATACTTGAGTATAAAATTAAATAATGTTAACTAAACCAGAAAACGTCGTCGAAATAAATAGAACTACAAATAAAGTTAATAAATAAATAAATAAATAAACAAAAACACACGCACGCAAACACTCAACGCAGAAACTCTGAATAATATTTCTGTTTATACATATGGCCGGCCATGGACAGGAATTGACACTGAGTCAGCATTGAGTCAGTTCCTGTGTTCGGATTTAACGATTTGACGACCTAATTTGATAATAGGGGATTGCTCCCGAAACTATTGTTGAAATAAAAAATCTAGATTGATAACATAGAACTTACTTAATTTCATTGTATTGACATCAAAGAATTTGATGCCAAATAATGTATTTATTCTTTAGGAGTAATCTAAATTTTGTAAAACTAAAAATCATTTTTGTTTCATTATTTCTAAATTTTATATACAATTTGACCAATATAATTTTTTTGTATAACTTTGAGAAATAATTAAATCTCTTGACGATTTCACTGTTATAGTCAGCATCATGTAAGGAATACAACCTCTGACTTGGGTTTAAAACATAATTTATTGTGATTATGCAATAATTTCTTAAATTTAATGCATTATCTAAACTAAACAACGAATATACGCCACCCACACGGTTGAGTCAGACAAAAAAAATATTATAAACAGAGTAAGGTTCTGCAATTTTGAACTTGCACACGAGATACAGAACACTATAAGCTAACAAGATTTCCTGACTTGTCCTACACGTATTCATTCATCCGCTTAAAACTGTTTAAAACGAACTAAAGGTCGAGCACATGTTCGAGTGGCAATATTGTAGGATGCAACGTAACAGAAAACTTTACCACTTCATTATTCTTACTCTTAAGATTGAAGCAAGGAAACATATATGTTCAGTTATGAGTAACGTTCTACTTTAGTACTACCACTTCATTATTCTTACTCTTAAGATTGAAGCAAGGAAACATATATGTTCAGTTATGAGTAAAGTTCTACTTTAGTACTACCACTTCATTATTCTTACTCTTAAGATTGAAGCAAGGAAACATATATGTTCAGTTATGAGTAATGTTCTACTTTAGTACTACCACTTCATTATTCTTACTCTTAAGATTGAAGCAAGGAAACATATATGTTCAGTTATGAGTAATGTTCTACTTTAGTACTACCACTTCATTATTCTTACTCTTAAGATTGAAGCAAGGAAACATATATGTTCAGTTATGAGTAACGTTCTACTTTAGTACTACCACTTCATTATTCTTACTCTTAAGATTGAAGCAAAGGAACATATATGTTCAGTTATGAGTAATGTTCTACTTTAGTACTACCACTTCATTATTCTTACTCTTAAGCTTGACGCAAGGAAACATATATGTTCAGTTATGAGTAATGTTCTACTTTAGTACTACCACTTCATTATTCTTACTCTTAAGATTGAAGCAAGGAAACATATATGTTCAGTTATGAGTAAAGTTCTACTTTAGTACTACCACTTCATTATTCTTACTCTTAAGATTGAAGCAAGGAAACATATATGTTCAGTTATGAGTAATGTTCTACTTTAGTACTACCACTTCATTATTCTTACTCTTAAGATTGAAGCAAGGAAACATATATGTTCAGTTATGAGTAATGTTCTACTTTAGTACTACCACTTCATTATTCTTACTCTTAAGATTGAAGCAAGGAAACATATATTTTCAGTTATGAGTAACGTTCTACTTTAGTACTACCACTTCATTATTCTTACTCTTAAGATTGAAGCAAGGAAACATATATGTTCAGTTATGAGTAAAGTTCTACTTTAGTACTACCACTTCATTATTCTTACTCTTAAGATTGAAGCAAGGAAACATATATGTTCAGTTATGAGTAATGTTCTACTTTAGTACTACCACTTCATTATTCTTACTCTTAAGATTGAAGCAAGGAAACATATATGTTCAGTTATGAGTAATGTTCTACTTTAGTACTACCACTTCATTATTCTTACTCTTAAGATTGAAGCAAGGAAACATATATGTTCAGTTATGAGTAATGTTCTACTTTAGTACTACCACTTCATTATTCTTACTCTTAAGATTGAAGCAAGGAAACATATATGTTTAGTTATGAGTAACGTTCTACTTTAGTACAACACGTTTTAGCTGTTCTACAAAAATACGAGTTTTGTTACATAAGTAAAACAACACCAAATTATTACTTAGTTATTACCGCTGTAAATCGTGAGTCCTAAACTAAGAAAGGTGCAATGCAAGGACCTTGAGTTAAAGCAGATAACTGGCTGAGGGTTAGTGAAGCGTATAACTCGTAGGGCAGGAAAAATTCCATTTTTGTCTGTTTTACCGTCTGACCACATTATACCTCAAAAACCAATTGACCTGTAGAGTTGGAATTTGGCATGAAGCTTCATTTGTACATAAGAAAAATCGAATTTGATGATAATCCATTTTGGCTGAGCGTTAGCAAATACTTTTACAAAGTAACCACGATGCACAGAGAGTATCGAAGAATAAATAAATTAGTTATAAATGTGAGAGCAAATCATATGCAATTTAATTAACTTGAAATAGTTATATATCATATAGTCTAGCTGCCCGTAAGAGATATCGATATCTAAAGAAAGATTTGGCTGACTTAATGTTTTGTCTAGGGGGGATGTAAAATTGATTTATCTCTACGATTATCTGTTACTTTGTAGGAATTTTGTAGGACTTCAACTTTGCATGCAACCTTATAGAAGCCGTTCCGTGACACGTGACGTGGCGAACTCATACCTTGTAAATAACGAACTGTGTGGGAGAATGAGTGAATAATATTATCAACTATAGAACAAACACAAAATTACATTTTATGAATATAATTTGAAATTAAAAAGTGAACAAGTAAAATGTGTAGAAAAGTATACTCAGAGTATGACATTAAATCTCACATTACTAAAGTTTCTAGTCTAACATATTCCTATTCGATTTAACTAATGGACTTAACTCAATAGCCAATGGCACAGTGTAGGGGGTACGATTGAAATCGCTATAATAAGATAAATGAGTCACAACAACGTCGAGCGTGGCTGCTGCTTGGATGGGTGACCTCTGCGATATTGATGATGGTTCGGAAGTCACCGTTATGCCGTTAGAGAGGGCTTCTTATCCTTAAAATAGCATGGTAAAATAATACATTATTTACTTAACTTTTAATTTCAACGATTCAGCGAGAGTTTTGAATTCCTCTCGTGAAGGGTTTTCATTTCACGAAATGGAACAAATGTCGAGATAACAAATTTCTGTGGATGGGGAAGTCTCATCAGTACATTGTAAACAGGTTTTCACACCTTAGTCATTGGTAAAAACGTGACGTGATCTTGTATCACATTTAACTGTCAAAAGCCTTAGATATATTTCTAGGCATGTTTTAGACTTATCATGAACTTTTTTTAAATTATGTGCATAATTAAAGACATATATTAAGATTCTCGACACTTAAAAAGACGCCAGACACTATTTTACGAAATGTATTACATTTTGGCTATATGATCTACATGCAAAGCGTAAGCAATTTTCTTCTCTGTAGTCCAGACTTTCCTGATGATTATTGACTAATAAATAATCCAGAAGTGGGGATACATTGAAATTAGTTACTCTGTTGCAATTTGAGCGAGCAAATCCAATTCTCTCGGGGTAAACCATTCTGGTGTGGATTTAAAGTTATAAAACTTTTTATCTCAGTTCCGCTTGACACTTTGCAGCTTAAATCCTTCATGAACTTCAGGAAGTCCACAGGTTAGAGAAAACGATATTAAAAATTCGTGAAAGTTTAGACATTAAGACCATACTATAAAACTGTATAGACTGTTACATTATGATTTAATTCTCTACCTGTAGTAAAATAATGGAATCCTACATAGTTTACAGCATAATTAACTCCATGAGAGCGTTATAATAGAATGTTATCTATTGAATGTTTGTATTAAAACTATATTACCTATAGTACACTTTTCTCGTAGAGTCCCAATGTTTCTAAAAATAGGTATAGATTCTTTATGCCAATACATTATTATTTGCTATTTAAATGATGGAGTAAAAAAGTTTATTGTTTTCGATAAAGACTAGAACTAAAAAAACCACTAATATCGATTTAAAATTATTATCTACACATTAACAATGACAGTTCTTCTCTTTAAAAAAGAATATAAAAACACTTTAATATAAAATACTCATATTATTTATAAATATATAGGAAACTAAATTTAATTGTTAATTAATGAAAATTAATGTTTCGCATGGAGTCGTCACCATATATAACGGCTATACAGGATTCAGAATTGGTGAAAACTGGTGTAAAAATAACTTTAACTGTAATGGATTTGCTGATAATTGCAATTGTTGGATTGCAGATTAGATGTAAATCGTTGACGACCGATACAGTAACCAGAGTATTCTGTTGATTGCATATTGCATGCAATCAAGTAAAATCTATTGAAAGGGTAATGAAACTCCACTTTAACCCATTGTAGTCTGTTAGATATTTATAATAATGCCATTTACCTGAAGAACCAAAAAATATTTTAATTATAGAACTGTGTTTAATAGGCAATAGGAAGTAAAATTAGTATTCCTGGACATAGGAACCTAGCGCTTAATATATGGTTTAGAAAAGAAGCACATCAAACTAAAGTAACTGTTTTAAAAGTAATAATATTTTTATAAAAGAAAGTTAAGTATTGTACATATAATTGGTTATAATTGAAAATAGAAAACGGAATACTTCGCATTGTAGTTGTTAACGTTTCTAGTACATAAGAATGTTCCAATTACAACAGTTTAAAGCTTTTACTGACCTTTTTAAAAATTTAATAATCTAGGTGTCAAAATATTTTTGTTAAATTGATCAAATTTTAATATTCTTTCAAAATGTTCATAATTTTTTAAATTATTAAGCTTTAAAAACTTCAACCGTGCGCCATCATGAAACTTAAAAATCTAACATTATTTTTCTATTGATTTGAGACTGCCAAAATAACTAAACAGAATTTGCATCTTTTAATCTATACTGGTTAAAAAATATAAAAAATACATATACAGAAAAAGGGGTACAGAATAACTCATGTTTGTACACAATTTTTTGTTTGTCTTGACCTGAAGAGCATATCAACAAAAGATGACCATATAATTCTAAAACATCATGTATAGTAATTTATGCTAAATCGAAAGAAACGGAAAGGTGCAAGAATAAGCCTGTGAAGTTGCGTGTGTTCATAGATTAAGAACATCTATATTTGTTCCATTGGTAAATTATGTTTTCTGTGCATAACAAATTGGTTATCATTTTTTAACTGCGACAGGTGCTTTACGAAGGTGAAGCAGAGAGATCCGTAGGTTTCACTCAGTATAGACATTACAGTCTGTACAAAGTAACCTGTCCCCTGACCCTTAATGTACCTGGAACTTGCACTCTGTGACGCTTGTAGCTGTTTTCCTAGAATTCCCCACTAGCTTCCTATCTGTTCACACCTTCACTGCTTACCTAATTGTGTACCATGGACACTTTTATCTACAATTAAGGTTCTACGTACGTTGATTGTGGCTAAATTTCAAGGAACTAGATTCCTTCCTGTTCACACCTTCACTGCTTACCTAATTGTGTACCATGGACACTTTGATCTACAATTAAGGTTCTACGTACGTTGATTGTGGCTAAATTTCAAGGAACTAGATTCCTTCCTGTTCACACCTTCACTGCTTACCTAATTGTGTACCATGGACACTTTTATCTACAATTAAGGTTCTACGTACGTTGATTGTGGATAAATTTCAAGGAACTAGATTCCTTCCTGTTCACACCTTCACTGCTTACCTAATTGTGTACCATGGACACTTTTATCTACAATTAAGGTTCTACGTACGTCGATTGTGGCTAAATTTCAAGGAACTAGATTCCTTCCTGTTCACACCTTCACTGCTTACCTAATTGTGTACCATGGACACTTTTATCTACAATTAAGGTTCTACGTACTTTGATTGTGGATAAATTTCAAGGAACTAGATTCCTTCCTGTTCACACCTTCACTGCTTACCTAATAGTGTACCATGGACACTTTTATCTACAATTAAGGTTCTACGTACGTTGATTGTGGATAAATTTCAAGGAACTATATTCCTTCCTGGTCACACCTTCACTGCTTACCTAATTGTGTACCATGAGCACTTTTTATCTACAATTAAGGTTCTACGTACGTCGATTGTGGCTAAATTTCAAGCACCTAGATTCCTTCCTGTTCACACCTTCACTGCTTACCTAATTGTGTACCATGGACACTTTTTATCTACAATTAAGGTTCTACGTACTTCGATTGTGGATAAATTTCAAGGAACTAGATTCCTTCCTGTTCACACCTTCACTGCTTACCTAATTGTGTACCATGGACACTTTTATCTACAATTAAGGTTCTACGTACGTTGATTGTGGATAAATTTCAAGGAACTAGATTCCTTCCTGTTCACACCTTCACTGCTTACCTAATTATGTACCATGGACACTTTTATCTACAATTAAGGTTCTACGTACGTTGATTGTGGATAAATTTCAAGGAACTAGATTCCTTCCTGTTCACACCTTCACTGCTTACCTAATTGTGTACCATGAACACTTTTATCTACAATTAAGGTTCTACGTACGTTGATTGTGGCTAAATTTCAAGGAACTAGATTCCTTCCTGGTCACACCTTCACTGCTTACCTAATTGTGTACCATGGACACTTTTATCTACAATTAAGGTTCTACGTACGTTGATTGTGGATAAATTTCAAGGAACTAGATTCCTTCCTGTTCACACCTTCACTGCTTATCTAATTGTGTACCATGGACACTTTTATCACCAATTAAGGTTCTACGTACGTCGATTGTGGCTTAATTTCAAGGAACTAGATTCCTTCCTGTTCACACCTTCACTGCTTACCTAATTGTGTACCATGGACACTTTTTATCTACAATTAAGGTTCTACGTACGTTGATTGTGGATAAATTTCAAGGAACTAGATTCCTTCCTGTTCACACCTTCACTGCTTACCTAATTGTGTACCATGGGCACTTTTTATCTACAATTAAGGTTCTACGTACGTTGATTGTGGATAAATTTCAAGGAACTAGATTCCTTCCTGTTCACACCTGACTGCTTGCCTACAGTCTGTATGAAATATCCTGTCTCCTGATCCTTCATTTACTTGGGACTGACCCAAGCTATTTCCCGGCACTCTGTGACGCCCGCAGTTGTTTTCCTCATTAGTCACCATTTAGATTCCCCACTAGCTTAAATACCTTTTTTACCCGAATCATAATTTTAGAAAATTTTATCAAATATTTGAGGAGTACATACAAAAATATGATCAACGATTCTAAACAAGAGCAAAGTTTATAAGAAACAAACAATATAGAGGTAGTCTGTTTAAGCTTACAAAAAGTTGTTTTTTTTGTAACAATGTGACAATGAAGTTACAAAAATAATATTTTTGAGTTTATTAGTGACATAGTTTTCATGTAACCAGTGTCACAAGAAAAACTTGTGTTTTACGTCATGACAGTGCCGTTACTTGAACTTTCGTAACAAAAATTATTGTAATTTAATGGTCATATTGCTACAGGAAACCAACTTCAACTTATACGAAGTTGCTTGACGATGTAATCCTTTATTTTGAAAGACCTCGAAAAAATAAATTTAATATTGGAAACTGTGGTAATTTATTAGTAGTATTAAATGTTCACTAATTGTTTTATCTGAGTATAGTTAGTAAATATTTATCAGTAATATTCAACAAGCGAAAAACAAGTAAAACCACCATAGGCAGGTACGCTGAATAATTTATTGGTGGTTTTTATTTACGGACAAGCCTTTGAAATGTATTCATAATATGAATAATGCGTTATCTGCCGTGCTTCATAATAAATTTATTATCACACCGTGTACTAATTTGTGGAATTTTGTTACATTTTAGACAGTCACTTCGTCTAGCCAATGCTGTATTTTGAAGACGTAGTAAGAAATTGGACTTATACGGGTTAAATTGTCTGGTTTACAACGATAAAAAGGACAATGAGCGAGAGATTTAATAAAGCCTACCAGCTACAAAGATGGATCAATAATGTATTGTTTGATTGTTCCTGTGAAATTGTCTCTTCAGTGCACCTTTTAACGCTCAGAGAAGCGCTGTCTCGCAGGGCTCAGACGTCTGCCCCGGACAATAAAATCCAATAAAGTTGTTGATACACTTTCTTCTGATGCTATGGTCAATATTTGCTCTCGAGGGCGACGCGTCGACGGCACGGAGCGCCAAATACATTCACCTTATTGTGTTCACCTTAGATTTACTTCAAATATACGTCAAGTCTTGCGCTCACTTTTGTCGCTTATTTCTGGGGAGTAAGCATTAATTAATTAACTTTTATTGACTGAGTTTTCGGGTTTTTTTCAATTCTGCACCATTCATTCAATTCAATTCAATTCTTCCACCATTAAACATTGATCGTAGTGGTGAATTTTATTAGTGAAACAGAGTTATATTTGCGGGAATTGAATGTTCAGTAGGTGGAAAAATAATTTTGTTGCACTATTAGGTATTGTTTTAGAAAGTTTTCTCCGATTCTGATCCCAGAACTCAAACCTACTATAATAAAAAAAAAATTATATATACGTATGTATGGGTATTAAGTAGTTTTTATAGGAATATGCCTATTGCAGTCGCCCTCTTATTGAAATTTCCGGGAGACTTTTTTTTCTATTTTCTCCGATTGTGGTCCCAGAACTCAAACATACTATAATCCAAAAATTTATATTTACGTATGTATGGGTATTAGGTAGTTTTTATAGGAACATGCCTATTGCAATCGCACTCTTATTGAAATTTTCGGGAGACTTTTATTCTATTTTCTTTGATGTGACCCCCAGAACTCAAAACTACCATTATACAAACATTTATGTACCATTATATATGTATGTATGGGCTTATGCAATACAACGCAACCTTGCGAACACGATAACTGCCGTAGTTTTTAATAAATCCAGGCTAAATTGGGTACAGAGGCAGTCTTTGTAGATAGCTTGGACAAGTTTGTTATCCAGTTTAAACCAATAGTAAGTTTCAAGATGGCGGCTATTCGCATATGTGCAAAAATTTTAATTCGGCTATTTCCAAATACATAACAAAAATGACGCAATTTTAAACAATAGTAGTTAATTATAAACACAGTTTATCCCTGCACTTTTATATATCTCTTAAAGTTTCAGGAAGGTGAAAAATTCATAATTTGGTGGTGAAATGTTTATATTTTATATTATTTTTAATCCAAGAGCAAAACAAAGAAGTATTTGAGAACTCTCAGGTCATTTGAAATGTTTGTTCTTATGTGTTTCTATATTTTGTAAGACTTCCAGTTAGCAGCCGTACAGTTTTCAAGTATTATACAGCATTGTGAAAATAATTCTCTATACAAAAACTGTCATAGTTTTTAATAAATCTAGAGTAAACTTGGTACAGAAGCAGTATTTGCACTTAGCTTGGATAAATTCGTTAGGCAATTTTAACCAATAAACAGTTTTAAAATGACGGCCATCGCATATTCCAAACATTTCAGCTTAACTATTTATTTATATAGACCCGAAACAATTAGTGATATTAAAATAATAAGTAATTTTAAGCAAATGTTATTTTTTTAATATTTTTAAATGGCTACATTATAAAATGTTTACAAACGAAATGGTTATATCTCAGTTATTGTGTATCGTACAATAAACCAAAAATGTGTTTTAGAATTTCTCAATTAATTAGCAATAATGATTGTAAATACGTGGATTTTGGTTTTCAGATAATATTGCTTTTAAGGTTTTCAGATAATGATCGCACAGTAATTTTCAGTAATATTCAGTAACGTTGTAAAAATTTGGTGAACATTATAAGTGATGCAATGTTTTGCCAATAAAATTTAAAATTGGTACAAAGATAGTCCTTATACATGGCTTGAACATGTTCGTTAGCTAATATAAAAATATAAATAGTTTCGATATTATGGACATTATAAAATACCCACATAAAATATTTTTCTCTTGGGTATTTCACAACATAATAAAATTGGACCCTATTAGAAAACTCTCAAACAATTTCCAGCAACATTTATTATTAGAAATATTTCGATGAACCCTTAAGATTTTAAGATGGCACCGGCTCAAACATTAAAGAGACAATGCCAATAGATCAATATTGATTTTAAGATTTTTATCACGTACCGTTTCAATGTGATGGAGTTTCTAAATATTTGAAAGTGTTACGAGTATGAACATGCCAATTCTGAGAATTATCGTCCAATCAGTATTGCGCAAATTAAAGTCTCAATTAATTATTCATCTTCAGTTTAACATTTATAGATGACAGCCACATATGAAATCTACCTTTCTTCCATAAAAGCCGGAAGGATTATTTTAAAATTCAAATGATTTGTTAAAAGCATTGCTCTATTCATTCTCAGAGGTAAAAGACATCATTTGGGCAACCTTTTCCCTTCTTTTAGAAAGATTTCTTAGAAATACTTTTTATGATGCAACGTTTAAATTAATACATTTCTAATGCCCAAAGAGGATTTACTTCTGGATAGTTTATACCTCCCAGTTCAACTCACACTACTGAAACCGGAGGTATCACTTACACCTGGGTAATGCAATGGAGCGGCACATCCCTCATCACAAACGTCGAGATAATGGGTAAAAGGGATGATCATCGATATATCTACTGTAGGCTATGGATTGGCTGATAGGTTGTCGAGCTTTCTGTGAAGGAATGCTGTTGGGGTTGGTGGAGGGCCCTTAATCTTAAAAGTTCTGCAAATCTAAGCATAAGAGTACCCCGCTCTGTGGCCATTTTGACTTAGACTTTGGAACAGAGCTATCCTGCTCTTCTCTGAAGGTGACATGACAGAGATAGTGGTCGCTACCTAACGATGGGTGTACCCTAACCCCTAACATTATCCATCCCGATTATCTTGTCATTCGGAAGCAGCGCAAAGGCCCTTTGAGGACTAAGCACAACGAACATAATTCTAATAGTGTTCATTTATAATTCTAAAAGGCAGATGCTTATCCCCCATCTAAAACTCCAATACAAGAACACCAAAATAACAAATTCACTCCATTAAAATAGAAAACGCAGAATACACTAATTCTATGTTATACTATCAAACCTAATCTATTTTATGAGTTATTCAAATTGCAAGTTGATATACTCACATTGTTGAGTTTGAGTTTGGTTTTGATCTTGTCTTGCTTGTAGTGCCCGGACAGTTGGTAGAGCACAGCTCTACTGCGTCGTCTGCCGTAGTTGGCTGGAGGGGCCTCTGGATCAAGGTTACCGTTGGCGTCTGCAACATCAGGAAGTAAAATAAGGAAGTAACATCAAGATGTAACATTAGGTGTCATTAAGTGTCATAGAGGTAAGACATCCTGTGATAGCGAATATGCCAGTAACGACTCTGATGATGATAAGGTTAAAGGACAAAAGAAGTGAATAATTTTCACGCTATTGATGAAATAAATATTTTGGATACTGAGTTATTGTTGGAGGAAGCAACAGTGAAATAGGTAGCACATTAAAATTGGCCACGTGTTGGAAGCAATTCTCGCAAAGCTGAGTTTTCCTTGTTGGTAGCCTGTTTCCCTTGTTGGAGGGAGCAGCAGTGAAATAGGTAGCACATTAAAATTGGCCACGTGTTGGAAGCAATTCTCGCAAAGCTGAGTTTTCCTTGTTGGTAGCATGTTTCCCTTGTTGGAGGGAGCAGCAGTGAAATAGGTAGCACATTAAAATTGGCCACGTGTTGGAAGAAATTCTCGCAAAGCTGAGATTTCCTTGTTGGTAGCCTGTTTCCCTTGTTGGAGGGAGCAGCAGTGAAATAGGTAGCACATTAAAATTGGCCACGTGTTGGAAGCAATTCTCGCAAAGCTGAGTTTTCCTTGTTGGTAGCCTGTTTCCCTTGTTGGAGGGAGCAGCAGTGAAATAGGTAGCACATTAAAATTGGCCACGTGTTGGAAGCAATTCTCGCAAAGCTGAGTTTTCCTTGTTGGTAGCCTGTTGCGTAAGATTTTCAGTTTCCCAAAATTCCCTGGTGCTCGAGCTGTGCTTTTCCTAGTTCTCTTGGAACATCATGGAGCAGACTTGGGTAATCAAGTATAAATACGGAATTAATAGAGTGAACTCTTTATAATTTGATTTATTTCCATTGTCTTAAATATGTCAACAAAGTTTACCCTAGCAAAACGAAAGTATTTGGACATTTGTGTACTGTGAATAATTTTTATAAGTAGTAGGTTTTTGTAAGGGAAAATATCTGTAAATAGTTATGTAGATTAATAATAAAAATACATTTTTATCAAAGTGAAAGGCCACAATCTCAAATTAAAATTATATACATAATTGTATTTGTATGGCGTATAACTTTATAGAATACGATATAATACGACCTAAATTCTTGGTTCAGAGTGTAATCTCTCATCCTTCCATGGTAGTTCAGTGTTTCCACACTGGCACAGGTAGGTTTCCACACCTATAGTTTCGCCGTGTTCCAAACTAGTAAAATTAAAGACATCTTTCTTACAATATTTAACTCAATATTGGTGGTTAAAAAATTGCAAAAAAACTGGCATCCACTCCTTAAATTAATGGTAATTAAAACGATACTATGCATTTTTTGAAGAAAACGCAACGATGGCGCAGTGTAGTCAAGCAACATCGATCGTGGCTGCTGCTTGGGTGGGTGAGCGCTAAGCGATCCTTGCTAGCAGTCCGCCTGTTCATTAGTCACATGTAATCCATTGGTCCTTAGATAAAACTTTAGAGAGAACTTCTTTGTCCTAACTTCACCTGGTAGAATAAAACATTCTTTTTATTTGAATTCCGACTCTATTGCCCTTACATTTTTGTACGTCAGGGTACACAGATTTTCATAATAGCTGAACATAAAACCCATGAAGGAAACAGGACTTTTCCGGACATGTTCCATTGTTCAGTGATAAAAAAAATAAGAAACACTACGTTTCGAAATATGCAATCTTTTTCACGTAAATACTGTCGTAACGATTGCCATTTAATATTGGCCTCTGGTCAGTCGTAGGTGGTTAGTCGGCGAATGCAGACATATCGTGATCTGTATTCTGTAGTTCAATTATAATAGTTAGTATTGTGTTTTGTTTTTTATCAAATGCATGTTTTAGAGTTAGTGAAGTTGACACACAACATGGTGGTTGTGATTCCTGACTTATGCGTGGCACAACGCTCTGATATGATTTGTTTATTTTAACCTAGATTTTAATTATGTGTTAGGTTAGTTATTTACCTGAAGAAAAGGTCAGATTGCAGATCTCGAAACGTAGTGTTATTGATTTTTTGTATCACTGAACAAAAGTCCTGTTTCCTCCATAGTCAGAGACAAACAAAAAATTCCACACTCCTACTTGAGCCAAAAATCAAAAAAACTTTCCACACTCCTACTTGATGAAGAATTAAACTAATTACGAGCCAGTGTGTTAGTTATTTCACCAATCTTCAGTTTTATATTCATGACTCCAATAAATTGTGCATTCAATGTATCAGTTTGGTTGGAACTTTATACTTCTAAATACAAGAGGAGATGCTATCTTCCTGAGGTTGTAGGTGGTTGTTTTAGCTAAACCAAAATTTAATAGAATTTTTAAATGAGAGGCTTAGTCACTTTTAAACCTTACTCTGCCTGTTCTCATGGATCACTGGCCTGTGCGAGGATTTTATCAAAAACAAAATAAGGAGGAGAATCGATACAGTACTAAGTACATGGTAGTGATGAAAAGGGCTAATGTCACAGATAGGATATCCAAATTCAGAAACTTTAGGTATCGGTAATCTGACTTCGGCTCTCTATTGCGTTGTTGTTAGTCGTGCAGTAAAAATAACAAGCTTCGTTTAGAGTTGAATACTTAGGTCTACTAAAAATCAAAACAGTAACCTTTACTACTTTCGTGGTGAGTGGCTTTGGGCCTATCTCAATCGATTAAATGTTTTCTGTTTTTCCAATGCATAAAACCGGAATTGCCTCTTTTTGGTTCAGTTCCCTCCAGATGCCAGTTCTGCTACATGGGCCCAACATTTTTTAACAAGTTTATAGCCTATTATGGCAAGTTTATAGCCTAAAAATCGAAACAGAAACCTTTACTCTTTTCGTGGTGAGTGGCTTTGTGCTTATCTCAATCGATTAAATGTTTTCTGTTTTTCCAATGCATAAAACCGGAAGGTTGTGTTTTAATTTACGGGAGAAAAAGAGTAATTTAACAATATTCTTTTAACTCGTAATTTTTAACTAATACATTTTTTCTGGAGAATTAGTACCTCGACATATTTTTGAAAAAAAAAAAATCCGTACATCCCTTCTCTACTGAAAATGTAACAGAAAGTGCACAAGACAAAATTTTCGAGAGCTAAGATGATTACAGATTAAAACATTTTAGAAAAATTAAATAGTCCATAGAAAATAAGAACTCAATAATACCTAATTAAAATTATTAAAAAAACGTGATTTTGTGGGATGTAATTGTAGTCAAACTTTTAAGTGATATGAATGCAAAACAGACTATAAAGTTTGCGAGCCTGTTGGTCTTACGGTATTAGTTAAATGTTCAAGAAAGTCAATAAAAGAGCAATTTGATAAACAGAGTTGGAACTTACCTCTTAAGACTTAGTTATTTACTTTCAACTTAACTTGGGCAAAGGTGGATGTTTTAATTAAAACGAACCCCCCAGATTGTTAAGCAGTGATTATTTCAGCAATGAAGTTATACAACTTTTTTAATTGCCGGATAGAGTTAATTTGATATTTTGTACAGTGTAATAAAAGCGCTAAAGTCAATTAATAATTATTAACGTAAAGGAGAATATTACCAAATATGAAATGATACTCAGAACTTGATTCCAGAAATTTAATCTTGATCCTTTATTAAATTTAAATTTACGATATCTTATGTAAAATTTTGAATTATATATATTGCGTGTATGACTTTCTAAAAAAGAGGAAACAACTAATCAAAGTGCCCAACTATTATATCAGCAGAAGGGTTATTTAAATTATTTTCAGGTCCCAAACACTTTCTTTTCTATATTTGCTCTTATATATAAATATTAGTCCTTATATGTATATGATCTAGTTTTAAATACATAAATCAGTAAATATTACAAAACATCATAGCAGGATAATGAAATGAGAAGATACTATTATACGAAAAGAATACGAAAGAATAAATTATTTTGTTTACTACATTGTAATCATCTAAATATTAATACGTAAGATACATAAGATTATAAATAAATTTGTAAGTAAAAAACGAATACAATTAGAATTTAATTATATTTACCTACAAGAGACATGGATCTCACCAAGCATTCAGAATGAAAAGCTTTAGAAGCTATTCGTATCTTGGGAATAGATGACTATCAAGAGAAAAATTTCCGAAAAATGATAACAAACATTATTTGGCTACTACCAAAAGTGAATACCCCTAATAATATCAATTATTTACGACAATATCGATATTCTCAGCCATATCAAAAATATTTAATAAGATCACCTTCCCCTTTCATAGCCACTTTGTAGCTTACATGAAACATGAAAAATAATCATTGTTTGGCTACTACCAAAAGTGAGTACCCCTAATAATATCAACCATTTATGACAATATCGATATTCTCAACCATATCAAAGATTTTTAATAAGATCACCTTTTTCCTTCTTAACCACTTTGTAGCTTACATGAAACGTGAAAACTAGCATTGTTTGGCTACTACCAAAAGTGAGTACCCCTAATAATATCAATTATTTATGACAATATCGATATTCTCAACCATATCAAAGATTTTTAATAAGATCACCTTTTTCCTTCTTAACCACTTTGTAGCTTACATGAAACATGAAAACTAGCATTGTTTGGCTACTACCAAAAGTGAGTACCCCTAATAATATCAAACATTTATGACAATATCGATATTCTCAACCATATCAAAGATTTTTAATAAGATCACCTTTTTCCTTCTTAACCACTTTGTAGCTTACATGAAACATGAAAACTAGCATTGTTTGGCTACTACCAAAAGTGAGTACCCCTAATAATATCAACCATTTATGACAATATCGATATTCTCACCATATCAAAGATTTTTAATAAGATCACCTTTTTCCTTCTTAACCACTTTGTAGCTTACATGAAACATGAAAACTAGCATTGTTTGGCTACTTCCAAAAGTGAGTACCCCTAATAATATCGATATTCTCAAGCATATCAAAGAATTTTAATAATGATCGCCTCCTTCCTTCATAGCCACTTTGTAGCTTACATGAAACATGAAAAATAATCATTGTTTGGCTACTTCCAAAAGTGAGTACCCCTAATAATATCAACCGTTTTTGATAATATCGATGATCTCAACCATATCAACGATTTTTAATAATGATCGCCTCCTTCCTTCATAGCCATATAAGAACTTACATGTTACATGAAAATGTATTACCAAACAGGAAATCTGGATTTAGAAAAATATCCAAAGCAAGTGTAAATTTAAATTTTCAAATTGCAACCTCTGTCTTGTGGCATGTCGTATTAAAGGTCTATTAAATAGAAACACACTGACACTAATAACCTCTACGCCCTAGTTAAGGTTATAGGAAAATAAGTAAAAAAATAATAATCTGTAGGACATGTCAACACAATGCATGCGTAATATTGTTTAGTAAGAAAAGGGGCCCAGCTTACCCCTTTACGTAGTATTTAATGTTTCTGGTGTGCATAGCGTTGGTAAGAGTTGTCTTTTTCTAGGTGGCATTAAAATTTAAGGAGTTATTTCTCCATAACTTTTAATAGGATCATCGTAGAGATGTTTTGTTCACGTCGTTGTGCTTCCATTGAATATACCTTTAATGTGACATGTTACAAGATAGGGGTTGCAATTTGTAAATTTAAAGTTATCATACATTACATTTAAAGTTAGCTTACATGAAACATGAAAACTAGCATTGTTTGGCTACTACCAAAAGTGATTACCCCTAATAATATCAACCATTTATGACAATATCGATATTCTCAACCATATCAAAGATTTGTAATAAGATCACCTTTTTCCTTCTTAACCACTTTGTAGCTTACATGAAACATAAAAACTAGCATTGTTTGGCTACTACCAAAAGTGAGTACCCCTAATAATATCAACCATTTATGACAATATCGATATTCTCATCATATCAAAGATTTTTAATAAGATCACCTTTTTCCTTCTTAACCACTTTGTAGCTTACATGAAACATGAAAACTAGCATTGTTTGGCTACTTCCAAAAGTGAGTACCCCTAATAATATCGATATTCTCAAGCATATCAAAGAATTTTAATAATGATCGCCTCCTTCCTTCATAGCCACTTTGTAGCTTACATGAAACATGAAAAATAATCATTGTTTGGCTACTTCCAAAAGTGAGTACCCCTAATAATATCAACCGTTTTTGATAATATCGATGATCTCAACCATATCAACGATTTTTAATAATGATCGCCTCCTTCCTTCATAGCCATATAAGAACTTACATGTTACATGAAAATGTATTACCAAACAGGAAATCTGGATTTAGAAAAATATCCAAAGCAAGTGTAAATTTAAATTTTCAAATTGCAACCTCTGTCTTGTGGCATGTCGTATTAAAGGTCTATTAAATAGAAACACACTGACACTAATAACCTCTACGCCCTAGTTAAGGTTATAGGAAAATAAGTAAAAAAATAATAATCTGTAGGACATGTCAACACAATGCATGCGTAATATTGTTTAGTAAGAAAAGGGGCCCAGCTTACCCCTTTACGTAGTATTTAATGTGTCTGGTGTGCATAGCGTTGGTAAGAGTTGCCTTTTTCTAGGTGGCATTAAGATTTAAGGGATTATTTGTCCACAACTTTTGATAGGATCATCGTAGAGATGTTTTGTTCATGTCATTGTGTTTCTATTAAATGCACCTTTAGTATGACATGTTACAAGATAGGGTTTGCAATTTGTAAATTTAAAGTTATTCCCCCATACTCCACTTTGAAAAAGGGATGAACATTTTGTTACTCTAAAAAAAATCCAAAAAAGTAATTTAATAAGGGTGGTGAAGATTGTACATTGATATCTCAATCCGTTTGGAATATACCAGGCGTATCAGGACTTAATTTACACCCTTAGATATAAGGGGTTGTTTGCCCATAACTTTGCTAGGTTCTTCGTAGAGATGTGTAGTTTATTTCATTGTGTTTCCTTTGAGTTTACCTTTCAAATGACATGTCACAAGTTAGGGTTTGCAATTTGAAAAATTAAAGTTACTCCTCTCAACCCTCCTTTAAAATGTAGGGTGAACTATTTTTACTCTCCAAAGAGTCCAATAACGTATTACGTAACAGGCATCGTGAAGATTGTACATCGATATCTCAATCCGTTTTCAATATACCTACGGATATATAAAACAATATATAAAAAATATATAAAACACACACACACACACACACACACACACACACATATATATATATACAGTAGAGTCCCGTTAATCCGACCTAATTGGGACCGAGCCCTATTCGGATTATGTGATTGTTCGGATTAGCCAGAATTACAGAAAAATACGGTTTTAAACTTGAGATGGGTCTATTTTGTTATAGAATTATCAACATTTTTATTAAAACATGTTTTCTGACTGTTGCATTGTATTTCTTGACAAATAAACGTGTTTGCGAGTACTAAGCACATTTACCGTATTTAGTGTGAGAGTTCTATTGTTAAGCAATGTGAGCGAAACTACGCGTCATCCAATAGTCTCTTTAATGCGACAGAAGACAATAACTGAATTTATGTCTTTTAACATTTAATATTGTACTCAATAATAATATTAGTACTGTACGTCCAATTTTTGTTTGATTACTTCTTAATACAGTAATTTAACTCATACTTAACCTATAAGTTTCAATTTGGTACTGTATTTAACTTTATGTACTGTACCGTACACAATTTGTCTTAATAAAATACTGTATGTCTATTTAATTAAAGTTTTCTTTGTTTATGTACGAAATGATGCACCCATTTTCATTTTTTATATAATTAGTTCCTATAACTGTTCATTATCGTTATAAATAATTCCTCCTGGACCTGTTCGGATTAACCGACGTTCGGATTAACCGACGTTCGGATTAACCGACGTTCGGATTAACCGACGTTCGGATTAACCGACGTTCGGATTAACCGACGTTCGGATTAACCGACGTTCGGATTACACGTGTTCGGATTAGCGGGACTCCACTGTATATATATATATATATATATATATATATATATATATATATATATATATATATATATATATAAAGCAATTTAAACAATATAAATTCCACTCTTCGCTACCATTAGTATGTACAACTAGAAATGTTTAAATGTCTTTTAGGAATAGTAATATGTCTAAAAGATTTTAAATTATCCTGCCCTCAAAGTGAGAAATTAAAACGGTTTAGTTTCCTGTAGAAAATGAAAAAGTTAAAAACTAAAATCTTTACATTAGAGGTCATTCTCAATATAATCCGGAAATGCCGAGGCAAAACATTGCTAAAATGAGTTAAATCGTAAGATTTTAAGAATTTTAAGGAGAGCTATCTTCAAACAACATATATTAAACCAAAATTGGAAGAGCCAGTAAGCCTAATTCCAGATATGAGATTGTTATACCGTTTTGATAGAGAACGCACTGAACTGAAGCTAAAGCAATATGCAAAACGCAATAATAAATCAAACAAATCAGCTTTCATAATGGTTATTTATCACCGGTGGCCAGCTTTTTGGAATCTGATGCTGACTTCAACGTAAAAGTTATTTTCATCTCGAATTTTATAGCATGTATGGTTTCGAAATTGCATATCAATATGTGTGTTATCCTAATGTTGATGTTTTATGTGGCTAATTTTTCACGAACTCTCGTGTAAATAATATCAGTTTTTCCGGACATTTGCCATCGTTCAGTGAAACAAAAAATCAGTAACACTACGTTTCGAGATCTGCAATCTGATCTCTTCTTCAGGTAAAAAACTAATCTAATATACAATTACAAGCTAGGTTAAAATATTGTAGATGAAGCTTATATTGTTTACTGTTAACTTAATTACATTAAAACATAAAACCAATATTTAATACTTTTATTTTTGTGAGGCCTTTCGATAGCAAGGCTATCTTAAGATAAATTAAGACTTTTGTGATGTGTCTGACGAAGATAGCCTTGCTATCGAAAGGCCTCACAAAAATAAAAGTATTAAATATTGGTTTTATGTTTTAATGTAATTAAGTTAGGTTAAAATAAACAAATCATAGCAAAGCGTTGTGGCACGCCTAAGTCAGGAATCACAACCACCATGCTGTGTGTCAACTTCACTAACTCTAAAACATGCACTTAATAAAAAACTACACACAATACTAATCATTACAACTGAACTACATTTTGGTATGATTTGTTTATTTTAACCTAGTTTATAATTGTATATTAGGTTAGTTTTTTATCTGAAGAAGAGATCAGATTGCAGATCTCGAAACGTAGTGTTACTGATTTTTTGTTTCACTGAACGATGGCAAATGTCCGGAAAAATCCTGTTTCCTTCACAATCCTTCCATCTTCAAAAATAAACTTCAAACAAAGAATCAACAGTTTCGTTTCCCAAATCTAGATTAGCTAAAACACATGGAATTTCGCAGATTTCTTGAGTATGCAGTCAAAAAGTGACAAATTTCATATGGACCCTAAAATAATTTGTGGGGTTTCAACTGTAGACAAGGATTTGGAAGCAGAATTGACCAGCTCAAATTACTAACGTTCACCAATTCGTCGCCTGGAACACAGTGAATTGAAGAGAGTGAAAGAGCATTAATGAATTTCCATTCATTAAAAATTTAGAGTACACAATGATTTATTGTAAAGTAGGAAGACACTTAAGACTGGATATAACGTCTTGATGTGTAGTTGCAAATTGAATTTAACTTACCTTTGCTTTCACACTGACCGTTACAGAATGAAACACTTGAGTAGCATAATACTCTGAAAAGATCTGTCTGCAAGGGTTTGAAAATCTGATACTTTTATCACCAAATGGTTATTGTGTAGCTGGAAGTTTATGAATTAATCCAGCGATTGGGCCACTCGTGAAGACAAACAGCTCTCTCTCACTCTCTGAAGTCTCGCCAGGGGAAACTTTTAAGTACAATATTCAAATTGAGATGAGAATCAAAGTCTTGCTTTAACCAAACTGGAAAAGTTTGGATCCCGTGGCGCAAGTTTAATTTTACGTAGTTAAAACTTTACTTTATGTGCAGATAGTGTGAATCTGGAAACTTATATTTCATCGGTACAATCGCTCCTCTTCAAATAACAAGATAAAGCAATATCTGCTTTTAGAAGTATAAAAAAAAAAAAAATTAAAAAGCCGTTTGTGCTGCTAATGAAACGTGTGCATATATTGTAAAATTTTGAGGCAGATTATAAGTTTGAACCTGCTTTACAAGAAATATTTTTTAAAAGACAAATGATCACAAACTTAAGTCAATATATGTGATAAAAATATAAATTTATAACTATACACATACTGATTGATTCATTAAATTTCTTATATGCTGTAAAAACTTGGATCATGAAAGTAAGCACAGTTATTCTTTACATGCTCTAGATTCTAGATACGTACTGAGAAAGGATTTTCAAAAATTCAGGCCGCAAACATGTTAAATGCTAAACATTAAGTTATGAGATTTTATTATATTTCTCAAACATCTATTGAGACACGAACTAACTAAAAAGCTAATATTTTTCTTATATACGGTAGTATTTAAATGTCATAATTGCAGTATCAATAGTCATTGCAAAGATTCCTTCCCTCAATGTATCAAAAAGTCATCTTAAAATTTAAATATCTAAAACATTTTGGCATTTCGCATTTTTGAGATGCAGGAAATTATGTAACCTCGACAATCCAAGAAACAATCGAGGTTTATGGGTGCAAACCACCTGAATGTGGTGCCTGTTTCCTAATGGTAGAAGGTTATTTTGCCGTAAATATGTGTAACGTATAAGACAGAGCATCGGGACTCAAGATGTTAAAAATAAAAATAAAGTTACAAATGTAGTTTTATTTAATAAATACGCATGATGCATTTAGTGAAGAATATTAAGGAAATTAAATAGAAAATATAAGGCCGAGAATATATAGTGGAACAGCAAAAAGCACTTATGTGTTCATATTTAAGTACTGTACCATAGCTGTCCCATCGTCACTAAAAACGTTAACGTCGTCGCTACATGAGTTGGTTCTTTCATTCATGAGGATTTAGAAATAATGGGATGAAAGTGTAGATGTTGACTTTACACAATCCGAGTCCACGTCCGTCTGAGAGATCTCGAGAGAAGCCTTAGGTGACCCTTTGTATCGTTATGATCACAGAGACAGCTAAACTATAGAAGAGGCCTGCCTGGCTCAGTTTTAGGCGTTGCACCAAGCAGGAGGTTTAATGGAGCTAAACTCTGACTCTGTCGTAGATGAGGACTCCTGATTATAGAGTCAAATCTAAGACAGTGTCTGATTTTAGACGCTGCACTAAGCGGAAGATGTAATAGAGCTAAACTCTGAATCTGTCGTAGATGAGGACTCCTGATAATAGAAGTCAAGTCTAAGACATTGTCAGATTTTAGACGCTGCACTAAGCGGAGAGTGTAATAGAGCTATACTCTGACTCTGTCGTAGATGAGGACTCCTGATAATAGAAGTCAAGTCTAAGACATTGTCAGATTTTAGACGCTGCACTAAGCGGAAGGTGTAATAGAACTAAACTCTGACTCTGTCGTAGATGAGGACTCCTGATAACAGAAGTCAAGTCTAACACATTGTCAGATTTTAGACGCTGCACTAAGCGGAAGGTTTAATAGAGCTAAACTCTGATTCTGTTGTAGATGAGGACTCCTGATATTAAGAGTCAAATCTAAGACAGTGTCTGATTTTAGACGCTGCACTAAGCGGAAGGTGTAATGGTGCTAAACTCTGACTCTGTCGTAGATGAGGACTCCTGATAATAGAAGTGAAGTCTAAGACAGTGTCAGATTTTAGACGCTGCACTAAGCGGAAGGTGTTATGGTGCTAAACTCTGACTCTGTCGTAGATGAGGACTCCTGATAACAGAAGTCAAGCCTAAGGCAGTGTCAGATTTTAGACGCTACACTAAGCGGAAGGTGTAATGGAGCTAAAATCTGACTCTGTCGTAGATGAGAACTCCTGATAATAGGAGTCAAGTCTGTGACAGTGTCAGATTTAGGCGTTGCACTAAGCAGAATGAGTTATAGAGCTAAAATCTAAAATCTGACTCTGTCGTAGATGAGGACTCCTGATAAAAGGAGTCAAGTTTACGACGCTGCACTAAGCGGGAGGTTTTATGGAGCTTAAGTCAACATTTCCATTTAATCAACCGACCATAGCTACGTTACGTGAAAAAGTGCTGGATGCACTATAAATTTATGTTTATTTTAAAGGACTGTTTATAAGTAGGCACACTTATATCAAGCTAAATTATTTTGTCACATTACGTATACATAAGTAAGGAATGCTATTGCTAAATAATAATTGAGTCGTAATATTTAACAAGATAAATCTGTCATTTTCCTCAATATTTACCATTTTTTATTTTTATCATTGGCAATTTATCTTTGGCTAGGAAGTAATTAACGATTTCCTGAAGATCTTTTATAGGTGGAATTTTGCCTCTTCCAGCCTATATATTTTAAAGGAAGAATAAATACTATTGCTCCCCCTCCTTAAAACAAAGAACAATGTGTTACTCGCGTACTTTGGTACGTTTGTAAATCTGTCGTTAATATAGTTAAAAGGTCGAGAAATGTTTTTTTAAGCTGCTAGCTACCATTTCTAATTAAAAAAACATTATTATCATTAGAAATAATAAAGCTACAGATATCAAACTGTGCGCATAGGTAATCGCAAATAAGAGGAAAAAAATAGTGTTATTCGCTTCGATATTAACAAATTGGAGCCTGCTCAAAAATTATTAAAGCGAAATAACAAAAAAACCAGTATTATTAAAAATTAACAGTATTATAAAATCTTTTATCACAATCCGCAATTTAGTTATTTATTGCAATATTGGAGGAACAAAACACTGATTAAATTTTACTGTAATAGAGGCAGTATACGAGGTTATATCTTGTATAAAAATGTATATTTAGTTATTCCGCATTGGTTTTGTTTTTATAGTTGTAAAGTATCATTTTTACGCCGGTATTTTTTATATATTTTGAATTAAAATGAGGTACAGCTAATTAAGGTTTTAAAATATGTGTTAATAGAATAACTTTCACTATTAATATAGTATACAACTTGGAAGTTTTAAAAATAGAGTAGAAATAAAAGAACAAACTATGATCTGAACCAAATGGATACTTTCACTTTGAAATGTAAACGTTCGTAAATTTAATTAGCCAGAGAGGATAGTAACGTTATACGTTAATTATCGCCGCCAAATAAACATTTCAAAGAATTAATTTGAAACAGATCACTTGCCCGATATTAATAATTAGCGAATAAATTAATCACTAGGTAACCAGTTAAATGCAAAGGCATTTTCCTCAACAGGTTGCATAACATGCATGAGTACCAATAATAGTTTATGGCATCCCAGATGTTTAGATAATCTTCGTCTGATAACAATAGAGCAATAGTGCAATAGCCAATTTGCGTTGTACAAGGAAATAACATAGTTTTCTTGAAATTGATACATAATTTTCCGAAATAAATAAATCGATCGTCAGAAGCAGTGATTTTGGTAAGGTCGGAGTGGGATTTTTTCAAAACAGTTAAAAATAAGAAATAATCACTATTTACATTCAAATTAAAGTTTTAGTATCTTGATATATTTAAGAACCACGTTCAGAAACGAAGATAAACGTAACCATTTATGCTCACTCAAAGTATCAGATTTCGATCTCTTTATCTAGCCTAATCATTATTTTCTAAAATGTACACGCTTAAAACGAACCGACAGATACATGAATTACTGTTTTATTTTATTAGCTAACATTATACATTCATTAAAGAGGTGAAATTTTCTTTGTACCTAATTATCTATCAGTGATACAACTATTACTTGTGTGTCTGACCGTAGATTTTAAGTGTATCACGTATCGAAATTATAACGAGAGAAAAATCATCGCTTTTAAAATTTGTATACCAGTTTGGTAACCACATTTAGACCCTTACAAACACTAGCGTGTCTGACAAGATGTTTTTACCTCTATCAATTTAATTATTATATATTTATATATTTAATTTTATATATATATTTTTATTATATTATTATTATTATTTTATATTATTATTTACTGAAAACCTACGTTGTGTGCTTAATCAGTGCAAATTAGCTCTTGGCTATTGGACAATAAGTAATACAGTAATACCTACCCTAACATAACCTAACCTAACGTCACATAACCTAACCTAACTTAACTCTAATGTAATCTAACCTAACCTAACATAACCTCACCTCATCTCACCTCACCTTGCCTAACCTATCATAACCTTAACTTATCTAACCTAACCGTAACCTAATGTAACCTAAATATGCACCATGCATTACAAAACCATAAAAACCCTGTTCTAACGATTTTAGTAAAATGTTTATTGTTACAGTTCATCGTATTATTATTAGCAAAACTATTTTAAAATGTAGGTTCACAGAAAACACATATTGATTCATCACAACAGAACATTAAAAAATAATGTATTATAAATTGAACACGTTTGAGACACTATATTACATAAATGTAACCAATTTTAATAGCAAATAAAATTAGAACTATATATTTGAAAATAATAATTACATACATTGAAAAATATCATTAACAATTTTAAATTCAAGGATCTTTCAACTTTAGTAAATTGAATAACTTAAAAAACTGTCGCTGTTACTTTTACTTCCTTACAATAAAATATAATTATTCCATGTAACTATGTCCATTTTTATGGTGGAAATATGTAATGCAGAACAAAAATAACTACTTTGTGAAATATTTTAAACACTTTGTCTTTTCTTCTAATGATATGGTAAAACTGACTTTGCTTTCGTCTGTGGAGTTGAAGTAATAAATTGGCGACCTTTTACTTATCGTTCATTGTTTTACATCAAATTTGTTTGTCTCATAGTAAATAAAATGGAATGTCATAGTATTGTCTCTAAAGGCAAATATTGTATAGCAAACTGCATCTGTTAGCAAATTTGGTTTTATTCAATACACTAAAATATTATGAGTTTATAAAAAATACTGCAGTGAAAAAACTTTACTATTAAAAATATTTGCAAAAAGTACAGGATAACAATGCAATAGTTTTACCAGAACTTTACAAATGCTTGGTTGTCATACAGATACTTCTTTTTAACACCTTGATAAAAAAGAAATTCGTTTCCAGACCCTAAAAGGGTTAAGGGCAGTCATAAGCTAATCTAATACAAAACAAACCCATCATTCGCTGTATAGTGCCTATACTATGAAATGGTCAGCTCACTTTAATATGTTACTTAAACCAGTGGAGTAATTACGGGTGAGTAATAGAACCCCACCTAAGAGCCATAAAACATTGATACAATAGTAAGATCTTTTAATTTTAATTAGTCATATTAAATTAAATTAAAATGTATTCAAATATTTGCACCCCCTCCCAAAACTAAGTCCTAGGTACGCCACTGCATTGAACCCAGTAACTGAGAGATTATTGGCATATTTACAATAACGTGGCTCTGAAAGAAGTAAAATGTTGGTAAAACATGACGAGTATTGGAAAAGTAATTGAAGATAAGAAGCTGCGCAGAGTCTTAGCAGAACATTCTGACTGAATTTTAGATATACTTTGAGAACATCTTGATCAGAAACTTGAAGAACAATCTTGTTTCAATAAAACTTCGTTATTCCTTAGTCTCTCAACACTGTCTGGGTTTCGTAAAGTACTTATTTCAAACAAGGCAATAACTAAGCCTTACTTTTTATATTACGAAAATAAATTTCTTTAATTTTCAAACCTAAAACATCGTAATCGATTCTATATGAAATATTTCATTTTAATCTACCCGTTAAATTGTTCATCGTATAAATCACTTTTTCCACGAACCAAAAACATTACAGCCGTGATATTAAAAGAATTAGAAAAATTGTATGTTTATTGTTGATACTCATCTGACGGGTGTGGAGTACCAAGGGCAAGACACCGTGGGATACAAACATTTACTCCTCCCCAAAAAATTTAAATTTAACTTTATTCAAAAATAATGACTTTCAAATCAGGAATATAATTTTGTTTAAGTTGCCAATAGTATTTACTAATGCTTAGATTCCTATAATAGGAAAACAATAACAATACTCGGATACTCAATGGTAGTTTTTACTGTTGAACCCGAAATCAAGCTTTGAATACAACCCATTCTACAAAAAACGTTTTATAAACAACAACCAATGAGATCATTTGGATTTTGATCATATTGGTATGGTTGTTGTATGGACAAATGTTAACCTAGGATTGTCCTTGACTACATCCCAGAGGTCACAGAGTTGTGTGGCTTTTAACCAAAACTGTGCATTCTGTAGGAATGATATCAACTAGGATTTAGAATTCTCAATTATTACTGTACGGGGAAATTGCAATACCCCAATCACGAATGTTTAACGAATCACGACGAAGAACTGGTGTCCTTCAGTATCCTGCCGGGTGCGATCGAAGATGGTGCTAAAAGGACTTCAGGGACAGCTACCAGAATTCCCCAAACTGACTAACAATCAGGGATGATGATGTGGCGAGCGTTAGGGACGGCTACCGAAATTCACTAAACTGACCAAAATTCAGCTGAAGATGTGGCGAGCCTTAGGAACGGCTACCAGAATTCTCCAAACTGACCAACATTCAGCTGAAGATGTGGCGAGCCTTAGGAACGGCTACCGAAATTCACTCAATTGACCAAAATTCAGCTGAGATATGGCGAGCCTTAGGAACGGCTACCGCAATTACCCAAACTGACCAATATCCAGCAGATGTGGCGAGCCTTCGAGAAGCCGCGCATTTCGACTGCGGGCTATCTGTTCTACTTCGTGATGGGCTTCTTTTTCACGGTGGAGGCGGTGGGATGCTAGCACAGGCCCAGTTGAGCGGGGAATCTGCTCTGTGGCGTGCCACGGTCATCACCGCAGAGTACCTACTGCCACCCCTGACAGATGCAAGTTCGTGCGGAAAGTCATGAGTAGTCACCATCCTTCCCTACTAGATAAACTTCGGCATCACGAACAACGATATCTCTGCCGCTTTCATCACTCTCAAAGTGTTCCACGCCTTTCGCATTTTCAAGTTTTATCGACACTCACAAGGACTTTGTATTCTACATTATACTCTTAAATCATGTGCTTCTGAACTCGGGGTTTTTGTCTTCTGTATTGATACAGCTATATTTGGAACTGTCATGTTTGTGCGGAGCGGAATGTGGACGATACCATTTTAACTTGTACTCCTGCCGCTTTCGGGTATACCATTGAGACGATGGAAAGGTTAGAGTTAGTTATAAACTTTATATTTTTTACAAAACCAATTAAACCCTAATCAATGTAAAGTCCAAGTTAGATTGACGACAGATCTTTCATACCCAAGTACTTCGTAGTTTGCTTAAAAATAGAGTATTCGTATTTAAAGTGAAACCAACAAATACTGACAATAATGAGATGAATTCATGGTTAAAAATGAAATATGATTATTTTAATATAAGTAATATCGCAATTACTATAACTTCCTTATTTTATACTAAGAGAACAGAGCATATAAGCAGATTTAATAATAGTAAATGTAACAGTTACAAATACATTCAAATATTAGCAGGTTTTTAAACTTATATAATTTTTAAAACGATTGTAATGAAATAATAATAAACTATATCCGTTAATTAGATAAAAATACAGGATACCGAGTTCAAGGATGCCAAAATCATTTGAAGTTACACTGCCCCTGTGAATTTGGGTGTGCTTCGAAAATTCTTTTTTTGAGCTTCGCAATAAAACAAAAAGGATTGGAATAGGGGTTTTTTGCACCGAGTTTTATGCATTCTAATTGGACGAATTAAGGTGGTTTAGATTCGTATTTATGATTCCTTACACATACTCTCAGTTATGTTGTTTGTTTTAAGAAGGGAGCGTCTATTAAAAAATAAGTTATGAACTGATAACAGTTTATTTTAAATTATTTCAGATATGCCTACTTCGATAATTTATAAGACACTCTAAATGCTATGGAAATTTCTACATAGATGTTAGATATTGTGCTTACCACTATCGTAGAGATCACAGTCTGCCATTTTGGTGTGTGTGATATCCTTGTGGGACGCCAGGAACAGGACCACCTCCCTCTTCTCGTTCTTGATGGGAACAATGTCCAGCAAGCACCAGAACGGCGTTCCTGGAACAAAAACAATGAATAGACAAAGGCCATTTCAAGTTTCTTATTTCTGATGGGAACAATGTCCAACAAGCACCAGAACGGCGTTCCTGGAACAAAAACAATGAATAGACAAAGGCTATTTCAAGTTTCTTATTTCTGATGGGAACAATGTCCAGCAAGCACCAGAACGGCGTTCCTGGAACAAAAACAATGAATAGACAAAGGCCATTTCAAGTTTCTCATTTCTGATGGGAACAATGTCCAGCAAGCATCGAAACGGATGCACAAAGACCACTTCACTTTTCTCGTTCTTTATGGGCACAATGTTCAGCGAGCACCAGAACGGCTTTCCTGGAACACGAAATAAATGAATAGACAAAGGCCATTTCAATGCTCCCATTTCTTATGGGAAAAATGTTCAACAAAAATCGAAACGGATGGAAAAAGACCATTTCACTTTTCTCGTTCTTGATGGAAACAATGTCCAGCGAGCACCAGAACGGCGTACCTGGAACAGGAAATATAGTAAAATGTTCGGCCTTACTTGAATTTTTATATAACCTCATAATATTTCACAATAGTGGCCAATGATGCAAAACAATCCAACGGGTTTTAAATAATTATGTTTATGAACATAACTTATTTAAACCAAGCCAAATCCAAATTTAATAAACCGATTTTAATCTTAAAAGATTTTAGATTAAAATGTTCGAAAGTTTAAGTATTTTAACTATTTTCATATCAATTTTGTGTAAATTAACTTTAAAAACCAATTCTTTAGTTTGATTTTTTAAAATAAATCGATAATTACTTGCTTCCGAGTCTGCCGGAAGTGATTTTAAATCACTATATGTGGTAATGGCCTGATTTCCAATACAGCTGAGATCTGGGAAAGTCATCGTTTCCTCGTAGCTAAATCAGCTGATTTTCCCTCTACCAAACATTACTTTCTTTATGTAAACATGGCTTTTCCTTCGCAAAAACGTTTTTCCCTATAAAACACAATTGAAGTCCTGAGCGATTTCGTTATTTGTTTTAACAGTCATTAATTCAGATTGCCGATTTTAGCACCTAAATGAATTATAAAGTAGTGTTAGGTTTCCGTATGGAAGGATAATTACTATGCTATACAATATCATAATATTTTAAAATATTTCTTGCTATTTTTGCTAAGTATTGTTTAATGATCGCCTCAAAGTTCTATTACGGGCTATTATAGCATTTTGCTATATAGGTCACTTTTGAGATTATTAATGAAATGCACTATTAGATGTCATTAATGATATTTAAGTAGAGAAAAACAGTGTTTACTTCACTTACATTATTTTTAGTACCAAAAATTTATAATGTATACAGCAATGCCATTTTACATAGCTTCTATTTTCTAAAGAATATCTAAAACTACAATATCTACAATATTACAATCATCAGAAAGTCCCTAGCTACACATAAAGGCGCCATTTTGTTTCTCACTCATTGGTTTTGTTCAGAAACTATACAAACGTTCGATTTATGAATGTTTAAAATAGCTTCACAAAATTTCGAAAAACAAAATATAGGCAATATTAATAAAAAACTAAAACCGAAATTGTGGCCATTTGTACTTGAATAGTTTACATAGGGCTAATTGTACGAAAACGTTAAACAAATAATTGTTTTTGGACATTAAAAAAAATCTTACGACACCTTATTTGTAAACATTGATTAATATTAAAAGAGATTTGTTAATTTTGTATGGTGCTTGGCTGTCTGTAGCAGGTTACTGTTACGTTTAGATACTCGGTCCCTCTACAAGAATGCAACAATCACAGAGCACCTAAAATAATTTTAACAGTAAAAAAGAGTGGTTAAAAAAATTAACTAATTTCCTTTTTTTAGTTTTCTTAATTTTAATGTTGTAAAGTTATATGTACAATTTTATGTCTGTACGTACTGGACTTGTTGAAGATTTCAATATAATATTTAGATTTAGCTTATAGCTCAGAAACAAAGATTTATATTGTAAAGAGTTCTAAAACACATGTTTTAATTTAGACAACAAACTAGCCGATAAAGCCATTTCTAACATTTATAGAAATTTCTTTGAAATACTGTATATGAAGCTGATACATATTTAAAAAATATCGGAAACATAATTGAAAAAAATGTTACTCTTGTGTATCATTAACACTATATACACAAGGTAGGAGTACGCCACACCAACTGTCATGTAACAGACTATTTCTGTGGTTGCATGGACAATAATTCATACTCTACAGATGATACATCTCTCGAAATGTCTAGCGGATATATTGTGTATCATTAACACTATACACAAGGTAGGAGTACGCCACACCAACTGTCATGTAACAGACTGTTTCTGGGGTTGCATGGACAATTCAAACTCTACAGATGATACATCTCTCGAAATGTCTAGCGGATATATTGTGTATCATTAACACTATACACAAGGTAGGAGTACGCCACACCAACTGTCATGTAACAGACTGTTTCTGTGGTTGCATGGACAATTCATACTCTACAGATGATACATCTCTCGAAATGTCTAGCGGATATATTGTGTATCATTAACACTATACACAAGGTAGGAGTACGCCACACCAACTGTCATGTAACAGACTATTTCTGGGGTTGCATGGACAATTCATACTCTACAGATGATACATCTCTCGAAAATGTCTAGCGGATATATTGTGTATCATTAACACTATACACAAGGTAGGAGTACGCCACACCAACTGTCATGTAACAGACTGTTTCTGTGGTTGCATGGACAATTCATACTCTACAGATGATACATCTCTCGAAATGTCTAGCGGATATATTGTGTATCATTAACACTATACACAAGGTAGGGGTACGCCACACCAACTGTCATGTAACAGACTGTTTCTGGGGTTGCATGGACAATTCATACTCTACAGATGATACATCTCTCGAAATGTCTAGCGGATATATTGTGTATCATTAACACTATACACAAGGTAGGAGTACGCCACACCAACTGTCATGTAACAGACTGTTTCTGGGGTTGCAATGGACAATTCAAACTCTACAGATGATACATCTCTCGAAATGTCTAGCGGATATATTGTGTATCATTAACACTATACACAAGGTAGGAGTACGCCACACCAACTGTCATGTAACAGACTGTTTCTGGGGTTGCATGGACAATTTCATACTCTACAGATGATACATCTCTCGAAATGTCTAGCGGATATATTGTGTATCATTAACACTATACACAAGGTAGGAGTACGCCACACCAACTGTCATGTAACAGACTGTTTCTGTGGTTGCATGGACAATTCATACTCTACAGATGATACATCTCTCGAAATGTCTAGCGGATATATTGTGTATCATTAACACTATACACAAGGTAGGAGTACGCCACACCAACTGTCATGTAACAGACTATTTCTGGGGTTGCATGGACATTTCAAACTCTACAGATGATACATCTCTCGAAATGTCTAGCGGATATATTGTGTATCATTAACACTATACACAAGGTAGGAGTACGCCACACCAACTGTCATGTAACAGACTATTTCTGGGGTTGCATGGACAATTTCAAACTCTACAGATGATACATCTCTCGAAATGTTTAGCGGATATATTGTGTATCATTAACACTATACACAAGGTAGGAGTACGCCACACCAACTGTCATGTAACAGACTATTTCTGGGGTTGCAGACATTTCAAACTCTACAGATGATACATCTCTCGAAATGTCTAGCGGATATATTGTGTATCATTAACACTATACACAAGGTAGGAGTTGTCATGTAACAGAGTTTCTGGGGTTGCATGGACAATTCAAACTCTACAGATGATACATCTCTCGAAATGTCTAGCGGATATATTGCTACACGTGACACTATGTCGTATGTTAAAATGCCATATGATTACTCTCAGTTTGATTACAAATTTTTATTCTGCGATTTTCTCGAGGCCATAAGACCATGTAAAAGTTAATCCTCAGGCAAACCCAAATGCTCGACATGCACCATCATCAACTCGGTCTTGCTTATATAGAAATGAAGCTTCATGTACAATCTTAAATGTTCGTTCTTGAGATAACGTATAGGCAGACAAACGAAAGAAATACAATTTCTTTCAGCAGTGGTAGGTTTCACTAACGCTTAGGTAATAAACTTTCAGCCCCCCGAATCATTATAACTCACATACATTTTTGACACGTGTGAGTCCATACAAAATTATGTTAAATGTCCTTGGAGATCAAGAAAAATATATATTTTGGAGAGAAGTTTACTGAAAGAGCGGGTTCATGCGTATTGCAGTTACAGCGGTTGATTTTGGCAGGCTGGTATAACAAGATTATTGAACTAATTACCTAACTAGCCGAATGACCGCAGAGAGATTAACTGATTGTGTACGGTTTTGTTCTAGCCGTATTGTTCCATCGCACAATGGAATTGATGTAGCGTATATTAACAAACCTACATCACGGTAGGAAAATAGTTGTTGTTGGGGTTACTAAGACATTAGAATTTTTTAACCTTTATTTTAACAATATTTTAAAATCATACGCATTGTTTTTATGTATAAAATGTTTTAAAATAAACTGGTATATGTTACGTCTAAAGCATCCCTTTTGAATTTTTCTTATTGTCAAAATTGAAACCTTTTTAACAATTGTTTGAAAAAGTTAAATAAAGATAAAATGAAAAAATAGTATAATATGCACTTTTTATATATTTTAAAGAGCAATTAGTTCCACTTCCTCGAATAAGACCTTTGGTAGGAGTTTCTTGGTCAACTTTGAAATAAAATGGAAAATAAAACAAAATTTTGGAATTCTCAATTCTAAATAAATGACCGTTGATTTTATTATACACAGCTAAGATAAATACATGATTTTTTTAAATTTGGGAGATAGCTTAGTATTTTCAGCAGATGGGAAATGCTATTGTAGAACTAATTTATTTTGGAAAATTAAGCAAAATAAACATACATTTAAAACACACAAATTGTATAAAGAATATTCCAAAAGATTTAAATTTTTGGAATCTATCTAAGAAAATTATTTGGCAAGGGAGAGAAAATCTGTTAATTTAGTAATGCTCATACCGATGCTCTTTAGTAGGAAAAGAATTTAATAGATGAAGGTTGAGTGGGACGGGTTGGTATTCATAAAATTAATTTAAAAAAATTATAATTATATTCAAACACAAGCAAAATTATTAAAATTTTTCAAGATGGTTAGAATTTTCAGTAGAAAATAATCTGCTTAAAAAAGGTTTTTCGGTATTTTTTGTATTATAAGGCAGGACTCAGTCATACCATGTGTCGTATAATAAGCTTCGCTAAGGCTGCATGCAAAATTTTAAGTCCATAGTCACTCTTGTACCTAAGTTAAATTTGTTGACAAATTTATTTATGCTACGATTTTCTCAATGTCAACGGGGTTACTCATTAGATAAATGTAAAAATCTTTGCCAATGCTCGGTGAAATTATATGGAGTGGCATGCGCCATCATCAAACACGATATTCACATCATGTAGAAATGAAGTTTTGCAAAATTTCAAGTCTAATTTAGTCTGTTCATTTCTTTTTCGAGACATTGTGTGGACAGACATAAGGTAGAAATAAAAATTCCTCAAATGGATAGGTTTCGCTTACGACCAGTCAATTAAAATTTACATGGTTCTTTATTGTGTTTTCAATGCATTCAGTGTTAGGTGCACGAATCGCTGACAACACGTAAAACCAATTTTAGATTATCTGATCTCCAATGCAGTATAAAGGTGTAACCCAGGTTTGGATAATTCATAGTGATGACATCACTCTTTTCAGAGGCACTTGGCAACATGATTTATCTTCAACAAGTACTTTGTTTACCCAGCTATATAAACTGATACATCTTATTTATTGATCCAAGTACAATATTACAAAGTAGAAATACGTCACACCACGTGTCACAGCAACACAATCATACAAAATAAGAAGTTGACATGAAAATGATGCATTATACGAGGGGTATTAGAAAAATAAGGTTCCCTATGCCGCCGAGACAGAATGCGATATGTTGAGAGAAATCTGGCAACACTGTCTTACTCATCAACTCTCCCTCTCTCTATCCATGCCACTCGCGCCTCGCTACGCCCATCAGTGCCGGCCTAGCTGCCTTCGAAGATAGAGCTCTCTGTCATTGTTACCGCCAGATGCGAAATTCGTGCTGTGATACGTTTTTTAAATGCAAAACAGATTTTATCTATTGAAATTCATCGTCAGTTAATCAAAGTTTATGGGGAAAACTGCATATCTGTTTAACACGTTCGGAAATGGTGTAGAGAATTCAGTGAAGGCCGCATGGAAATTCACAATGAAAACCGAAGTGGACGGCCTTCAGTTTCAGATGGAGTTATTGAAAAAGTTTTGACAATACTGCTTGAAAATCGGAGAATCACCATTCACACGAACAACAGTAAACTCTGACAGATAATGCGACACATTAAAAAAACTGAGACGCGCGATCCAGAACCGCCGGAGAGGAAGATTGTCCAGTGGCGTGAGGCTTCTCCATGACAATGCTCGACCTCATGTCTCACGTCAAACTCAAGAACTGCTGACAAATTTTGGCTGTACTATTGTGCCCCATCCCCCCTACAGCCCAGACCTAGCCCCAAGTGATTATCACTTATTCCAAAAATCAAAGGAACACTTGGGTGGCCAACGCTTCAGTACCGATGATGAAGTCAAGGAAGAGGTTACTCAAAGGATTGGCGGCAGAATTCTACATACGGGGATAGAAAAGTTGGAGCATCGTCTACAAAAGTGTTTGGACAGAAACGGTGATTATGTGGAAAAATAGCTTAACTTTTACGTGTTAAATTGATGTATAACACCAAGTAGAAATATAGAGCTGTCTATTTAAAAAAAATCATGGGAACCTTATTTTTCTAATACCCCTCGTAGAACTCTGCAGAAATGAAATTTCATTCAAAATTAAAACTCTAAATATGAAACCCTTCTCGGCATATCTTGCTACATAATACATTAAAACTTTTATACATGAAATTGGGTATCATATCAGACTTTAAATAATAGAAGTTTTCTACATGCCAAGTCACCATAAAATGATGTTGGATGTGTTAGAATAGCTAGGTTGCACTTGTTAATATCTCGTTTAATCTTTAATGAGTGTACTGAGTTTGCTTACAAATTTATTTTTTCCTGCTATTTTCTCGTTGCCATCATGGTTACCCATAAAACCAATGTAAAATATTCGCTAACGCTCAGCCAAGTCCCATAGAGTGACATGTACCAACATCTAACTCAGTGCTTCTCATATATAAATGAAGTTTAGTGCTCAATTTAAAATCTATAGGTCAGATTATTTTAGAGATATCGTGAGCACAGACAGACATAAATGAAATTTTTTCCAGCCTTACGAGGGATAAAAATTTAAAGACCAGCCAATAAATTCATAATTAATTTAAAGTGGTTCTATGAATATCCTGTATTTACAAAACATATATATCAAGGCTGAGGCCAACATTGTCTTGACACATAAAAAATATACCTAATAAAAACCGAGAGAACCACATTAAGAGCTCTTCGTTATTCCAATAAATATTAAAACATAAATTTATATTAATATCACAAATGAAATTATAACAAGTTCTTATATAAAATTTTTTTTGTATTTATAACTTTAGTTAAGATATAATTTTAATCAAAACAATAATTTTTAATCCATACAAAAGCCCTACTAAACCAACGAAATAAATGTTTGAGTTTAAAAACTTGGGGTTTTCTAATTCTTAACACAATTTTGGAAGTATAAATACTTAAAATGTTTTTGGTTAGTAGAATTTTTTGCACGAATAAAAATATAAAACTATTAAATTCTATAAATTAAGAGTTACAAATGTAAATAAGTCATGATGTGTAAATGATGTGTCAACGTGGTTTGATCAAGAAAACTGAAATGTAATACTGAAATGTAGCCCCCATCAAAACAACGAAATAAATTCTTAAGTTTAAAAATACGGAGTTTTCTAATTCTTAACACAATTTTTGAAGTAAAATACTTAAATATATTTGGTTAGTAGAATTTTTTGTATTGATTATAAAACTATTACATTAATTATTGTATTCCATTCTCATAAATTAACAGTTACAAATGTAAATACGTAATTGTGTAAATAATGTGTCGACGTGGTTTGAACAGGAAAACTGAGATGTTAAAAGTATTCTTCCCTTTCAATAGAATTTATTTTTGTTACCGTGCGGAAGGTTTTCCAATATTAAAAATTATTCGTTCAACACATATGGAAAGCTGACATTGATTGACGTGGACTCTCAAACATAAAAGCCAATAATCCTTACACGTTTCCAAAGTTTACTTGGATTCTGGAACAGGAAAACCTGATCCAAATCGAATGTTCAAACTCATGTATTTGTGGCTCTGATTTTCTTGTTTTCGTGAATAAGCCCTAGAAATAATAAACTGCTTAGTTGCCTTGAACGTTGATGTTCGGAGAATTAACCTTGAACAAGGGTCGATTCTAGGTTCTAGAACACATTTAGATGCACGCGCGTGTGATGTGTGCCACTGTATTGGTCACATTTTTAATCAGATATATTTTATATTTTTTCATATTCGTATTTTGGTATATAATTTCCTTTATTAATTATATTGTTTGAGTTATATAATAGACTTAACAAGGAAGAAGGTGTTTAACTTGATTTATTAAAAATATTAAAATTATGAACAGTGATTGAAGTTTAAACCAATAAATAAGCATTACGGTTTTCAAATTGGAGAACTTGCTAGCATCATTGCTTTAATTGCGTAATGAACACAGATGGCATAAAAGCAACAAAAAATTGCTTTAAAAAGAGAAATGAAATCGCATTCTAACGCGAATTCGTCAGGGAATTTGCTCCAACATTGTTAGTACTTCTGAGAAAATTATTTTTCCGTGTACTACACCGGAAACTCCACAATGTTAAGAGAGGATTCTAAGTTATGAGTTTAGTTAAAAGATCTTATTTTTAAATCCGTTAACGTGGTCTTGTTTAGTTATACGGCTATCATATGGCCTGGTATTGCTAGTTCTTTGGCACACATAAATGAATCCATTTGAAGACAATTTTGACAAAATAGGAAGGGGGAATTCAAGAGATTTTCCTGATATATAAATGATTATTGGTAATAATTCCTATCAAGTACATGGCATCGTATCGTTGACGGTCCTTCTGTATCCTTGTCCGTGTGATAGCTCTTGATACTTACTATAGATTTGAAACTTAATACGTTGGTTGTTACCTTTAAAAATCTTTTGAGGTAAAAAGTCCTTAAATTTTAAATTTTGTTGTTCTCTTAGGACAAGAAGTTTTTAAATTGCACTTAGTCCTATAAGGCCCTTTGCACTGCTTCCGGAGTGACAGGATATTCAGGATGTAAAAGGATAGGAGTAGGGGCCACCTCCTATCGAGATCCATGAGAGAGAATTTAGGGCACTAATCTCAAAGTCATGTCCCTCGAAAGAAAGCAGCTGTGCACCAGCCTCTCCAATAAAAGCAGGCAGGGGGTGGCACACCCTTATTTTAAGGCTAGCAAGATCCTCCGACACTTAGGGAACGAACCTCACCAACTCCAACAGTCATCTCCTGCAGTAGACTAGACCTAACGAATTACCCTTGCACCCCAGAATATCGACATTTGCGCTCCTGGACATCCATAAGGTTACCCAGATTGAAGTGATACATCGGTTTTTGCTGAGCCCAGTGGTAGGTTCAACTGGAAGGTATAAACCAGCCAGAAGTGATCCCTGCTGGGGTAAATTGGTCTTATTGGTAACCATAATATCAACAAGTCAGTCGCAAAATAAACAAACTAAATGTATTATGAAAGGAAATCGTGGCAATTTGTTGAATTGGTTGGTTTCATAAGAATAGGCTCAGCTGATTGTAAAATTGATGTGGTTTAAATCAGTTCTGTAAAGACTTCAGTTACGTTCTGTCTGATTGTTTGACTCTCCGTTATATTGGTTTATTTATTCCCTTAAATTTCTTTCCTCAAAGATATGTTACCGTTCTTTGGGTTTTTTGTTGAGTGACATTGGACAGTAAGAGTATTGGCGAAGTTGAAGAAAATTAAAGGAAATCAAGAAAGGTTCTCGATAAAAGTCCGCGCCGTTCGATTTAAAGCGTGGGTGGTAGTGACGAGGGGGAGGTAGATTTTTTCGTCACTCCACAATACCTTTCACTCAGGAATGACGGACAAGCAATTTATTTACACCGAGTGGTGAATTCCTATTCAAAATAACAATTTAATGTCTGTTAAGTGCCGATTATTGCTGTAAAATAGGAATTAACAACACAAAAAATTAAAAAAATAGGTAATCGAACACATACCAATTGATAAAAGCATATCCACCATAAAAGGGAACGCCTTGAATTGCACATAAATAATCAAACAATAATAGGCTATTTAGCAAGTTTTTACTACTAAAAGTTCTAATAGTTTATTACAACACTAATATCGTAACAATAAAATATAGAAGCAAACAATACATCTAAAAAAAGAGAAAACCTAGTTATTATTCTTGATATGTAGAGCCAGCGACTGGTAAATTCCAACAAATCTCAAAGATTAAAGCTTTACTACGAACTACGTAAAACATTTTTATGGATTCAATTAGTGTAATTGGATTGTTTCTCATACACCCGATGAAAACTGGTTAATCCAATGTGATTCAGTTGATGATATTAAACTCACACGATGAAACCGCCAATCTCTAACCAAGAATATTGCTTTTATTTTTATAACTATATATATATACAGTATGTAGTCTTACTGGTTTAATGTAATTGATAAAGTAGAATTGAATTGATAAGTAATTGAAAACTGACGTCACGTGAGTCACAATATACACGGTTTGAATGTTGAGTTTAGCTGCAGCTCACCCTCTTTTTATTGCAGCGTCTGGTATCTGACGCTGTCTCAGATTTGACTCCGGGAATCTTGTATATAGGTATCTTGACTCCTGAAGAGATCCAAAGATAGTCGGTGACGAGGAAACTCAAAATGAACCTATAAATCTCTTCACACTAAAATGACTCAAGAATCCAGGAGACAAGTCTTGAGATATCAGACGCTTCAATAAAATGAAGGCGAACTGGAGCTAAAATCAACATTCAAATTGAACCCCTCCAACCATAGTTACTTTATACACGGTTTGCTACAAATGAGTTGATAAGTGATATTTATTCTGCTTTTTTCTCGTTTTAACATTTTACTCAAAAGATTTAATGTAACCAAAGTCACTTTTTGATTGCCAGAAATTGAAACTTATTATTGACCAATCTGTCGATTTTAAATAACAACGTAAATAATTTTATACCAAATTTATTCAATTTAGGATAAAAAATATTTAATTTTGATGTATCTTGGAAAAAAGTATGCAATTTGCAATGATTTTCACGGTTACTTCTGCAATTTAAAAAACGGCTAATATATTCTAATGAATTTTTCTCGTGATTCATAAACGTTGCAATGATTATACCAATATCTTATAAATTATAATAATCGTGATATCATTAATTTAATTGTTTACTTCTACTGCAACTATTATTGCTTTTAAGCAGTTGTAAAGTCTCAATGATCCAATACGCTGATGATGTAATAAAATAAAGTTTTACTTTGTTATTACAAAAAGCTCAAAAAACTCTAAAAACTTTACAGTTGAGCGTCACTTGAAGACATGGAGAATTTTAATTTCCGTCTATCTGTTCGTACGATCTCTCGAGAATTGTAGACCTAGATCAATCTCGAATATCAACTGACTTATAGACTAGAAATTGTGCATGAAGCTTTCATATAGGTAAAATGAGGCTTTTTATCCTTCTAGGTCGATCCTCACAAAAAAGCGTTCTTAACGACCGATTAATTTCTGATTTACCGTTTTATTTAAGGATAATCTCTTCTATTATTTCATAAGAAATTTAGGTTTGATTTTATACAGTGTAAATTAATTGTGACAATTCGGCCAATTTTGAAAATTTGAAAATCCTCAATAAAAATCTTAATGCACTGAGGAACGGGAGACAAATAACCACTTTCGCGAGTAAATACGATTACGATTCTAGTGCTTGAGCGTTCACTTCGACCCATTTCAAGTAAATTCTATTTGCTAGTCGACCTTAAATAATCCCTCTGTCAAGACTACGGAGGTTTAATTTTCGTAACCATGGTTCAATGTTAGAATCAGTGTACGAGTAAATGTTTCTATTTATTATACCCTACAGTAAATCTGAAATACTGCACAATCCAGTATTTTCGTAACCATGTTTAAATGTAAAAATTGGTGTACGAGTGAATTGCTTCGATGTATTATGGCCTACTGTAAAACTGCAATACTGCACAATCCAGTATTTTCGTAACCATGTTTAAATGTAAAAATTGGTGTACGAGTGAATTGTTTCGATGTATTATGGCCTACTGTAAAACTGCAATACTGCACAATCCAGTATTTTCGTAACCATGTTTAAATGTAAAAATTGGTGTACGAGTGAATTGTTTCGATGTATTATGGCCTACTGTAAAACTGCAATACTGCACAATCCAGTATTTTCGTAACCATGTTTAAATGTAAAAATTGGTGTACGAGTGAATTGTTTCGATGTATTATGGCCTACTGTAAAACTGCAATACTGCACAATCCAGTATTTTCGTAACCATGTTTAAATGTAAAAATTGGTGTACGAGTGAATTGTTTCGATGTATTATGGCCTACTGTAAAACTGCAATACTGCACAATCCGGAGTATTCGTAACCATGTAAGGATTGATATTTAGGTGAATCATTTATATCTATAGAACATTAAAAAATAAAATCGGGAAATACTGTCCATAACTTTATTTGGTAGTAAATCTCGCGACGCAGGTATTTTCGAGTTTTGTCTTCTGCACTTCCCACACAACAGGCTCCTGAACATCGCATGCCTTCCGTCCGTTCTGGAAATGCTGACCAAAGCTGTTTCTGCCCATACCCACTGATAAAAATTTCCCAATCGCTGTTATCCTTAATTAAAAAAAAAACTTTCTCCGCCTTTGATCATGTACTTCACTCTAGGAATTGTGTTTATGTTCCATCAGATATATTTTGGCAACTATTTTGGCAATAAAGATAAATTTAAAGCGGTGTTTGAACTACACAGAATGATTAAAAAGTTTTGAAACGCTTAGTTTTTTTCAAACCATTGCTTAATATAATACGTAAAATTTGCACAGGTTATATTACCTTTGTGTGTATACATACCATCACACGCATACAATGGGGTTGGGTGGGTGGGGGGTCGGTTGGCCAGTGGAGGGTTTCATAAAAACCTTTAATGTAAATATGGGTTGAATTAATTTTAAAGTCCTCATCTAATAGAGTTTGAATGCCACAAACCGCCTCTCAAAAGGTTGATCGAGTAAGAAATTATGGCATTTAGAAAAAAAAAAAAAAAAAAAAAAAAAAAAAAAAAAAAAAAAAAAAAAAAAAAAAAACACAAGTAACTGACTACTATTGGTGATTTCCTGTTTCTGTGGATTTTCCTGGGCATAGCTTATCACTGAAACAAGTCTTGGTGACATGCATTATCACTCAGTCAATGTTTACACAAAATATTTTATTTTTTTATTAGATATTAAATATTTTTTGTAGTGATGTGGTTATCGTATTTGATATTGTTCTGTTAAAATTTAATTCTGTGATTTAATTGTCCCTCAGTGAAATGGAAAGAATTACTTGACTTATGATGAGGGGATATGGTGAACGGGTTCGGCCTCATGAAGAAGTTGGTCATTGTTTAATGATATATTTCCCAACAGACCACCCATAACGAAGTCTCCTGTATTTAAAACAATACAACGTTTTGAGATGACTGGCAGTGTTAAAGATCGTCCAAGAAGAAGTGGTAGATCCTTATCTGCTACTAATGGAGATTAATCCTTAGAAATACTGCAAACAATTGTCATAGAGCCTATATCATCCATAAGACATGCAGCTACTTATCACCATGTAAGTCCTTATTCAGTGCTGAAAGTGTTAAAGAAAAACTAATATAAACCGTATAGTATTAAATTAGTCCAGGAGCTTTCAGAGGACGATTTAGACCGGATTCTGTGAAGTAATAATGACTAAGTGTTACCAATAACCTCAATTTAGCTAATTTTAGCTAACATTGTTTATTCTGAGAAGCTAACTTTGCCCTTAATGGGCAAGTAAGTAATAACAACTGCCGTTTATAGAGGGATGAAGACCCTTATTAGTTGAAGGAGAGCCATACGCAGAGACCTTTTACACAACATGTAATGGCGTATTTGTACCTTGTTGTATTTGTTAAGTATAGATTAGACACTTTAAGTTTCGCCCTTGATTATGAATGCTTCTGAGAAGATACGTCATCCCTACGGGACGAGTATGATCGGCCAGTGTACGCGGTTTTACGTGGTTCGCGTACCCGCTACCAGAGTCGCAACAATCGCTTCACCCATCAGCCCCTCCTTCCTTTAAGGCCTTTTCACACTGCAATCCACAGCGTCCATGGATGTCCATGGACGCCGTGGACGTGCCATTTCAAACTGCATGTGGACATATTTGTAGTAGATGTGTCATTTCCCCCGTCTACTCTTACAAACGTCAATTCTCTCATGACTACTCTTCTCGAAGACTCTCAGTCTTCGACAAAGAGATGATGTCTTCTGACGTGCCGTGGTGTAGTGATGGGTTTTGTGAAGACGTACCGTGGCGTGATTGTGAAAGTAGCAGTAGTGACGAAGAAACAGTACTGTTGTAGTCTTACAAATAGATCTAAATGGGTTCACCCAATAAACAAAAAACGAGAAAACTTTGGTGAGTACCACAATTTAATACGCGATCTCAAGTTGGATGACGACAGGTTCAAGACCTATTTTAGATTAAATAAGGACGAGTTCGAAGAAGTTTTGTCAATTATTGATGAAGACATCTCGATGTCCACTCGGATGTTCCAAGCTGATCGCTCCGGGATCGATCTATGTGGACGCGTCCAAGACGTCCTAGGACATACGTGGATGTCCATGTACGCCAGTTTGAATGGTCCCATTAAAATACATGTTAAGCAATTTTTTTCCATTCCCGTCCGTGGATGTCCATGGATGCCAGTGTGAAATGGCCTTTAACCCCTCGCCTGCCCACAAATGTCGGGGCTTGTCGGTGATAGTCGGGACTGCTCGGCTCTGTCTGCCTACTCTTTCGCTACCAGCTGTTGCCCGTTTCAGGCCTCTGAAACAACATTCTGAACTGCGCGCGCTGCACTACTGCAACACTTCCGCTTGGCGCTGCTCGCTGGTCACTAATAGCGTTAGCCGCTAGGTGGCACATACGTAGATGGACTTTAACGGGAACAATTTTATAATATAACAAATTCATAGCTTTGATTTGAATCCTTCTCAGAAGCTTTCATAATCAAGGGTTCAGTTTTTCTACTATCAATTTCAAGTATAACTTTATTTTCTCAAATATCCCGGACTAGTAGAGTAGTAAGGGTCGTGGAAGTTATTAGTTAGTGAAAGAGCCGCATCAGCTGGTGGGCTTCGAGAGATAATTCAGATCCTGGCACATTCTGCTTGACAGGGGTCGACAGGAAGTCGCTTGTCACGGATTCAAGAAACTTCTAATGTGCTATCCTGCAATTTTCACGAATAAAACCAGTTCAAATTCCCCGATAAGCTTCTTCTATAATTTTACTCTTGGAACTTAGATTGATAATTTTCTCTATTATCAAATCACAGAAAACGTGAGTAATTAACAAATTAGCTTTTTAGCTGAAAAATTTACGAATATAAGTAGTTTACTTAAATTATGAGGTTTATAAATACAATAGTTACTAATTGGAAATGCAATAAGCCTTTAAGCTCTAAATTCAAGATACAATGGGTTTTTTCTCTTAGGACAAGAAGCTTATAAATTGCACTTAGTCCTATAAGAACCTTAGCGCTTCTTCCGGAGTGGCAGGATATTCAGGATGGGTAGGACATTAGGGGGTAGGGGCCACCTCTTATCGAGATCCATGAGGAGAATTAGGGCACTAATCTCAAGATCATGTCTCCCCAGAAGAAGGTGAGGCCAGCTCTGAACCACCCTCTCCAGTCAAAATAGGCAGGGGATGGCACACCCTTGTTGAGGCTTGCAAAATCCTCCGACAGTTAGGGAACAAACCTCAACAAACTCCAACAGTCATCTCCCGCAGTAGGCTAGACCTATCAACCATCCTTGCCCTTGCACTCCAGAATCTCGTTATTTGCGGTTAGTGATGTGCCACTCCTGGACATTCATAAGGTTACCCAGATTTGACACATCGGTTTTTGCTGTGCCCAGGGGTAGGTTCAACTAGAAGGTATAAACCAGCCAGAAGTGATCCCTGCTGGGTGTATCCAATGGGTTAAATCACGATATTATTCTTGATCCTACAATATAAGTTTGCTTGAAGTGTGTTGAAACCGATGTAATCCATAGAATACTAAACTCGAAACTAAATAGTTTAAACTATATTTGTATGAAGTTTGTTTTAGACGATGGAAGGATTGTGAAATAAACTGGATTTTCCGGACATTTCCCATCGTTCAGTGATACAATAAATCACTATATTAGATTATGTTTTTTAAATAGATTGATTTTATACACTCGAGTTACTCGGGACTACATAGTCAATTTATTCTATATGGTATGATCTTGAAATAGGTTTACATTAAAATGTTGGCACTGGTGTAATTCGATCGTTGAATAATCAACTAACTCCTCATTTTCCGTTTCAAGTTTATAAATAGAATGCACAATCACCTGTTAGACCATCCGAAGTTAGTTGTGTGGATGTCAAATCTGAATTGTTCTATGAAATCAATTTATCGTAAACGTTTTGATTCCATAGTAAGAAGGGGGTAAAATTGCAATTCGGCGATTTAGGAATAAATGGGGTAGCTCCCTATAAATCTTCTAAGTTGTTTGCATTCTTCCATATTTCCCTACGACATGTGAGCGATGACGCGTTTAAAGTTGGAATAATCCACCCATTGACTACGAAATTTCGCGCCTGAGCGTTTGCACCACAACCCTTCCCCTACCTTTACACCCTGGGCAGAAATTCCTTAATTTGAGGTGAAGGTGAAATAAAAGGTTTTCATTATTTCAATTTTTAAATAGTTTTAAAATTTATGCATTTTTATCAAGTTAAAATTGTGTGATATAGCATGAAAAAGCAACTAAAGTGTGTATGTGTTAGCTTAAGAATATGTGATAAACGTAAATGTTTCGGCCTAGCATAAATATGACTTAATTGGACTGATATTTCTTACGAGTACATCTGTATGTTACACTATTACAACTAAGTGAAGACTATTACCTATTTAGAAGACTTTAAACAAAGATGTGCTCGATACATACACACACAGAGACGTCCGGTTATTAGAAAATTTCAATTTTTAAAAGTACTGTCGATCTTGTACTGTACCGGCTGCACCGCCTTTACTCTCTTTGTAAAGATACTCGCAAAAGACAGTGGCCCACGAGGACAAACAGGAAAAGGCTGAAAATTATTTTAAAAAACTACAGTAAAATAAGTGTTTCCAGAATTTCTAGTGGTTACAATGTAAGATCAAATCCCCTGAAGATTACCAGCAAAATACGCAAATTGAAATACCACCTACCACTACGATATACCACATATATAGAATTTATATTTATTCTAATTGTACAACAATTGTCGTTAAGTATAAGACCAATAAGTATTGAATTGTTAATTACTGGATGAAAGAGAGGCAATAATATCGTATAGTAATATATTCGGGAATGTTTGTATAACGTAATTTATATATATATCTTGCACAGCAACACAAGATTGCATGAGTCCTGAATTTAAAGAGTTTAAATTAAGCTTCAATATATTTAAAACAGTACAACTCTTTTAAGTAAATAGATTAGAAAATAGTATACAATTTTAGTAGCTTATCTAATTGGTGTGTTTGGGGTTCATGAAAGGTGAGCCAACCCGTTGGCAGATGTCGTCCATCATGCTGTTCATGAGGGCGTTAATTCAAGGTTAAAGTGAGATAGTGTTCGAATGGAAAATTTTATAGTTAGAAAAGCTACTAGACAAAATAATTTGTTTGAACACATTTCCATTTAAGGGGTCTTTCCTACACCATCGTCAGTGCCATTTTAATCAGTTAAAGGTGGGATAGTGGTGAAAAGCCATTTGAAAATGGGCAAGTTATGTCTCCGCGTCAATGACCATAGTTTAAAAACACGGGTTTAAATAATCAATAAAACTTACAAATACATATCACGGTCGCCACGTGTTATGAATTATTAATGGTGAATAGGTTTAAAATCGAAATAAAAGTTCACACAAACCTACATCAAAGTTATGTGTTTATGAAACATAGATTTCTAAAAGGCTATAGCTCAGAACACTCGCATTGCATAAGGATTAAGGTGGGGATGGAAGTCACGTTGTTTGATCTAGACCACCCTCGTGTTCTACTATCCTACATCAACATATAGAGCATGTAAAAACCGCAATTGCTTGTTCCTACACCATTCCAAAATACTATCAAGAATACGACAGTGTAAAATCCCCACTGCTATTTTGCTTTGATCTCGAATTTTGACACAAAGGTAATAGAGAGCAAAGTAGGGATTCTCCGCCGAGTAACACAACAATTGAGTGCACTACGACGTTTTAGACACGATCTGTAAGCACGGTAGAGCAACCTAGTTCTCTACACACAACGCTGCTATGGTGGGAAGGGTTGATTCAATGTAGACTTTTAGTTCAGCTCCAGTTCACCTTCCTCTTACTGCAGCGTCTGGAATCTGATGAGAATGCAGATTTAACTCCCTGTGAGAAAATGAGAATACCTCTTCCCTTATATTATACTACATTGTGTAGTCTAGGTGTGTCTTATGCTGAAAAGAGTTGATTTTGGGATTCTTCATTGCCGACATGTTTTTGGATCTTTTTCAGACAAACGTGACTCCAGATTCCAGGAGTTTTGGTCTGTCATAGACGCTGTATTAAGAGGGAGATGAACTGGAGCTGAATTCAAAAATCAAATTGGATCAACGCTTGTCACCAACAGCTGAGCGTAGAAATATAAAGTTATACTATATGACTAAATACATGAAAAATGCCGTAAATGCCAATTTGAATATGTTGAATAACCTTAATCAACTATAGGTAATTCTGAATTCAACGTAATAAGTGGACGAATTTTTAATCGTTTGGTATATTGAAAGAAAGTTCGGTAAATTAGCAGATTAATATAGCAAAAAATTTTAATGCGTATTGTTTTTTATAAAAATACGCTGTTTTACCAATAATTTTCAAAAACTAAACATTCAAAATGTAGACTTACAGAAGTAGGCCTAAAACCTGAAATCAGGAACAGTACAGTTTGCTCTACGTCCATCTCTATCTGGTTAAATTAGCAAACAAACTACATCACGTGCCTTGTAATCTATTACTGTACTCTACCTCTTTTGTAATCTTGTAAGCTATCTAGCTTGTAATCATATAATCTATATCTGTCAGTCTACAAAACTATGTCCGACACAGTGTGACTGAAGGCAGAGACAGTAATGTTTGCTCTACGTCAATCTCTGTCTGGTTAAATTAGCTCGCAAACGACCTCACGTGCCTTGTAATCTATTACACAAGTGATCTCTCTGGCAGTCTACAAAACTGTGTCCGACACAGTGTGACTGAAAACAGGAACAGTAATGTTTGCTCTACGTCAATCTCTGTCTGGTTAAATTAGCACGCAAACGACCTCACGTGCCTTGTAATCTATTACACAAGTGATCTCTCTGGCAGTCTACAAAACTGTGTCCGACTCAGTGTGACTGAAAACAGGAACAGTAATGTTTGCTTTACGTCAATCTCTGTCTGGTTAAATTAGCACGCAAACGACTTCACGTGCCTTGTAATCTGTTACACAAGTGATCTCTCTGGCAGTCTACAAAACCTGTGTCCGACTCAGTGTGACTGAAAACAGGAACAGTAATGTTTCCTCTACGTTCATCTCTGTCTGGTTAAATTAGCACGCAAACGACCTCACGTGCCTTGTAATCTGTTACACAAGTGATCTCTCTGGCAGTCTACAAAACTGTGTCCGACACAGTGTGACTGAAAACAGGAACAGTAATGTTTGCTCTACGTCAATCTCTGTCTGGTTAAATTAGCACGCAAACGACTTCACGTGCCTTGTAATCTATTACACAAGTGATCTCTCTGGCAGTCTACAAAACTGTGTCCGACACAGTGTGACTGAAAACAGGAACAGTAATGTTTGCTTTACGTCAATCTCTGTCTGGTTAAATTAGCACGCAAACGACATCACGTGCCTTGTAATCTGTTACACAAGTGATCTCTCTGGCAGTCTACAAAACCGTGTCCGACTCAGTGTGACTGAAAACAGGAACAGTAATGATTTGCTTTACGTCAATCTCTGTCTGGTTAAATTAGCACGCAAACGACCTCACGTGCCTTGTAAGTCTGTTACACAAGTGATCTCTCTGGCAGTCTACAAAACCGTGTCCGACTCAGTGTGACTGAAAACAGGAACAGTAATGTTTGCTTTACGTCAATCTCTGTCTGGTTAAATTAGCACGCAAACGACATCACGTGCCTTGTAAGTCTGTTACACAAGTGATCTCTCTGGCAGTCTACAAAACCGTGTCCTACTCAGTGTGACTGAAAACAGGAACAGTACAGTTTTGCTTTACGTCAATCTCTGTCTGGTTAAATTAGCACGCAAACGACATCACGTGCCTTGTAGTCTGTTACACAAGTGATCTCTCTGGCAGTCTACAAAACCGTGTCCTACTCAGTGTGACTGAAAACAGGAACAGTAATGTTTGCTTTACGTCAATCTCTGTCTGGTTAAATTAGCACGCAAACGACATCACGTGCCTTGTAATCTGTTACACAAGTGATCTCTCTGGCAGTCTACAAAACCGTGTAAGACTCAGTGTGACTGAAAACAGAAACAGGAAAGTTTTGCTTTACGTCAATCTCTGTCTGGTTAAATTAGCACGCAAACGGCTTCACGTGCCTTGTAATCTATTACACAAGTGATCTCTCTGGCAGTCTACAAAACCGTGTAAGACTCAGTGTGACTGAAAACAGGAACTATAATATTTACTCTACGTTTATCTCTGTCAGGTTAAATTAGCACGCAAACGACCTCACGTGCCTTGTAATTTATTACACAAGTGATCTCTCTGGCAGTATAAAACATTATGTCCGACACAGTGTAACTGAAGATAGGAACAGTAATGTTTCCTCTACGTTCATCTCTGTCTGGTTAAATTAGCACGCAAACGACCTCACGTACCTTGTAATCTATTACGCAAGTGATATCTCTGGTAGTTTGCAAAACTAGGTGATATTTGAATTCGTACCTATTGTTAACACCAACAGTTCCTGTAAGGAATTTCTGTGCGTTTTGTAGCATAAAAGTCGTGCCTCATGTATAGTACAAAATTAACTGGCTGAGCGTTAACGAAACCTTTCGTTCCAGGGCTTGATAAATTTGATTTCTGATGGCGGTCTATATGTTTCTTCACACGATATCTTGAGTATGAACTGACATGAAAACTTGAAATTTTACATGAAAATTCATGTTTATATGAGGACCACCGAGTTTTATTGCGGTATATGTCACTCAATGGAATTTGGCTTGGCGTTAACGAACATTTTTGCATTGCTTTTATACCTTGATGGCAAAGATAAAATTACAGAATAAATAAATTTGTAAATAAACAACCATTTTGGACTTTTGCGTGCATGCCTCTTATGCGACACAGGTGGTTTAGAGTACTCGTACATTGTTTTTATTATTAAATTATTCTTTTGAACATGCGTAATCAAAACTTTATGGCGATTTACGGTTTGAAGGGGTTTTGAGTTAGATGTCTCCTTTAGGATCAAATAGATCATCCCCACGGCTATAATGACTCTGATACTAAAAATAAACTTTTTTTCTACTAAAAATTAAAAACAATATATTTTCTAACATAATGTATCTTAAAATTCAACCATACTATTGTATAAACGGCTCAAAGACCGATCTAATATGCTAATATTAATAGTGTATATTAGCAATCACAGCTTGTATTGCTGTTTATTAGCATTATTAACGACATGCTATTGAACAGCATATTTATGTTTATTAGCAATCACAGCTTGTATTGCTGTTTATTAGCATTATTAACGACATGCTATTGAACAGCATATTTATGTTTATTAGCAATCACAGCTTGTATTGCTGTTTATTAGCATTATTAACGACATGCTATTGAACAGCATATTTATGTTTATTAGCAATCACAGCTTGTATTGCTGTTTATTAGCATTATTAACGACATGCTATAGAACAGCATATTTATGTTTATTAGCAATCACAGCATTATGCTAATATAAATTTTTATTGGAACTAGTAACAGCACACTGTGATTTAATAGCAATACTGTTGATGTTAACCCTGTATATTAGCAATCTCAACATTATGCTGGCATTGCTGTTTATTAGTATTATTAATTGCTAGGAATTTTACAGCATATTGCTAATATGCTGGTGAGATTGACACTGCCTGTTAGCAATCAATCATTGTACTTATATTGCTGTTCATTAGCGGTGTATTTAACGGAATATTGCTATCCATATGAGCATAAATGGCAATATTAACACTATATTTACTGCTCACTTTATGTAAGCAATCTGTATTGCCGTTTGCTTGAACTAATTGCTATTTGATACAAGAGATAAAAGTAACAAGATAAATCTCAATAACCTTTTGGTAATTTACTAACATCCAAAATCGACGGACCATCAGCTATGTCGGAACGGGAAAAGAAGTTCAGAAAATGGAGAGAAATGTGTCACCTCGGAATAAGTTTTAGTGAAGTCTGATCGACAGGTAATCTATTTACACCGAGCGACATTTTCTGGTTGGAATAACAATTTATTTACTCACTGAATATTGCAGGAGGCTTTGAAGACCAGTTGTATGTAAACAATAACAACAAATTTAAGGATTGAAACCAATACATCAATTTATTGGTAATGGAGAGTTTTAAGTTAATTTTTGCATTAGCAGTGAACAGAAATGCCCATAAAAGTTAGAAAGCAAAGAAGACAAGAATGACGTCGGTCGATGTACTCCCGTATACAACTATACAATATACACAATTTTTATATATTTTTAATAGTAATCAAGTAATAAAGTGGATTGATAGATAATTTTACTCAAGGGTTGAATTAATGTATTAACTGATTTCCATTAAATAAGTTGCCTCCCTGAGTAAAAAAAAACTAAAAAAAACAGGAACATATTTTTGCAACTGGATATCTGAATTTTTAAGTTTAAATTATTTTTTATATTTATAAATTAAAAAATATTTGGTTTTTACTTCTATACAACTTTTTAAAGACGCATGACGCAGCAATGGTAGGAAGGGTTGATTCAATATGAATGTTGAATTTAGCATTCAATTCACCTTCCTTTTATTGCAGCTTCTGGTACCGGACGCTGACTTAGACTTGAATCCTGGATTCTGTAGACATGTTCGTCTGAAGAGATCCAAAGAAAGTCGGCGACGAAGAAGCTCAAAACAAAGTTTTACATCGTTTCGACATCAGAGACGTTTAAGTGTGCACCTGATGAGACAGTGAGACTCTCACTTCACCTATTTAAAGATGTATCGGTATAGATGTATTAAAAATTCATTTCAGAATTCCAAAATTAAGGTCGAAAATCACGGGCTACACAAAAAATGAAGGTTGAGAAAATAAAGGACGAAAATGCCCCTTATCACTATCTGTTCGTTTGGATTAAAACACTCCTGAAGCTACAGCGAAATGTGCGAATGTAGTATGTAATATCTAATTTTACTTGAGATTTCAAAAATATATATTAAACGTACATGGAAACGCAGCATAAAATATGATAAGCCGGGGTATTCATACAAACGAATTAAGATAAAAACTAAATTTGCGTATATTGGATAATTTCTGAGAAAGGTACATAAAACATGTAAATTGCAAACGGAGAGGTTGTTGTTAAATTGCTCTAAGGTGTCAAACCAATTATAGGGAACTATAATCAGTTCTCTTCAAAAAGAATCGAAGATACCACATAGGGAACTGCAGTTTAGGATAAGGCATGGCCGAAGGTTGTACATAGGGATTTGAGGAATCCGGACCTGAGATACCTTAGGTTTAAACTCCAACTGTGACTAGAACATTTGGAAATGCTGACCAGTTCGTTCGTTTGGTACCGAATCTGGGCAGCAGAATGTTTGGCTCAGAAATGCTTAGTTTACCGTCTGAATGTCAGTAACAAAGCGGAAAGTTGAAGTTTTGAAACTCAATAATAAAGAAACTAATAAGACTATGGAATTCTTAAACAATAATTGCGTAATTGAAATACAAACATTTTGACACCTAGAACACAAAAATTGGTCAAGAAATAAAGTAGATGTAAGCACACATGCATTATAACAGCATAATATTAATGATTTCCATGTTTAGGGCATCATAGCATTACAACAGGTTAAACCTCATATCTAAATTATTTATCAACCAATTTTTATATCATAGGTGTCAAACTGTTAGTATTTAATTTTCACAACTTTTATTATACTATACATTAAAAGTTTTCGTAATCTTATTAGTATTTTACGTTATTAATCTTTAAAACATGAACCGCCCGCCACATTGAAGCGCGATAGGGTAATACGATATTCATTTCTCTCTCAATTTGAGGCCTAAAAAAACAATAATTATGAAAAAAAATCTAATTTTGTCTTCGACCGGTTTCTGAGTAAAAATAAATCTAAAAACACATATCGACAGACATAAAACAAAGCATTTTAGACCTTTTCTGTAGTTTATTTTTCGCTTTCCTTGACCCGAAGGACAAATTACCAAAATATTACAGGAGGGTTCTTAAACACTCTATGCACACGTTTAATATTCTTTTAGTGGAATGGTAAATGCACGGATTTTCTAACGCTCACCACACGAAGTCTAGCCAATACCGTTCAGCAGCGGCCACTGCTTCTATCGTATACGAGTATGTGGTCTCCGTATCTTCGCAGTAAAGCAGAGTTAAGCGAAACACACAGGGAGAAACAACACTCCAGTTTTTATCATGCTTCCAAAACCTGGAGTCTGCAAGTAACTGCCGACTTTCCCGTAAATATCTATAAATAGAGTAACAGTGTTAAGAACACAATTGATATTCCTTCGCGTAAAATAAAAGCAAGTCATATCACAGAAATACTTAATGCATAACAAAGTGGCGCCCATAAACTCCAAGGGAGTTGAAATAAAACATAAACTCGGCGTCTCAGTGGTGGAATAAAAGTGGAGCTACAATTACGTCACCGAAGTTAAACCTTATCTGGAGGAAGGGATCAAGTTGACGACACAACGTCACTGATTAACTCGTCGTTACTCTGCGAAACTTATTGAGTATTTTCATTTTTAATTTATTTGTACTTCTCTCATGTATTTCTTCACTAACAATACCAAAATACGCTAATAATTAGTACATTACGGTGTTTTAGTCGTAAATATCATTAAGGTAAAAAGAAGTATTTGAACTACAATTAAATGATTCCGTAAACATTAAAATTAGAGATATAACTATTCGTACTTTAAAACGTTCTGGACTCCATTCTTTATCTCTTGCAACATCTTTAGTAGCCCACACAGTTTTTCACAAAATTATTACTTAAAATGGCTACCAGGTTTTGAAGTTAATTTAAATGTAATTTTCTACAAATAGTAAGCATAATTTCAAACGATCTATATTTTGTAAACATAAGTCGTTTAAAATTATATGAAGATATAATTGAAATAAGTTTCTTTTAATGGCTCGGTAAGCTCATTCAAAGAATCAAAAATTGTATCATAACGCGCTGCTTTTCAGATAGATTTATACAAATTAGATTAAACACAAAATACTCAAGATTAGAGCCACTTGTCATGCTTGTTTATATTTTGTAAATATTGGTCGTTTGAAATTATATTAATTTATAACTGTATTAAGTTCTTAAAATGGCTAGGCAAGTTCATTCAAAATATCAACAATGGTATCATAACACGCTGCTTTTCAGATAGATTGATACAAATTAGATTAAACACAAAGTACTCAAGATTTTGAGTCTCTTTACATGCTTGTTGATATCTTGGCCACGTTTACAATTGACCTATTTTCCAGAACTGAACTGTGAGCACTCACAGAAGTGAAACTCGGGTGAGTGGGTGTTTTATACCTCTCCCAATAATAAATATAGAGTACATAACACTTCTCCCAAGCATCTTCATCACTCGGGATCATTTTCTGCATTGCATAAAAGTACTTCGAGTGATTATGTCCTCAGAAGATATTTACTGCAAGGTCTTCCACTAAGGCAAAACCGATACAGCTTTACGTTTCTTCTTTTTTATGGTTTTCAGCGCTGTTTGTACTTAAGGATAGATATTAATTAAAACCTTACGAACAAAAACAATTTTCTCACAATGGAGTCCGGCGATTGTTGGCACTTTATACCTTAACATTAACCCATGCTTTTAATCGCTGAATAGACTGCTTGTGTACAGCGTATTTCTGTAAACTACATAAATAATATCCGCATTCTTTTGAACACTGCTTGAACCTACAACACCATTTTATGTAAAAAAACGTCTAACTCTGAAAGATATATAACCCACTGGAAAATATATGTAATGTTTTAGGTAATCATCAAAAATATTATTTGTATTGGAATATAACGTACCCTTTTCATCATTTAATAAATAATTAATATGAATTTTTAAATAACTACATTTTAAAAGAGCAACTTAGGTTTCTATTGCTCAGTCACAAGATTATAATAAAACTAAATACCTTAAAATTAATCTCCATGTCTGAAAGATTGTAATTTTAAAAAAGCAGTTACTCGTTCTCAATAATATATTATTGGATTAATATAAAGTATTTTTCAATATAAAAACTTCGTTAAGCTTATACAATTATTTATTCTAAATTTTCTGCATTTTACAACTAAATATTAAAAAACATCTAATAAAAATTGTATATTATTATATAAATAAAAATTATTGTGTATAATTGTACATTAAACTTTTGTAAGGAATATGAACCAAATAAGAACATTTTGTAATGATAATGTAAAATAATAACGTGTATATAATTTCATATAAAATACAAGTAAATAGATGTTACAATAACAACTACACAAGAAAGATAAGTAAAAGAATACTAGAGATTTATCCTTTCCGGAACTTTCGAAGAGGGACATATTTCTTCAACTTAACATACATAGACTAAAAAGTTTTTAAATTTGTGAAAAGTTGATCGCTTGATGGCTATTTAATGAATGACATTAATAATATATTGTTTAAAATTACAATTGATTATTTTATAAAAATATTCACCTTATTTTACCCACAAAGAATGATTTATGAGATTTTTTAATCTTCCAAATAGGATAAAATATTTATTACTTTGGCAATTTCTGATTTATAGCTCAAGATGAAAATTTAGTAAAAATGGATTCAATTTGAACATTTTGAGCTTTATCACACTGTACATAAAAGGGGAATAAATGTTTGAACAAAATACATTGATCGTGTAAAGGTTTGTGCACTACTGAAACACATAAGAGTTCTATGAAAATTAACAAGAAGCTCCGCCTTAGCTACCCATAACAGAGAAAAACGAACAAAAACAGTTTTGATCATTATGAACAGTATAGTGTGCAATGCCAGGGGGGGGGCACTCTGGTGAGAATGAAAAGTTTATAAATACAGTTTAAAGTCTAAAATAATATGTTGTACTAGGGTCATACTAAAATTAATTTAACTATTCCCTGAAAATATTTGTAATCCGTATAAATCCAATTATTAACGTGTTTTTTTTTACTAGAAGAAATGGAAGGAAAATTTTCAGAGTAAACAAGGCTGTCTACAGTTGATATCGCCACAACACACTCTGGGCCTTACAATAGTTATGTGAACATAATCGTAGGTGGCTTTAAGTTGTACAAGTGTCATTGTGTAGCCTTTCCGAATACCCCATAGTAAAATGTTTTACTCCACTGTTACCTATCTTGTAGAGTAATAGGCTAGCTAGTGTTTTGTTACCTGGAGAACTGGTACAGAACAACGGTAACTCAGGACTAAAAGCTAGCTAGTGTTTTGTTACCTGGAGAATCGACAGAGAACAACAACGGAAAGGTAACTCAGGACTAACAAGGTTGTCTACAAATGATGACGCCAAACACACTTTAGGCTTTATAAGAGTTATGTGTACAGGACCGTGGACGAATTTACGTTGTACAAGTGTTAATTTTTAGCTTTTTTGATCACTCCCAGTAAAATGTTTTACTACAACATTACCTACGTTGTTAGGTAATAGGATAGATAGTATTTTATTACCAGAAGCATTTTTATCTAGTTTATATTGCACAATAGACATACAGGGTGAGGCAGACCACCCGTACAGTACGTATAGCGGCCAAACCAAACGAGGTAGATTATTCGTAACAACTTAAACCCCCCTATTTCCACCCCACAGAATTTGGAGAAATTATTTTGAAATCTCTAAAACTCGCCAAAAGGGTTGAACCTTTGGAAAATTTTCAAATGTAAAGGTATGTTTAGATATAACTCATTTTAAAGGTATTTCTTTACTGATTATTTTGATGCAAAGTTTGAACCTATCTTGCCGCTTATGTACAGGGTACACCAAAACGTTAAAACATCAGGGGTTTGTGGGTAAATTTATTGAAACTACCTGCAAAAAATGTAGAGAGACGATATTTTTATTCAAAACTAATTATGAGACGGCTTATCGAAAAATATTATCAAATGCCACCCTACCCCAAAATTTACACATTTTAAAAATACATAAAATTTTGAAATACTAACAGAATTTCCAAAAAAATAAACAGCAATAAGGTTGACGTTTCATAATTTAGAAATCTTTAAAAAATAAACATTTTCTACGTTTAAAGTTTGTCTCTATGAGGGACGGTTCGGCGAATAAAAAAATAGTTAATAATTTTACAAAGTATTTATTATAAAAGTCAGTGCAATAATAAATACATAACGAATCATTTCATTTTAATCATCATATCAAGGGAATTTTGTAAAATTTGATAGGTTTATGTATGTTTATACTTTTAAAAATTACGTATTTTAAATGTTTCATGCACAAATTTTACTTTGTCATAAAGCAAAGTTATTTAAGGTCACAATTATTAAAATAAAAAAAGTAAAAAACACTACAATAGGTAACACTCTCCAATAATGTGTTTTAAAATGCCTGAATTTCAAACTATGGAAGTATTTCTTAAATTACGTATCTAAGAACTTTGATTCACATAATGGAAAAGATATGTTTCTGACATGTCTTTACAGACATGTACATAGGTGCTTGCTATATTTAATTTATTGTATTATAATAATAGAGTAAATGATAATTATGACTAAAAAAATAAATTTAATAATAGAGATTTTCGTAGCGAAAGCTCCATAGACGTTAGTTGAATGCTTTATGTAGAAAAAAAACCAATTTCAAAACTCAAATACATAAAATCTGTTCTTAAAAAATTTGATCTTTTTATAAACAATAAGATATGAGTTTCAATTTTATCTTCAAGATACTTTATATCATTATGGAGAAATATTTATAGTGTGTATAGGTTCCAATAAAGAAAAGTTAAATCATACAATTGATTAATAGGCTAATTAAATGTCAAATAATGAATCATTTAATCATCATCATCAAGGGTGATTAAAATAAAAAAATAAAAAAGCACTATGTGTCGTTAACTCTATTCCATGCGAATTTCAAATCTATTACTTTTTGAATGAAGTCCTGCGGTTAGAAAAACAGGTAGATATCATACAGAAAAGAAGGTTTACAATCCTTACGACAAGGAAAATAGAAAATGTGTCACCTTACTGAATGATATACTTGACATCTTTCATGGTTGGACATGCACCATCATAGAACTCATTTATGTAGAAATGAAGTTTAATGTATCTGCAAAATATCTTTTTTGAGATATCTTTCCACAAGATATATTTACGTTTTTTGACAATTAGGTTCCAAAGCACTATCTGAATAATTAAAGTTCCAGTGGGTTAGGAAGGGTATTACAACATTGAAATTAACTCTATTACTGTTACTTTGTGAATGATCTGCATATGTTCATGCGTTACGTATTAAAATCTGTTATAAAAATATTGAGTTTATTTGTGCATTTGATTGTATTTTCTCGTTACCATCATGGTTATCCATGGCGATGGGTACTAAATTCCATGGAGTGACATATTCCATCATATAATTTAGTGTTGCTAATATTGAAATAAAGTGTACTTCAAAGTGTACAGTTCAGTTTAACATCAAGACGTCAGGTGGAGAAACAGGCAAAATGAAAAAGGTTTCAGCAAATTTTTCGCTTATGCTCAGTCAACAAACAGCAACATTCATTTATTTATAGCTCATGCTGCCACACCACGTCGTAACCGTTGGACGGCTTTAGTGAAAAGTTAACAATTTAATCAAGAAAACAAACAACCACATTGCAGAATTAGTTGATTGCATAACCCCTGGACTTCTGTTACAGTTGATTACATAAACATTAAGGATGAGGCTACTCTCCATCGCAGTTTACTGAAATGGTTTGTGTTTCCTCAGACTAAAAATAATTAGTAGAAGGTTTGACATTGAAAAATTGGTCAGTAGTATATGTATATCTGAGCAATGGAAGTAACTTTAGTTTAATATATTTTATATACCTATACGAATATAAATATTTTGTGTTTAGAATCAATGTAGAAAACGTGATATTAAGTTAAATTGAATAAATACGTTAATGTGAGAGAATTATTACTTTTTACTTTATTATATTTGGTTTCTTTTCTCCCTCCACCTGGCGAAACAAAATTACAAAATTAGCTGGTTTAAAGTTTGAAACATTTACAATGTATGTATAGGTCCTGTTATAGATGGTTGAATATTTTTGTCTTGGCTCAAGCAGTGAAAGTTAAACTTAGTAAATGAAAACTGGAACTTAAAAAAAAGATTTTAAGATAGTTTTTAGGCTCTTCACATCCAATGGACGATGATCTAGAAGTTCAGCAAAAAATTTAACATAAGCATAGCTCAAGTACATGTACTTTAAGTCAAGTCCAAAGCCCAACATAAAAATAAGAACTTTCTATTATAACAACTAATACCAGGATTTCCCTTTATCACTCATCTCTGCTAAAAAGACCCCTTAAATGTTAACAATGGTATGTTGTAACTGTAAATGTTTGAAACTTTAAACCAGCATAATTGTTTAAAGAGTACATCTTTTCCGGTCGGATTTGCGTCATTGTAATCTACAAATTTGATCTAATACTCGACCTTTGCTCTAATTTAAGATTTACTTCTGACTCCTTGCAGGCCATCCGCCTGATATGACATAAAATGGCAATTAAAAAGTAAATTTATAGGTGCAGTAATTTACAAGTAGAAACATGATCCAGAGATTAATTGGGAATGGAGATGGAAGACAAGACATAACTAAAGGTTATAGATTCGACATTTAAAGGGCTGTAAGGCGAAACAAGGAATGGAGGGCATTTCTCGTTACCATTTATATAGTGGTCTTTTCTGATTTTCAACAAATAAAGTTGTATTAATCAGGATATTTATATGATTAACACAAAGGCGATAAACTTCATCTAACGTAATTTTGCTTCCTCGTATTGATAATTTAAAACAATAAAAAAAGTCACGTTACCCTTTAGTATCATACATAGAATAATAATCCATAAACTATATGTAAGTTAAATATTACGCGTGGTTTAATGAAAAATATACCTGCCGACTGTAGTAAACAATACGAGTATTTTTATTACTTGTTAAAAATATGTTAATATGAATTACGTTCACTTTTACATCTATAGTAAAAAAAATTATTATAGCTTTACTATTTTAATTCAACGAATAATATTTGTCTACATAAAGTTCCACAAATTTTATAGCAGCTGCAAATTGATACATCCCAAATAATATCGTGATTATAAGAATGAATAGTTTAGAACTGTCATCGTGGTGGAAACACAAGTTAGCGAATCAACAACACAAAAGCTCCATCAGCTGATTATGTTACTTCGCAAACAGCTGATCAAAACACTACAGTCAATAATGGAGCAATGTGCTCTATTTTGTAAACAGGGCGTTTCCAGCGTATCAAAACTTTGCGCATTTTGTGTGCACTCAGAGTTGAATTATACATTCAAGAAAGTTAAAGTTGCTGCTGTTTTAACAGTTTCAAAGTTATATTATTTAAATGAGAGTTGTGTCAAGATAATAATGAACTAAAGCGATACTATTTCAGTAATCGGGGCACCTCTTTGACTCTGAATTCTGAAGTATCTTACTGCTTAGCCACACTTCCATACTTTGCGTACTCACTACTAATCTTTTTAATATATATCTTCAATAAAAACAGAAAAGTGAAACATATAAATTCTCTATATTTCATCTAAAGCAAGACATTTTAAGATAAATAAATAGGTAAACATACTAACAAAAAAATAATAAACAAAAGAAACAATATGTTAATAAAAATAATTTTGTATTAGGTACAAAGAGTAAATAATTTTGCATAGTAAAAGGAATATTAATTTTAAAAATACATTTGTAGTTAATTGTGTAATTTAATAAAATAAAACTAATTAAAATTGTGAAGGAAAATTTATATCTACAACTATCCATACTTTAAATTATAGACCATCTGGATGTTTAGTTTGTAGCACCCTCTGATGAGCTATTTGTAAATAATTTCATTTTAAGTTTATGAGGGGTTCTGAATTTTGTTAATACTTTTTAAAGAAAAACATCCATAGCATTTTGTGTTATGCTCCATTGAATGGGCCGAAATAGTATTGTATTTAATTTTAAGATTTGTATCGCTGCGATTTTTGTTCATTCTAATGTGCAATGGAAGTATAATTTGTCATTATATGACAATTGGCAAATGACATTGCTGAATTCACAAGTAATTTGACCAATTATCGAATAATTTTTTTTTTTTGGTGCTACTACGGAAATGTCTCTACTCTGACTGTACTCTAGTCTGCAGAACCACAACATAAATCTCATTTACAACTTGTTACTTATGGATTGCTTGCTTTTAAATTTTATTTTGATGTTATTAATATTAATTTTCGACGAGGCATTTGGCTAAAGTTTGAGACTTTGTCACTCCATGTACTGCCATACGACTGTTAAAAATGATTTGATTTGAAAAATACAGGTATCCAAAAAGTGTTTCCAAGTCAATGCCTACACCACTTTTTGAATTTATTTCAAATTTGAAGAAAAAGCTGCTGTGATAAAGTGAAATCTAGTAACGCTCAGTAACTCCTCCACTAAGTGTAAATATTCTCTAAAAGGAGTTTCACTATTGAAAACCGTCTGACACTTTCCTTCCTCCAACTCAAATGGGAGAATTAAAACCAATTCCCATCGTATTTTTCGGAATAACCATCATATGAACTGCACTATTCGAACTTTCCGCCACACATAACAACCAAAAACTGCTTTATTCATATCCTCTCACTTCGGAGGATATGAGATGTTCATGTATTCCCAAAAGTAGAACGGAATGAGAAAAAAGGCCTTCACTAATGGCTTGAATTTGTAATTAAGCACTGTAAGTAATAAAATACTAATGTTTTTAATCGTTGCCATTTGATCCCTGGATTACGCCATTGTAAAGAGATTCCGCAATCAATTGCTACATCAATAGAGATTTTACCTGTTAATAAATTCATTGAATTAGCAAGAAATTGATTAAATCGATTACCTAATAGTTACGAATTCAAGCCATCTGCGAAAGGCTGCATTTACCGGCTCGGTTGTCTGTTTCAACACGGGTTTGCAGCATTATATTTTACTGATAAAGACTTTTAATTTGATGTGCATAACATCCTATGTTTGAGATTTTCTTGTGACTACTTTTGTGACGTAACCCTGAGAAAGGAATTTTACATCCTGTAACTCTGTAATCAATTTTTTGTAGCTCTGTCGTAAATTGTTTCAAAATTATTAACCATCCTGGGACTTTTTGGAACACTTTGCATGTTTGACCACAGCGCTTCACTATTGAACTGCAATGAATTTCTTTATGCACGATACAAAAATGGAATAGTAATTATGTAGAGAATTTATTGAAGCGAAGAAAGTTTTAATATCATTTTAAAGTTTTTGAGACTTCAGTCAATCCGTTAAAATTGAGAAGCGATTATACCAACTTTTCATTTGAATGAATGGGCGTCTTACACTACTATTGCCACCATTCTCCAATATATGATCGCCAATAATACTGATTTAAAAATGTATGTGCCAGATAGTAATATATTTTAACCAGTTGGCAGTTGGTACTATTTTAATTGTATAATTTCGTACGACTAAAGAAGGTGATAGCTAATTTCTTCTTCTAAGAGCCTTGTTTCAAACCTTTTAAAAGTTATTTACAAGAGCCTTATTCACTCTTTAAAGATCATAAACGATGACTACTATTGCATGCAATCAGATATATGTTTGACCACGGTGATAGACGTTCGAGCCACAGTGTATTACTCTATGTACAATATGTAGAATTTAAAACAACTGATGTTGTTTTTCACTCATACAAAAAAAAAAACACGAATTGATCCTGATGATGCGAGGCTACGGCAACCGATTGAGATCTAATCTTCCTTATGATGAAGTAAGGAATGTTTTAATGACACTTATACGAATCGAAACCTTATATCTTAATCAGGAGTTTAAAAAACAATCCAATGTTTCCAGGAAACAGGCAGCGTTTTAAAGACCACCTCCCGAAGTATTGTCACTTGACGTTTTACAGTCTGTTGTAGAATATCTTCGTTCCTCAACTAGAACTGTTTCTCAAATATTAGGTATATCTGAAAATATTGTTTTGTAATGTTTTACCAGACAGTAGTTATGAAAGGTAAACAATTCATGTAGTTAATAGTGAGGACGATTTTTATCGTCGAGTAGAATTTTGTAACATAACGACTCGGAACATTGATAATAATGTAATTAGATTAAACAAAATTGCTTTCTCAGATGAATAAACCTTCATGTTAAATGGTAACGTTAACAGACACAATGCAACGAGCAATTGGGCTTATGTTAACCCTCATTGGATGAATGAGCAATATACCCAGCACCCTGAAAATTATACATTTAGCTTTGTATTGTTACGGATTAGTTTGTGGAGCTCTTTTTTATTGATGAAAACCTTAATGCCAATGTATACCAGGAAATGTTAAAAAATCAGGTTGATCCAGCTATCCAAGTAGCAAACAATAACTGTAATTAAGTTTGGTTCCAACACGATGAAGCATCTCAAGTCTATGGCCTGCATGTCCGCGAGTATTTAAACGATAATTTTTTCCAAATCGCTACGCAGAAGAGGAAGTATCGAGTGGCTTCCAAGATCGCCAGATTTATCTCCACTTCACTACTTTATATGGGGTCACATTAAAAACGACGTCTATAAAACGAAACCCCAGTGCATTAATGACCTTAGGGGACAGAATAGTAGCGAAATCTAAAAATCCCACGTGAATACATATACCGTACAGTTTTAAGTTTCTGCAACAGGCTTGGACATTGTCAAACTGTCCTGGGACAGCAGTTTGAACATCTGATATAAAAATATAGGTTAGAAAGTTTTAGCCGTTTCATCCCTTAACGTAATTGTAATAACTAGGGCTACTGTAAATTTACATTTAAAAATTTTAAACTTCCCCAAAAAGCCCATTTTAGGAACATGGTTCGCCTTTGTTTCCTAGTACGGCAGTTCCTGAGTTTTATTTTTTATCTTTGTTCATTAAACGTTGAGCAGGATCCGTCCATGCTTTTAACTTAATTAATTTCAATGAGCTGCAATTTTGTTCTGATTGTTGGTTGAAATAGAAAGCTCTAGTTTCCAAATGTTCTTCTTCTTTAATGAGTTGTCACTTAATGGGCATTACGTTTAAAAATTTTGAGCCGCTCTCTCCTCAAATCATATTTTGGGAAGATGGGTAAAGTTGCAACAGTGACTAAAAAGTTCACTTCTATTTCCTAGAAAGGTATTTCGAGTTCCATCTCGCCGTCTTTATCAATCATACACTAAACAGAACGTATCCATATTCTAAACTCATTTTTATACATTATCTGAAACAATAGTTTAACTTCCTCTAGCATTTTATAGGATGGAATGAATACAGCAACTTATTGAATTATGTAGATTTTCTTTTTTAACCCATTATATATTATGGGTCAATATTTTAATTAAATTTGTGCCCATAAATGTAAAATTTAAACAGATATTTTAATTTTAAGAATTCTAAAAGATTCTCCTTTAAATTATATTTCTCTTTGTAGTACTCTAAATCAGAAAGAAAAGTCCTTTGGTCGGTGGAAAATAGCAACGATTTACTATACAAATTGTGGCAAACAAACGGACTGTAAAAGGAAATAAATAGAGTAATAAGCCCAGTTAAAGTAATAAGAACCTTTATCTGAGAGACTTTTTCCGAGAATTCAGCCTTTGTCAGCAACGTCATTAGAATCCATCTTAAATGATCCAGTATCTTAAAGGTCGAGCACGTTTGTTTATTTCTGTTGAAAAAGTCTGATAACGATAATCTTTTGCTTGATGTGCCGGACTACTCAGCAATGTCCATGTATTATATCTCGTAATAGCAGATACCACTTTTTAATTGTAAAATACTGTTTTCTTCATATATTGATATGAAGGAAACAGCATTTTTTCCGAAAATTTGTTATTGTTCAATGATAAAATACAATCAGTAACACAACGTTTCGAAATCTGCAATCGGATCTCTTCTCAGTGCGTGAATGACTAACCTAATACATAACTACAATCTAGGTTAAAGTAAACAAAAGATACCAAAGTGTTGTGTCTCGCATAAGTCAGGAATCCATAACAGCCATGATGTGTGTTTACTACGTGCACACTAACTCTAAAACATGCAATGAGTATAAACTAATTACTAAAACTTAACTACAAATGGAAAAAATCCTGTTGCCTTTACAATTCTCCCATCGTTAAAAAAACTTCAAACAAATTGTTCAGTATATACTGTATTCATGGAATAATGTAAAAATAAAAACTTATTATTTAGATACAAGATTAAATACGCCAGATGATGTAGCGCGTATCAGGCTTCAAGGAGTTTGCATTCAAAATTTCAAGTATACATGTCGTTTCATTTTCGAAATGATCTGCGGCTAGGTAAACAGACAATCATACTGAAATAAGTATTTATATTCACTCTCCAAACAACAGAAAACTGTTTCAGTCTACTGCGGTCACAATATTCCACAGATTCCATCACAGAACTCATTCTTGTTCATGTAGAAAGGAAGTTTAATGCCAAATTTTAAAGTCTACTTATGAAACCTTCTCAAAAATATTTTGCAAAATGATATTCATTAAATTGGGTTCCACAGCTTTGTTTAAACGATAAAAGTGTACTCACCTTTTCTTTTCACTTTATGCTACACCAAATTCACCAAAAGATCACTTTCCCTGTGTTGGTTTAGTTAAGCTACACGTGTTGATATGTCACAACACGTATGCTCATTTACAGATTATTTACAACGTTGGATTATTCTGCTCATTGCCATTAAGGTTATACATAAGAAAACTAAAAACTTTCACTAACACTCAGTAAAATCCCATGTAGTGACCATGCATCATAATCGAACTTAGTGTTGCGTGTGCATAAATGAATCTTCATGCGAACTTTAGGTCACTTACATTTCGAGGTATCGTGTGGACTACAGAGAGGACACCAATTAAAAGTTTTAGTTTGAGTGATAGTGTTCGTTAAAGCTCTGTCTAAAAATATCCATCTTAGGCATTAGGCTAATAGTGGTGTTAACACTAAATCACATACATTTGCCACATATATATGCCACATACCCACGTGCTCAGCCTACATTCCTGAATTAACGCTGTACTAGTGTAAATCCAAGTCGGAGGGTTACGTTCTAACATTCCATTTCCTAAAATCACCAGAGATTTTCATTCTCTTATAGTTTTATTGTACAAATTGTTACATTCCACCACTTTAACATAGAAGTAACCCATAAGTTTATTATTCTGGGGCAGCATTGTGGTTACCAGCACCAATAAAATCACTCCTTCCGTTTCCTGTTTACATCAATAACCTCCCTTATTAACGTTCGCGTTGCGCAGGCATCATTACCCTTGGTCAAACATGGAAATTAACAACGTATAGTAAGGCTAGAGATGTATTATAGTTCAACAAAATATAAAATGGCTAGAGATATATTCGTATCATAGTAACACAGTAAAAGTAACAAGTAACACAGTCTGTTACAAGACAGGTGGTGTAGCGTATGTATACCTTGTAATTATATTAGAATCCTAGTTTTTTCTCTTAGTATTTTAAAGGCTCCTTGTTGGACATGGTAGTAACAAAATAGTGTTCAATGCAGCCAATCAGCTCTCAAATTGAATCACTATATAAATACGGATTGAACTATATTTTGGCATGATGCAAGGATAAGTGAGCTTTGTAATATTCAGGTATCAATGACGAATAACATATAACTAACAACGAAGTATTTTAATCAACGCCATAATTATAAAAATCTGTTAAAAAATATTGTTGCTCCCTGAGAGTAAAGTAATAGGCTGGCTGGTGTTTTGTTACCAGGAGAAATGGCTGAGAACAACGGTAACTCTGGGCTAACAAGACTGTCCAAATGTCGCCACAACACTCCCTGGACCTCACAAGAGTAATGTGTACATGACCGCGACTAGCTTTACGGTGTGCAGGTGTTAATTTGTAGCCTTTTCGAACATCCCTAGAAAAATGTTCTACTACACCTCTTACATATCTTTGGAAATCTTGAAAGAGAACATGTTTATATCACAGTATTTTTTTTTATGGATACGATTTGCCTTTACTATACACTTGAAATAATCTTCTATCATATTTTGGAAGAATGTGTATGAACTATATTCCTTGCTATCTATTACAAGATGGCGTTTAACTTGGTATAAAGCTTAAATTCAGATTATATTGCACAATAAAAACCAAAACAAAACAATTTTTAAACTTTTAACATTTGGACTAAAGTTATGTTTCAAATATCAAACATCGTAGAGTAAAATCAGAGTCATATGTGTCATAAGATATACATATTCCCCCTTAAGCGATTTTTAATGTTTAAAAAATTTTTGAAATGGAGAACAGTTAATATATTTTGACAAGTATAGAATGTCTTAAACATAAAAAACACCTTGCTCAAATGTTACTCGTTTTTAATAAACCAACAAAGTTACTGCATATGTTGCATTCTTAGTAGTTATTCTTAAACAGTACAAAATTTATAGGACCGAAGAACTGAGTTCCCAGTCAAAGATACTGCGCTGTGAGTAACTTACTAACGAAGAATTCTAAATTGCGTTCCTAGGAACGTTTTACTGCACATGAAGAATGAGGCCACTAACTTGCATATCTTTTTCCAATTAGACTGAATGTGCAGAACTTCTTATTATATTTAAAGATTCTTTTAAGTAGTAGATAATAATTTTTTAGTTTTTAAAAAGTTACAAGTCTTCTTAGAGTAAACCCTATATATGTTAGTTGAATGCTCTTTATGGCCTATAAAAACTAATTAAAAAAATTCCTCTAATTAAATACTTCTCCAATATATTCTTGGATATTTATGAGTAGTTGCAATTTGGAGGAAATGACGTCTCAATCTAAACTTCAATAACTTTCTATGAGTGTGGATATGGAAAATAAATGTATATAGTTGGGTGAATGTTTGAAAATTATTTATTTAGAATATATAAATGTTTAATAGACAAATGTAAAATATAAACAAGCAAATTCCTAGCATCATAAACCTGCAGGGATATTTTGATTAAAACATTTGAAAACATTACTCCAGATACTTTGTTTGAAGTTTGTTATTGATATTTTTTTGAAAGGATAATAAGATTTTTGGACATTTGAAATCGTTAAAAATGTTTAACCCACCATTGAAAGAAATGAAATGAAGTAAGGAAATAATTATTAGATAGACTAGAAGGAAAAGAAATAAAAGACCGTAGAGAAATCCTTACCCCATTTTCTCTTTCTTCTTTCTTTCTATTGCTTATTTTCTATCTAGTAATTATTTACTTATCTTAAGAAGAGGATAGATTTCTATCCACGAAACGTTATGTTAAATTTTATGATTCGTGATAGGTTTAACTGCTTCCATACTGAAATATCGTGAAACAGAATGTTATGTCACCATTTATTATTAATAAATAAACAGCTAACAGTTCATTTATTTATAATGTATGAAGCCTTACTGTATCATAACCGTTGAACAGCAAACAAGAAGCTGTAGGGGAAACTTAACTATTTAATCAAGAATACAAACAGCCATATTGCAGAATTAGTTGATTACTTAAACCCTAAGGGTGAGGCAACTCTCCGCCGTAATGTACTAAACTGTTTGTGCTTCCCCAGACCAACAATAGTTTAGTAATGTTTGACATCGACAAATTAGGCACTACGGTCTGTGGTAAACTGAATTGGAACAGTGAGAATAAGGAAATTTATGAAAACATATTTTAGCGGCAGAAATTTACAAGAGGTACTTTGTTCAGTACTTTGATTTTTGTGTTAATGTAAGCAAAACTACTTTATGACACATATAAATGTTAATGATAATTCCCTTATGAAACAATAGGTTATATTATTACAGTCTCATTTTATCTTTAATATGACCTGCTATTGGATTTGGAGATAATATTTTGCAAATTTTCTTGGTATAATGATCTTTTGATCTAAGCCTCACAGAAACTTCCCTTCCCGGGAGGGTTCAATATGTACAGATCACAACCAACAATATATTGTGATGATCTAATATCAATATCTGAAGAAGTGCAGAGAAAGTAAAGAGTACAATATAGCAATCAAGAATAAACTGTAATTAAAATGACAATCAAACAAATTATTTTATGCGAATGGTATGCAGTGGTATAAAAATTGAATTTATATCTCAAAAAGTATTAATTAAGTTGTTCAAATATTACTCCGATATACACGATATTAAAATTGACATATTTTGCATTAATGCTATTTTTACTTTAGATGAAAATACAAATTACTTCATGCCTTGATTGAAAGAGTAATACTTGTATTTAACTCTACGTAACACACCACAAAGTACACTAGACATTGGCGATAATCCCAATAGCGAGATATAGAGTAAATAGACTAAAATAGCAATCGTGGTGGAAACACAAATTAGTGATCTAAACAAACAAACTGAGTTCAGTTATGCATGCAAGAAAGTTTACAATTTTTATTTTTTTATGTTATATGAGAGTGATTTAATATACGAGTCGTATATAGGTAAGTATTGAACTATACTGAATACATTTTTAAATGAAATATAAAGAGTAGAATTTTGACTGTCATCGTGATTTTGCCCCTTCAGCTTTTACATAGACTGTAAAAGTGTTTTAGACTGTTCAATATCCCATCTATAGAAGCTAAATTTTGGATGGGATTTAAGGCCATAAACAGACTAGCTAGGTATACTTCCGTCACACCGTCTAGCTCATAGTCCTTAAGGATGATGAAGAATCCATGAAAAATCCTTTGGCGCTGTTTGACACAGTGACCGTACTGTCAAACTCGTACTAATTCCTCTGGCTAATTAAGTGGATGTACCAGCTTCTTGAAATTTCAGTGCCTGTCAGATTATGATGGTTCTCAAGTTCCAGTTCCATCCTGAACGCTGGAGTCCTCAAGCACTGAAGAAAACCACTTTACATTATTGTTGTTGGAGGCTTCCTTCCTTCCGACTGAAGGTGCAAATGACACCAATTATGGTGTTTCTTAGTTCACAGATGATAGCGTTTTAACTGTTCTGACGAATTCTAGGTATCCAAAAGCGCCTTCAGGCCAGTCAAACGCCAGTTACTGCAAATTATGACGTTTAGCAAACTAAAATCCCAAATGCATTTACTTAAGCCTTTGATGCAAGAAGGTTATTGAGATGAAGTGAATTCCAATATTTCTTAGTAGGCCTACCTCCCATATTACAACCTCCAGCACGTGTAAATATCTTAATAGCTTTTAAAACCCGATTCGTTGGTAATTCATCCTCCACAAATGAATAGAACAAATCCTGACATCAAAGTACGTAATTCAACAGAGGAGTACTTTTCTGGTTAGTTTGTACCTGCCAGTTTGACCTATTCTGAGTACAGCAAAAAAGATGGATCACTATCCGTCACCCCAATGGATTCGCAGGAGCGGTACATTACTAACAGTAAATATCGATATTTTGAGGTAAAAAGAGCTTATAAAATAATTATTATTTAGTATTAATCTTTATCATCTAATGTCTAGTTTCAACAGAGGACTTCGGACATTATCCATAGTGGTTTGTTACACAATGTATAGCATGACGTTTCAAGGATTAAAATCTATCCTCTTCGTCAGGTGAAAGACAAATCGTACACATAAATGTACTTAAAAGTTACAAAGTCTGACAATGGAATCCCACTAAACAAGGCAGAAGAAAAAGAAAACAAATAAAACAAATCCGAAAATGCTTGGAGTCCAGACAGGAGAAAATGAACCCAGGCGTTGTCATTGCACAGGATGTGTCACGATTACGAGAATTCAAGAGCACAAACCTTAAATAGTCAATAACAAACTTTAAAGAAAGATGATGACTGTTTGAGTGCATGGAAATGTTAAAATGCTTATGCTAACTTACAGATTTCCGAGTATCTGCCCCTTCTCGCATTGCATTGCTGGAACAGAGCTAGACTCTCGTTCTTCCAAGGTGACATGAGAAAAATAAGAAGTCCTTTACCCTATTTATGAAATTTCGACAGGAGGAGGTCCCTACCACCGACATTACCCATCTTGAAAATCCTTTCACTCCAGAAGCAAGCGTAAAATCCTTTTACGGACTACGTGCAATGAGTGACTTCCACAGTGTTTTGTTCTAAGTGAACAAAAAACTCACCCTATGCTCACTGCTGCATCTCATTATTGGAAGTTAACTCTCTGTTATCTTCTCCTGTTCTAGGGAAATCCGAACCCCTCCTCATTATTTATTAATTTGATCAAATTGGCATTTGAACAAAAAATACCAATAATTATCCGATGCTCTTTGCTGTGTGTCTAATAGCTACGGGAAGATAGGAACTTGATTTTTGAGCTTCATTCCTGAGCGATAATCGGTAATCTTCTGCTCCAATAACAGTTACCTTTTCGACCATATTATCAACAGTTTACCCGAACCAAAATTTACTACTACATGTAGCCTAAAGATAATAATGATCCTGGCCATGAGGGAACGTTTATTAAAGCGAAGAACAACTCATTCTTGCTAAGTTGTCAGACATTCCGATAAAATTGACAGGAGTTTATAACAGCTTTTCTCTGATAAATGGGTGACAGACGCCACTGTTTCAACTTGTTCTCCAATATCTCGATATTGTCTTTGGATTATCCATCGTCGGTGAATTATTGTAAAATAATAGTTTTCTCAGATATTTATAATGCTAAATAATATTGCTCATTCAACCGGCAGTTATATGTTTGTATGCATAGTTCACCGAATATTATGGGCTAATTAGTGATTGAAAATAATTAATAATTCACTTGTTAGAAGTTTTACCGAGTTTTATTGGTTACAGTTATATATTTAGAAAAAGGTTAAAAGTTAATCAATACCACTACCACAATTAGCTGCCTTTATAAACAAACCATTACTACATCATTAAAATATTATAATGGTGAAATAAAAGTATAGAACATAATTATTTTCTTGCCTTGTGTAACTACTGCCCATGATAAACAAAGGATTTAATAAATATTTGCCTTTTTATAGGGTTAGCTACACGAAATGTCTATTCAACATACCACATGCTCTAAAATATAATAAATCACGTTTTATTTAATATTTTTAAATTGCAGATCCTTTCGATTTTTCACCAATAAATATTTTATTTAATGAAGGGTTTATGAATGAGTAATTACTCTTTATTATGACAGTTGCAGATATATTTTTACAAGAGTTTAATTGTTTGTTGATTTGTTTGTTTTTGTATTTCCACAAATTATAACAGTAATGTTATAGGAGATAAAAGAATATTGTTGAAATGCTCTGCACAAAACAATGTTTGTTTGGAAACAATACATTAATGCCCTTTAAAATAAATAAAATTTTAATAACAATGTTGTTTTGAGACAGCATTTATGCAAAGTGTAACAAAACTCTCTTCATAAACTTTACGATATTTCTTCACGGACAAAGAGGAGTTAAAAACGAAATGTAACCAATCTATGAGTTATCTCTTTTCGTTTACCATCATATCTGTCTTTATGTAATTTATTTTTTTTAAAGTACAGATTTAAACCCCGTATGTGATGCAGCTGTTTTTGATTGCTGTCCCTATTCGAGAGCAAAATTAATATTATACTGTATTATCATCTCACGTTTAAAAATGGCGAATGGTTGAAGTTTTAAAAGGGTAATACCGTAAAATCTAATATTATTATGTTAATTTATAATAATAAAAGTTGATAAATCTAATTAAAAAATTTTGACTTATAAAACATAAATCGCTAAATCTACTGTAGATGAAAAATCTCCTTTGGCTTACAGGTAAAAAAGTGCATAACTATCTTTAATAACTTATATCAAAATCATGTCTATGGTGATTTTTACGTTTTAAGTGTCAAATTGTTTCAAATTAGATTATGCAATTTTGTATTTAAAAATTACCATAATCTTATTAGTGTTTACGGTATTATCCTCTTATAATCTCCACGATTCGCAATTTGCAACGTGAGATGATAGATTTCTCTTGACTACAGACTCCAAGAAAGACAATTGTATCAAATATATATTTATATATATATATATATATATATATTTATATATAATATATGTATATATATATATATACATATATTATATATGTGGTTTTTGAAGTAAGAAGTAAGAAATAAAAACTAAAAACACATACAGACAGATGTTAAACGAACAGAGATAGTCCATTTATATAGCATTTAATTTTTTCTTAATCTTGATACATAATCAATATTCCAAAGTTTGAGTAGAGAGTTTAGTATATCCGGTATAATTATCATTTTGTTAAGGTCCCTACGGCAACTATAATGAAAAAAGTAATTTATCCGTAATTTTGCTTCACTCTGTATATTACTACAGACTCAATTTTTTATTCATGTTCATTAACCTATAGATTATTTTTTATTCTAATAAAACAAGAAGTTATGTGTCTTGAAGAAGTTTCGCTACATTCGTTATATTTCCAATTTTACTAATTTAATATATTAAAATAGCTTTTTTATTAAAAAAATGTATTAATTAATTTTAAACATTTATCTAAACTGCAAAATTGTTTATATCCATAATGTACATTAGCCTTATATGAAAACACATATTTCAACTTACGTATAGGGATTAATTGAACAAACCCATAAGAATTATTAAAAAAAAATCAGCAGAATTTTTACTGATTTAGTGAAATATAGACAAAGAAGGAATTCTAACGATAGCCTCACTCTGTAAATTTCTGCAGATCTTATCTTTCATACTATTACAAAAAATAATGTATTATTAGTTTAGCTGTACTCATTAGGTTTCAAAATTCACCAATGTTAATAGGTTTAATAGGCCTTTTTTATTGGTGCAATTAATAGTAAACATTTGGTATTAACTCAAATAAAAATGGTTTAATTTCCTTCAGTGCATTGGTATTGAAAGAAATATGTATTACGAATTAAATTATATAGATTCTTTTTCAAACCCGTAAGGAATGGTTTTTACAGTTTAAACATGTTTCATGACCATTTTAGAAATATAGTCAAATAAGACTTTACGCGATTTCACTCAATAAATAATTTCAATAATATCAGTTACTACCGGAAACAAGAACTGTATGGCAAAGAGAAAATCGCAAAAGCTTTTACAGGAAATAGTGATAAATAAACAAACCATAAAAGCAAATACAGAGATTAATGAGCTCAGCTAAAGTAATAGACTCTTCTATCTGGCGAGATCTCTTCCGAGAATTCAGCCTTTGTCAGCGACGTCGTTAGAATCCAACTGGAATGATCCAGTCTCTTAAGGAACGGCGCTTTGTTCACTTCGTTTGAGTAAGTCGGCGAACGATCTTTCCTGTTGCTTGATAACCGCGCGTTGCTTAGCAACACCAGTACCTTTATTATTTTTGCAACAGTATGTACTACATGTACACTTGCGATACTGTAAATATCTTAAGTTGATGCTTACGATGCATTTTAAAATTCTTTGAAACTCTACTTTTAAAGCATTCCAACCGGAAAACTACTCCCAATCCAATGGACCGATGTTTTAAATTTTTTTTAAATAATTTGAAAGGTATATATATATATATATATATATATATATATATATATTAATGTATATATATATATATATATATATATATATATATATATATATATATAATCCAAATACTACTGACTGACTGATTTTCTTAAAAAAAAAAAAAAAAAAAAAAAAAAAAAAACTATTGGACCTGGAAACTAGCCAAAATTATTCTTTATATGCTCTATATGTGTTCTGAGAAACGATCATGTGAAATGCAGACCAGAAGTATGTTAAATATTAAAAATTAATATAGATTGTGTTGATTTTGTGCATGTTACCCAACTCAATTTGACAAAGAGGATCACTACAACAACACAATATTTCGCTGAAGCTTAAATTTTCCACAAATACCTCTTAAGGGGCACAACACAAAAATCAATATTCATTAAAAATATTCAATTTTTTAATTGATTGAAAAGTCCTCTTTAAACGTAAATGCGTGTAAAACCATTGCATTTTACATTTTTCAAGATTTGCGGAAATTAATCAATCTTTATATTCTCTATATCTTAGACAGAAATTTTTGTAGTATCCCGAGAAACTTGAGGTGACGAATTTAAAACCTGTAACAAGTCATACTATCTTAGGCCTCTAGTTGTATCTTTGCGCGTAGAGCTGAGAGTACTTCTTAACATTCTTCAAATAGGTGATGACTTCTCACATTAATCATGTGACGTACAAGGAGAGAGGTGACAGGAGTTGGAGGATGGCATTGCAAATATTCGTGAAAATCATTGCGAGGTTTTTCAAGAGCTAAAATAACATTAACAGAATAGATTCAACAGGACGTACGCGGTTTTAGTTCTTAAGAAACATATAGGCCTAAGAAATGAGCGATTCTAACTCCTAAAACATATGCTACATACATTAATGATCTTTTATTAGGCCTTCTCCCTCTGAGATTGTAAACTACCACTCTATCAACTCAATAGTAGATCCAGAAGGCACTGTCCATTATGTTGTTACATTTCTACAAAAACTCTCGTCAGGAATTCCAATTTACAATCTTTGTTTGAAAGCTGGATCTCTAATAATATTACTCTAACAATGAACTTCATCCCTCCTAAACTATGTAATGGTAAAATTCTGCAAAATAAAACTTTGCAATTTTTTATCACAATAAATAATGCTCAAGGGCATTCGTACAAAATGGCTGGAGTGGATTTCTGCGAGCCCGTGCTTCACTCACGACCAGCTGTTTGTGACCTGCTCTCCTGACAGTCTCGTGATTGAATGACAGTAACAATATGAGTGAAATAAGTTTATGTTTTGATCCCGTAGCAAAGCACGGGCACTAAGCTGCTGCTTACAAGTAAAGTTTTTATCCGCTTTCGTCATCAACTCGCGAGGTAGGCTTCGCTAAACGCCCAGCATCTAAGTATTAGTTATTTTGAGTTAACTAAATGTTAACAAGTAAACCTCAACACTGTTCACTAGGTCTTGTCGATCGTACTAGGCATAATATGAATAATCCAGACGTATTTAAACAGTAACCATCCTTACTACTACACGATTCATGTTCCTCTATTAAGGTTAGAGGTTAAAATCCATTTTTTACTTCCTTAAACCTTTGATTAGAGAATGTTGTACACATATGGCCATGTATATTCCAAAATGTTTAGAAAAATTAAAATGGTATCAATAAAACGACGCGAATGCCAAATTTCGTTTAGAATGGTAGTACGAGCTTCAAAAATGTATGTGAAGGACAAAGGGCCACGCATTAAGAACATCGTCACCAGAGTATCTCGTATTCATAACTATTAAAAAAAAAAATTTTTTATTGATTGCCTTGAGAGTTCATTAATCAGCCGTTCCTTTTTGTCTTGTTATGGACTTTTCGGTCATCTCCTAGCGACGAAGTTTTAGTCCCGAATCTGCAAATAGTTTACCATTTTATACTTGTATTTTCTTATCTTTTGCTGCAATATAAAATTACCGATAAGGAATTACATAACAATTTATTGAAAAATTTTACATCCTTTAATGTTACATTCCAATGGCTTAAATGGCTACTAAACTACGAATTTAGGTTCTTACGAAGTATTATGTATTTACGGTGGAATGTTCTCCAATATATATACCGGATTCGATTATACCCCTGGTTATAGTCTACAACTTAGTGATGTATTGTTACGTTTATGTCAGTTATGTTGATACCCACAAATATAATATTACATTTCATTATTTGTCTCGAAAGTTATCAACCGCGGAGCGAGAATACACTCAAGAGCGAGGCGAATATGAACGCGGAAAATGCTATTAGGGCTATTCATCAAGGTGCTAAAAACACACAAAAAAATCATAAACAAATTATCTAAGGTTTCGTAGTCTAGTAATTATTCTTCCAAGGAAACGCAACCCTATTTTATTATTCAGTTTGATGTTACAATCAGCTGTTTGAACATAGGGCTGTGAAAACAAATAACGGAATTACGCCCGATACAAAAACAAGGGAACAATGACTTTCGCAGATATCAGCTGTTTTGGAAAGCAGCCCATTGCCATACAGAGTGATGAAAAAGTATCAATAGTAATTTTTTATTCCAAAGACATACCTGTGCAAAGAAAACTAAAGTAGTAACAACATAACTGACTCCCTATTTACGAATCAAAGGATAATTGTTTAACTATCTGGATTAAAGCCTAGATATCACAAGTAATACTAATAACAATAATAATGATAATCGTAATTATTATTAATGGTCATTGAAGAATACAAATATTATAAATAATTTAAAGAGCTTGGAAATCCTGTAAACTTTTCAAACATCACCACAAGAACGAAAAAAATAAATAAAGAGCGGTCGTTAATCATTACCAATTTATTAGAGTGGTTCGTGCAGCATGTTGGTCAATCAAAGTAATCGCTAGGTACTCTAAATAATAACAAAAAGAAATTAAACATATTATTTTGTCTAAAACGTGTTATGTATAATATATTTTCTAGTATAGATGATTGAAATATAAACTTACGTATGGCTGTAATCTGAACATTTCTTATTGAATTTTCATGGATTATATTAATTTCAATATTTGTAACGTTGTTGTGACTCCTTTTTCCTAGCATTGTACTTTTATGTTATAGTAGATATGTAATCAGTATCTGTCCCAGTCACCGTGACACCGTAACCGTTACTTTGTGTAACGTTGATATTGACAATACTTCTTTCTCAGCGTTAATATTAACTGTTCTTGTGTTACACGGAATCTGTAGCTGTAACTGCCACCGTTACACAATAACCGTTACTTTGTGTAACGTTGATATTGAAAATACTTCTTTCTCAGTTTTAATTAACTGTTCTTGTGTTACAGTAAACACGGAATCAGTAACTGTCCTTGTCACTGTGGTACCGTAACCGTTAATTTGTGTATCGTTGATATTGACAATACTTCTTTCTCAGCGTTAACTAACTGTTCTTGTGTTACACGGAATCTGTAGCTGTAACTGCCATCGTTACACAATAACCGTTAATTTGTATAACATTGATATTGAAAATACTTATTTCTCAGTTTTAATTAACTGTTCTTGTGTTTCAGTAAACACGGAATCAGTAACTGTCCCTGTCACTGTGGTACCGTAACCGTTACTTTGTGTAACGTTGATATTGACAATACTTCTTTCTCAGCGTTAATTAACTGTTCTTGTGTTACACGGAATCTGTAGCTGTAACTGCCACCGTTACACAATAACCGTTAATTTGTATAACATTGATATTGAAAATACTTATTTCTCAGTTTTAATTAACTGTTCTTGTGTTACAGTAAACACGGAATCTGTAACTGTAACTGTCACTGTTACACAATAACCGTTAATTTGTGTAACGTTGATATTGACAATACTTATTTCACTTATTCTTCAATACTTCTCAGCGTTAATGAACTGTTCTTGTGTTACATGGAACATGTACCAGCTATGAGATTGCATGCAAACTTTTAAATCTATTCTTCACTTCATTCTCGAGATAGACAAAGAAAATCATAAAATAAGGTTGATGCAAAATGACACATCATTAAACTCATTCTTGTAGAAATGAAGTTTAGTGTAAAACGTAAAGTTTACGTACGAAATCTTTCTCAACATACCTTGCCAGTAACAAAAAAATAATAAATATTAAACATTCACTATTGTCCATTAATTTAGTTTTCATATAAGTGCTTAAATAATAAAAGTCCACTCACCAAGTGCCTGTAAATTTATGTTGAATGTGTTGAGATAGTTAAAATATATATGTGATATTAATGTCAAATGTTTGAATCTGACCCTTGAATTATAACAGTATACTGAGTTTGCGTACAAATTTATTTATTCAACTATTTTCATGTTGCCATCGTGGTTACTATAAGATCAATGTAAAAATATTCGGTAACGCTGTGCCAAATCCCATGAAGTGTAACTCAATATTCCTCATATAGAAATGAAGCCGTTTGCACAATTTAATACGCATATGTCAGTTCGTTTTCGTTATCATGCGGACAGACAGATTGACAGAAATGAAATGTTTCCAGTCCCACGAGAGTGGCATAGTAGACTTTGTTCAAGTTCGGCCAATAAATAAATAAAAATGCGTTTATTACACGAGCGTATTTCAATTTTACAAATTTGTTTTTCAAATCAACTCAGGTCAACAAATATACATAAATATACAAATACACAATAAATTAATACTTAAATATCACAACACAAACATAAAGATTTACACAAACAATCCTATAGCTAACTACCTATGGCTAAAATGTTCCTTAAGTTTAAGTTTAAAATTAGGAACAGATCTAATTTGTTTGAGGTTAACAGGGAGGCCGTTGAACATGGTCGGACGAAATAATCAAAACCCTTTCGCCCAACCTCAAGGCGTACTTTAGGGAATTGGAGCAATGTACGTTGCCGTGTGCTTCCGCTCAGACACACATCCTCCCGACGAAGGAGTCTCTCGCTGAGATACTCGGGCTCCCCGGTTAGTTAGTGTCTTGTGGACCATGCAGCAGGTCATCATTCTGCACACGTCCTGCATTGCGATGATATTAGCATCTTTTCGAGAAGGGGACACGTGATCAAATTTACTGAGGCTGAAGATAAATCTTATGGCAGAATTTTGCAGCCTTTGAATTTCTGCCAGCGTCCTCCTTTGTAATACTATTTCCGTATGCAGGATTGCAGTAGTTAAATAAAGATAAGACCATTGACTGCATGATCTGCATCTTGGCACACTCTGGCAGTAGTGTTCGGTATCTGTGCAGCCCTTTTAAACGACCTACAGCCCGCTGAACACTAAATGTTACGTGCTCAGAGAAGGTGAGTTTGCTGTCAAGCACAAACGCCGAGAGTTTTAAACACTATTTTTCACTGTCAACCTCTCGCCGCCGAGCTCAACACTCACACCACGTTCACGAGGGTCTCCATCAGAGCTTTTGGACCTGTGTGAAGCACGTTACATTTGCCTATGTTTAACTTTAGGCCATTTTTCTGAGACCAGTCAGAGATATTCAGCAGATCAGAATTTATTTGTGGGATAGCTGTGTTTGCTGTTTCATTATCATAGGACAAATGCAACTGGCAGTCGTCTGCGTAAAGGTGAGCTGTGCAGTGTTTTACACACGTCGGCAGATCAGACGTTTACAAGTTAAACAAATATTGGGCCCAAGCAACTACCTTGAGGCACGCCTCGCAGTCTGGAAATGGGGTGGAAAACTCATTTCCTAATTTTGTTACCTGCAGTCGTTATTGGAGATAAGATTTCAACCAATTTCGAACGCCTTGATCAAACCCATAATAATTCAATTTTTCAATCAATAATTCATGGTTTATAGAGTCGAAGGCTTGTGAATAATCCAAAAGAACCAAAGAACTATATTTTCCTCTATCTTTAGCTCTAAATAAATCCTCAATACAAATTGACCAAAGCTGTACATGTGCTGTGATTTTGGCGAAAACCAGACTGAAGTTTTGGCATAATATTCTCTGATATTATGAACTGATTCATCTGTTTGATAACAATTTTTTCAATTATTTTAGACATTGCAGGCAAAACAGAAATTGGTCTTAAATTCTGCACAGTAGATGGGGGGGGTGTGACCTTCGGTAAAGGGTGTACAATACTCATTTTCCAATTGGTAGGGAAGCTTTGAGTGGCCAAACTCAAATTTACTAAATGGGTCATGCTTTTTAGGGCATAGAAGCTAGCTGCTTTTATCATTTTAATCGATATTTGGTCGCAGCCTACAGCATCTGATTTGATGCTATTCATAGCAAGCATAACCTCATCTTCCGGAACACCCTACTAAAACTAAATTTGTCATCATTTTCTTTCAAAGAGTTTGATTTGTAAAAAACCTCAACAATTCATCATCAACCATTCCATTGTTCCCCATATCAGCAACATATGTATTAGCTTCTTCAATTTCGATGTTAGATGGAATGTTTGATGATTTACCTTTCTTAATAACATTGCCTCTTTTTAAGGCAATTCCAAAACTCTGTTGGTAGAGGTATTTTCAAGAAATATTCTGTGCAAAAAAATTTTTTTTCGCCTTCCTTATCAAACCGTTCAGTCTGTTCCTTATATGTGAATAGTTATTCCCAGTCTGTAAGGTCACCACTTGCACTGTAAATCTTCTTTAACTTGTTTTTTTTTTTTTTTTGGATAGTTGCTTTTATTTGGTCAGTTCTCCACGGAGCTCTTTGCTTTGTCACCGTTTACATACTACTGGGGCCAGTTCATCATATACAGACTTGATATGGCTTGTGATGAATTTCTCCACCTCATCCACATCGTTAATTGAATAAGCCTCATCCCAGTTAATATGTGACATACGAGTAACTGCTAAATCCGGGGTCAAACCTAGAAAAAATCCCTATAAGTAATGAATTCTGGATTATTCTTTTCCTTTTCAAGGCCCAATATGACAAAAAAACAAGCTTGTGATCAGAAATTGCAACACCTCTAAAATCTGTAATTTTTGAGACATCCATAACACCGCTTCACTTGATATTAGCAGCCTTATCCACAATTATGTGATCCACCAAGGAAGCAGTGTTTTCTGTAACCCTGGTTGGGTCCTTGATGATTCTGGAATAACATTATTTTCCCTCAAGAGCCGACGCAAATAGTTTGTCTCATGAGAGTTGCTAGCTTGCATGTCAATGTTTGTATCTCCAACGTACATGACGTGATTTACTCCGACTGGCAAGGTCAACAAAACAAGGAATGGAAAAGCTCCCCAAACTGAGAGTACCTAATGGTTAGGATGGCCTGTAAACTACACACAATCCCAGCTTAACACCCTTAACCTTTAGAACAACACAAACATACTCAATACCAGGATCAAGATTTCTTGACAGATGACGTGGTTCGTGAGCGATTCCTTCCTTTAGATAGAGGGCAACTCCTCCTCCTTGTTTCCCCACGTTTTCAAGATTATCTTGACGATCACTTCGGATCATGACATATCCTTGGCATGGTATAGCTGTCAGATGAGGTAGACGGTGAAGCCAGGTTTCCGAAACACCAAAAGCATCAAATTCAAAGTCACTCACCAAAGAACACATTTCATCAAAGCCCGTATTCAATGATCTCATGTTCAGGTGAGTAACTCTAAGACACTTGCTGCCCCCCCTACTGACTAGTTTTTCCGAGGCCGGGAAATACTCGGACTTTCACGAGGTTCGTGATCGCCAGGAATGTCCTCCCCGACCTCAGACCCTGAGCCAGCAGCAATAGCAGGTTCACCTTGGCTCTCTTGATCAGAAGAGAGTGGGGCTACACTCAAAAGAGCCAAGTACACATTGTCTTCAAACAGAGAGCTGAGACGAGAGACTCCCCTTTTATTGAATGAAACGCCATCCTTGGCGAGATATTTTTTCGAAACAAGTGTGTTTGCCTCGACGAAAAGAACGTCAAAATTGCCACACATCAACTCCAGTTGGGAGTTGAAGTCATTTAGAGCCTTGTAGCCAATGTCTCGTCTGGGCAACACACTGTTTAGAACTATTTTCGCATCGGGAACTGTGTTCTGGCTGTGTAAAGAAGCTGGGCCATGTTTATGTAGAGCTTCACGCTTCCCATGACCACCGTTGTAACCAGGGCCTCCCGATAACCTCGCCTGAGATTGTTACAACCAACGTGCAAATATATTACGGACAAACTAACACCTACATAACTTAACAAAACATTTCTTACATCTAAAATTTTTCCCCCCGGACAACATTCCACAAAAGCCCCTTTGTTCCAACACTTAACACTAGAATGTCTCAGATGGGAATCTCCGATGAGCAAGACGTTGCTAAACTCCCTAACGCCATTGCCTTTGTTGAGGGACATCCCGCACAGGCTGTGTCACCGTCACAGGTACTGGTTGCCGACTACAGCTCGGCACAGATGTCGACTCAGCTGGCTTGGACCTCTGTATAAATGTCGTGTCAGCGAAGGATGACCGTCTCTGCTTGGCCCGGGTTTTCTGCTGACCGCAGCTCGGCTCGCAGGCACTTGATGTCCTCCTCTAGAACCTCGAGCGTTTGTCAGGAGACCTCTACGCTCAGATGTGAGAGTGTCGATCTTCTCCTGACTTTCAGCGAGCATCCTCGTCACTTCAGCTCAACTCCTCTGTCCACAGTCTCCTGCAGGCGAGTATTGTCTGCCTTGCACGTGCTGAGTTTCGTCCTTCAGCTTCTTAATCTCAGCTTCGTAGTTGTCCTCCATCTCGAAAATTTGGACGGACTTCCCTTTAAAGCTGTTGTCAAGGGTTAAAAATCGATGCTCGGCTGAAGTAAGGTCGTCTTGAAGGGACTCAATATGATGTTTCAGATCACTATTTTCTTTAAGACTACTATTGAGAACACTCATCAAAGAGGTCACATGAGGTACTAGTTTCTCCACAGTCTCATCACCAAAGGTAGCCACACAGGATCGCAGTTCGGTGAATAATCTAGCTGCTAAATCTATGACATGTTGATCTAGGTGATCCAGTCCATCTAAAACCTGAAGCAAATTACCACTTGACCTCGTAACAGCATTTTTTTTATACTATATAACCTTAAAAATACTAATAAATAGGCCTAGGCTAGAAATGACAACACATAAATAATAAACTAGCAAAAACATAAATATAATAATACAATTTTGTCTTATATACAGTTATTTAAAAATACAATAAAATGACAAAATAAAATAAAAATACATTAAATTATAATTTTGAAAAGTCAATTTATAAACACGTACGATCAATAATGACAGTCAGAGTAACTAAAACAGTTAATAAGTTAATACTATAAGTAACAAGATAAATAAATAAATAATATTAATTTTCATTTATGACTAGGTTACTTTTTTGCTTAACTAGAATACAACAGACACCAACACTAACTCCTGAAACCCAAGAAACAACGTCTTCCATACAGGCAAGTCAACATACAGTCTGTGCAGAATTGAAGGCGCCAAGATAATCCTTCCGTAGCGTAGTAGTGACGGCAGTAAGTAGAGTTGTTCTGTAGAGTACAGTCAGGCGGGAGTTGAGTTAGTGGGAATATACATGTCCCCCAGTCGGTAGAGTTCGACCGATCAACTGCGCAGTCGGACTGATAACTCTTATCATCACCGCTTCATGTCAGTTGGCCTCTCTTGTTAGTTACTTGTTTCGACAATTACGCTACTTACAGTTGAGCTCAGATGGTGATAACACTAACCACGTCGAGTTGAAAAACTAATATAAATGTCCAGAGGCACCCATCATCACTAAATCAAGTTGTTAATCAGTAAAAGTACATTTATATGCAGAGCAGTAAATAAGCTTGACTGTTTTAGGCAGACCAGGTCCACCAACCTCTTCCAATAAGCCTCGTTAAAATACTCAAGCGTTCACATATTTCACTTTTTATAATTTTTATATTTTGCGCTTGGGCAACATTTTAATCATAAATATCGAAGCAGTTAGATATTGTGACGAGAGTGTGGGAGAATGTTCCAGACAAGCGGGCTGAACCCCGATACAAAGGGATAATGGATGCATGAGGAGCGGCCAGTGGGCACGCCGTCCCCACCTTTCCTTACCGCTGTGGCCTTTCTCCACTCGTCTAGTGGAATCTGGACTTCTCCACTTGAATGTTTGGGAAGAGCCAGTGGCCTATATAAGGAAGTTTAGCGATGCAGCGAGTTGTGTTGAGCTCCAGAAGGAAGTAACAGAGCTAATAATAATACTCATGACAGTTGAATATGTGTTAATAGTTATTGACTGTGTCAGTGTTAAGTAGACTTGTGTGTAGATAGTCAGTTTGGTTAATAGTGAATTATGACTGAATAAATTAGTGAATTTTGTAGACAAGTAGTTTATTTAAAAGCCAGCCTAGTTTTAAGTAGATATTATATTTAGATTTATTTGTAAGATTAATACATATTAAGTCGAATCAATATTCGCCGAGTGTTTCATTCAAGGAAACCCGTAACAATATTATTTTGTTCGCATTACTTAAAAACGGCAAACTTCGTGTTTACAACTAACACAAGCAAAAATAACATTGTTATAAATCTTGATCTGTTTAAAATTTATATTTTGGAAATAGCAGTAATAAAATTCATTACAACCTCCATAATAATTGTTGTAAATAATAATTACTGCACCGCAAACTCCGGACAGTTTGTAAAACATTTTTACTCGCCAAGTTTAAAAACATATTTTCTAACTGAAATTTCTTGATGTGAGATGTGACAGAAAACAATTTATATGCTTTACATTTGATTTCGGTGTGCAATGAATAACTTTTTAGTTTGTCAGCACCAGGACAGTGATGTTCAACACAACATGAGCGTGTTGCCCGGCCATAAAACAAGAGGATTACGCTAAACTAAATGCACGAGCCTGATACAATATAACTCACTGTTAGTTTTTATTACGTGGCCACTGTATTTCTGTATGTTTTCTCAAGTTTTACCTTAAAACAACTCAATTTATAATTTACATGGTTTATTGAATAAAAGCACTAGGATTCTTAAATTGAAAAAAAAAAAAAAATATATTTGAGAAACATGTAAGAAAATTAACATTGAATTGTTGGGGAATAGATCAATCACATTGGGCATACTGGAATCATACATTTATCTTACATTCTTAGAATAACTATCGGTAGTAAAAGTTTTTGGTTATAGTTACAAAAATAATTGTTGGAAACCTAAATTACAGAAAATTAAAAACATTATATTAAATATTAAAAGTTAGTAATTGCCAGAAAATAGCAATTAGTGATAAAATATTATTTTATTGAAAGTGTTATAAAATCGTGGAGTAATATTGTCCAAAACATTAAAATATTATTAATAATAATTGGTTACTCCTAGTATAATTCGTAGCCTCTTGATCAGAGATTAATCATCTCCATAGTTCATGACCATCGTTAGTTTTAGATGGTGAAAAATACTGTACCAGTGAAAAATGAAGTTCTCTACGTCAGTGGTAATTCAATTAGTTTTACCAAACAGCTATAACGGAAAAATGGTAAAACCTATTTTCATTTTTTTTACCTCCTCGGGAATCGAGCTCGTAACCTCTCGGATGTAGGGTCGCAGCCTTGCACCTATGCTACGGTGAAGGTCAATAACTATCTGTCTGTACTAGCTGTCCACGTCTCTATTATATAATTTCTGAAGACAGTCATAATAATTTGATAAAATTCACAAACTCGTAGTTTCCAAATCGCTGCACTCCTCCCAAAAGCTCGTGGCCTTTGACGCGCGTATATGAAATCATTATTGAAGGATTTGTCGTCAGCATATTTTTGAGACCAGTGTTGGCTTTTACGAAAAATCATCGTCTCTGCATCCTGTGTGTCTTGATGTGTCTGTAGTCCTCTGTGTCCTTCAGTAGCTATAATGGGATGATCCTAAGAATCTACCTTTTTAAAATTGCCAATTTAAAGGAAACAAGTTACAGCAATGGTGTAAATAGGAAACATTGGTTGCTGAGCCACAATATTGCATAGTTAAGCAGGCTTAAACGGTTATTGGAGCTTCATATGAATGCCTAGAGGATTCTATTCATGATGCCGATCATTAGCATATATGATGTAATGAAGAGAAATCAACGGGGTGGTCTCATATGAATGTATATTTTAGATGATCATACAATTCATTTGGACAGGTTCGTTTGGACATACAACACCTAGTTGTTTCTAAAATGTAGAGCGCCGGCAAAAATTTAGTACTCTAGTATACTGAGGCATGTCCCAGGAGCGTTCAATTTTGACTGGCTTATATCTTCCAGTTGAACCTACACTGGGTTCAGAAAAAACCTATGTATCACTTTAATCTGGACAACCCTACAGATCTCAAGGAGCAGCACATTACTAACCTAAAAATGTCGAGTTATTGGCGTAAAAGGGTTGATTTATAGGTGTGACTATTGGGGTGGGTGGAGCTCCATTAGTAGCTTAAACACAGCTGCTAGTAGCCTAAGCATAAGTATATACCGACTTTGACTAAAGAGGCTGGGACAGAACTAGCTTCTCCTTCTACTAAGGTGTAAAACTGGATATGACTGATATATAGTGCCCGCTATCCCTCCTCATGGTATTCTCGACAGGAGCCAACACACCCCATCCCTGCTTATTCCAAATATCCGGGCACTCCGGAAGTAAAATTAATGGTAATATTAGAACTAAGTGCAATTATTAGAGTCTCTCAGATTCTTGTCCTAAGTGAACAAAAAAACCTTTGAAGACTAGACTGACATTTGGTAGTCGAGATTGAGAATAGATTTTATAAAATCTCCTTAACGTTTGTGTTCCGAACGATCTACGCTGAAGGCGATTCCACTCTTGTAAATTTAGAAGAAGCCTATAGTGATATCACTATAGGCTTCTTTTGGTTTATAGTGACTAAAAGGAGCTGCCTTACGTTGACCCTACAGAACTTTACAATATAATCATTTCATTCACGTTGATTTAAGGTTGTTTGATACATGTTTATAAATGAATTAAAATTATACATTGATGAAAATTACTATGTAACAATGTTTTGTTACATCATGTAAACTATCAATTTTTCATAGCATTCAAATTGCAGAAGCAAGCGATTCGCATAATCGCACAGTTAAGGTTCAGAGAAACATGCAAGGCAGCTTTTAAAAAACTGCAACTGTTGACTCTGCCGTGTCTCTACATCCTAGAGACAATCTTTTTTTGTATGTCTAAATGTGCAATGACACGTGGCCGAGACATACATTCGTATGGGACAAGAGGCAGAGATACCTACCGAACTGGAAATCACAGGACGGGGGTTTACGAACACTTGCCTTCGCAGGCAGGAGTTCGTTTTCTCAACAAGTTGCCAAATTCAATCAAAAATGCCCCAACGCCCAAGGCGATAAAAGCTCGTTTAAAACGCTTTTTAGCGTATCAAACATTTTATAGTGCTGACGAGTTTATGGCATTCGACTGGGTGACCGCACACTAGGAACACTGACAACCGGCGTTGGAAAATGGGAAAATTTGCATGAGTGAATGTGGTGCGACTTAAATTTCTGTATGTTTGACTGGTCTCAATGTGGAGTGATTGTTCCAAATTATAGAAAAAATGACTATTGCTATACATTTTTTGTAATGTTCTGGCAAAATAAAAATGATATGATATGAACAAAGATATGCCACTCGAAAATTAGGCATTATAGTTGGAAGACTTATGTTTTTTAAGACCTTTTTTTAAATTTTATTATTGACCAAAGAATAAGTTACACGAAACCTAGTTCTACTGAATATTATTAATCATGTTGAAGTTAATAAAAATCGATTTCTACTGTGACTTAAAGATCGAAAGCAAAATCGAATTCTGCCTTTTACCCTCCTCCAAATCATCCTGAACAATCCTGCTCTTTTCCTGTAGATTTCATGCCATAGTAAGGATATGGATTTCTCCCAGTGTCTTACCTTTTCTGTTGGAAAAGCATGTGTTGTTCTGTGATTTATACTTCTTATATCCACTCTGATAATTTTATTGACGTAACTCATTGTGTTGTATATTTTGATTTTTGCGATTCCATTTCCATAAGTTACAAATTAGAAGAATTATTTCATGCTTAAACTTGCCTTCAGGTTTTTTGAAACTTGAAGAGATTAAATTACAACTATTCTAATTTATTTTCAAGACAAAGAGTATTATGACGCAACATAAAAGGTTATGATGAAATAGAGGAAACAAGACCCATGCGTCTCGGAGGTAAAATAAATGCTGATGACGTCACGCAGTTAAACCTTATCTTGAGGGAAGGATGAAGTAGATAGCATGGTAACACCCCCAAGGGAGCATTGTTGGGTCAATTGAATTCTTATATTACTGTTCAAGAACTAATCATAACTATATTCAATTTCGTAACAAAAATTAAGAATTTTATAACGGTTAAGGAAACAATTGTTCTTATAGTAAAGTACCATTGTTTGAAATACGAGTAAATACTTAGAATGGTCCTTATATGAATTTTATGCCACCCGAAAGAGAGTTGAAGTGGTCCTTGTAGCAAATTCCTTTTCATAAAGATTCGTACGGATTGTTTCTTATAGCAAGTTCTTGCTCTCTGAAGGAGATATTTGTGCTAGAACTATATTTTAATTGTTCCTTGTAGCAGATTCCGTATCTTAAAGAGACATTCGGATTGTTCTTTGTAACAAATTCTTATTTATAAAAATACATTCCAATTTTTCTTTGAAGCAGATTCCTTTTCATGAGATATTCGGATTTTTCCTTATAGCAAATTCTTTATTTTCCAAAGAGATATTTGATTTAGTCCTTGTATCGAATTCGTTTTCATAAGGAGGCATTTGGACTATTCCTTATAGTGAATTATCATTCTTATAGCACCACATCCTTCTTCGATTATCGTGTAAGCACCAAATTTCAATATCATAGAAAGAAAAACAAAATTTAAAGCCGTATTATTTACGAAATTGTGGGTCAGGATTTGTAACATCTTGAATAAATACAAATTGAAATCAGAGTTTTGGCTGAAAGTTTGTGAAGCCTACCACTAGAGGTGGCTAGAAAAATTTCACTTTTGTCCGTCTGCCTTAGCAATATCTTGAGATCGAACATACATATAGACTTTAACATTTCATGCGCCTCATTTCTACATAGGCAAAATCAGGTTCGATGATGACGCATGTCACTTTATGTGATTTGTCCGAGTGTAGTGAACATTTTTATATTAGTTACCATGATGGAAACTAGAAATTAGCAGAATGAGTAAATTTATAAATGAACTGTGATATTAAAATGTCATGTAACGCGTTACAGATACCAGCCTAAGTATCCTGAAGATATCTATAAAAAGGATTAACCTACACAATGTTTCTTTTGGATATTTTACTGCTATATACTATCTCGAGGGATGATTTTCGTTCATCGCTTTCAGTGCGGATTAGCACCGAAGGGGCTTTCCTTTTGATTGTCTTGTGAGGAAACAAGTAAAACCTTTCATTTATTAATAACGTAATTAATTTGGTTAGAAGAATGTACTTTCTTATCAGTGTGTTTGTATAGAACATTGTTTTTAATGCGATCGAATAATAGAAAAGAAATGTTTTTAGTTTGAGAGTTATAAACATTTGTTGAAAAGATTTACATAATTGAAAAAATGTACACTAATTCAACGAAATCTCATATGCTGTAAACTAGTTCAACAATTAAAAAAAAATTATGGTTGCCTGTAAAGTCGGTTTTACGGGCGAAGATTTTACGTGACAACGTCTTTTTCTCGGTAGAATATTTATTGATATGAATATTATTAAATTGCACAATAGGAACAAGGAATTGAATGAAAATATGAATTGCACAAATTTTAACTATAGAAATATATTTTGTTTACTAAAACATTGTACATAATTTGAAATTAATTAAAATTTGTTATTGTAAATGGTAAAGTTGAATAAAACATTTACTAAAATTGGAATTTGAAATTCTTGCTAAACACAGTTAAATTCTAACTCCGCGCGTGGTGATTGGTCGGTTTAGTTCGTTTGTTTGGTCGCACTGTTATGACAGGTTAGAGGTTATAATTTGTTATTTTAAATGTTTGACTAGCAATACGCGCTGTTTCTTCTCAATCGACTGAATTACGATTGATTGCAGAGTGATTTAAACTAATAATTTACTTAACACTATCAACATTTGTCAATAGTATGACATAACCTATAAACTCAGTTTCTCAACTTTTGTGTCAATCTAACAATTAATCAATCAATCATAGTTTACGATAATGAAATATCAGTGTACAATTATTTACCTTTATTGTTGTAGTTGTTGTAAATGACGAATCTAAGCACTCCACATTTTCACGAATAAACATAGTTATCTGCTTTATCCCGTGCGGCGGACCCACAGTTATCTGCTTTATCCCGTGCGGATCCCGTGCGGCGGACCCACTGGACGGGCATCGTAACGTTACCGGGCGTTACACTTTTTCATGAGTGACTCCGAGCCGCAACCTAATTTAAGACGTTGTCACGTCAATAATACGTAAATTTCTTTCACAATTTTGACTGAAAACTGTGTGTGCGGCAATTACCTAGCACTTGTTTGAAATTCTTGTACTTATGCCATTTTGTATATAGAATTTCTTTATTATTATTTATTGTAATTTAAACATTTTTTACCATTTATTTCAGGGTAAAACAACAGCGGAAATTTGACTATTAACCATATTTCCGAGTAGTATATTATACTAATCCGAGGGATTATTTATGTATAGATAAAAATGATTATTATTTAATATTAATACAGTGATGTACATTAGAAATAATTGTAGTCATAAATTTTACATTTAAATATTTATTATGTGTGTTAAAAATATACGCGACAGCTACCAACAGTAACTCACAGCTAATAAGGTGGCCGTGTAAATGTCGCTACAATGCCCTCTAGATCTCACAGGAGATGTGTGTTCTCTCGCACATCTGTTAATTTGTACCATTTCAGGGTAAAACGTAATTTTACATTTGGAAATTTGACACTGTTATGTGTTAAAAATATATGCATCAGCGAACGACAATATCTTACATCTAATAAGATAATAAAATTTTACATTTTAATATTTATTATGTGTGTTAAAAATACACTCGACAACTAACAACAGAAAGTCACAGCTAATAAGGTAACCGTGTAAATGTTGCTGCAATGCCTTCTAGATTTCACAGGAGTTATGTTTTCTCTCGCACATCTGTTAATTTGTACCATTTCAGGGTAAAAAATAATTTTACATTTGGACATTTTACACAGTTATGTGTTACAAAGATATGCTACAGCGAACAACAGTAACTCATAGCTAATAAGGTAACAACTAACATGTCGCTACAACGCCCTATATACCTTACATGAGGTATGTGTTATCTCGTACATGTGTTAATTTGTACCATTTCAGATTAAAACGTAATCACACGTTTGTTTTAAATTACTTAAGTACCCATAACAACATGTTCCAAAACTTATATTTAATAACAGGATTTCGGTAGGTAATTTGCCATCGTTATATGTTACAACATTTATAACACAACGTTTCGAGGTTTTAAATCTGTACTCTTCATCATACTGGTTATCTCTACAACAAGTAAAAAAAATACATTACATAATATTATATAAACCATTATTAATAATTATTTCGTACTCCTAGCTTTCTATTTCAGCATAATCAATTTTCATTATCCCTAAGCAATTAACTTTATAGTCGAGTTGTTGGTTTCTTGTTATTTATTAGTTCAGGCCCTTTTTAATGTTCAAATGGAAGACATCATGGGAAAAAAGAAATAATAAATTAAAAAAAATGTGAATTATAAAGGGAACTATTAGTAACAATTTAGGGTTCAATCCTTCCAGACAGCTCTCAAAATAAAACGTTTATAAATCCGTTTCCACATAAATTTTGACATGATGCATAGATTGTAGGATAAGAATACTGTCTAGATACCGCCACAACATCACCTGGACCTTGCAAGAGCTATCTGTACACGTCCGTGACTGTACACTGTACGAGTGTTAATTTGTAGTTTATCCGAGCTCTCGTAGTAAAATGTTTTACTACACTGCTATCTATCCTGTTCAGTAATAGTTTTTCCCATGACGAAATCGTAGCATTTATTTCTTAGCGCAGTTACAATTGTGTTGTACGTGTATTTTGTCTTACATGATTAAAGTGATGAGTTTAAGCTTCATACGACCGAAGAAGGTGCTAATTAATATCTTCTTTCAGGAGATTTGTACAAGTTTTAATTAATAAAATGATAAATTAAGTATCTATCAATTACCTTACCAGTTTATACCAAACTTTTTAATCTTGAAAAGCAACATTATTTTCTTAAATAATCAAAACAAAAACTATTTCGTAAAAACAATTTCCCGATATTAAAGAACGTTTTTATAGCAACAAAAATTAAATAGATTTGCCATCCTCTTAATATAATTCAATTAATTTGGGTCTAATGATTTATTTCTGAAAAAAGGTTAGACTAAATTATGTTAATTTAAAACTCGTAACTGATGTGTGTCATCTGAAAAAATAGTTCAATTTTATTCATTATTGCATAGGGTGAAATAAATTCACTAACTCACTGTATGGTATTGGATTTTCTTCTTGGTACTCATTACATATGATTTGAAATTATTTATGTTTCTTTGCTTGAAGGTTATTTTTGACGATGGAAGGATTGTGAAGGAAACAGGATTTTTCCGGACATTTGCCATCGTTCAGTGAAACAAGAAATCAGTAACACTACGTTTCGAGATCTTAGAGATCTGCAATCTGATCTCTTCGTCAGGTAACTAACCTAATACATAATAATTACAAACTAGGTTAAAATAAACAAACCTTTTTTTATTTTAACCTAGTTTGTAATTACTTATTTTTGTCACATAAATGTGAGATTTAAACATGAAAGTTAATTTTAGAAACCTAAAAATATGCTTCCCTAAATTATATTTCTGTTTACAGTACTCACAATCAGAATAAATATGTTTTTGACGATGGAAAATTTAAACGATTTTCTTTAACAATAGTGACAAGTAAACGCAAATAAACAGTGTAATAAGCTCTGCTTTAAGTAATAAGGTCCTATTATCTCCGATATATTTTCCCCAAAAAGCGACGTCGTTAGAATCCGAATTAAATGATCCAGTCCTTTAAGAAACGGAGCGTTTATTCACTTCTGTTGGAAGAGTCAGCAAACGATGATTTCTTTTATTTGAATAGGATAGACTGCCCAGTAACGTCTTTTCTTTTATTATACCTCGTAATCATACATTTCAGGTAATATATACAAGAAATGCGATAGTATAAAAATAAGAAGTTATTAGTTTAATATTCAGATAAATAATCAAAATAACCAGCACAGATTGGCGTCACCATGTGCAAGCTAGACGTCACTATAAAATTTTACTCCCTTTTTTTTATTTTATTTTATTTTACATTTCAACGGACATCTCCATTTTTACAGTTTTGAACAATAATTAAGCAATGAAAGTAAACAAACACAGTGACAAATAGAGCAATAACGATTAATAAACTATTTAAGTGACGAAACGGATATAAACTATGAATGACAATAACGTAATTAATTATTAGTGTACCGTGATTTGAACTATGGAAAACAACGAACAATAACAGCAATAAATTAGCACGAAACAATGAGAATAAAACCATGAATAAACAAGAATAGACAAGAATTAACAAGACACAATATATAAATAACAGCAATGAGAGACGTACAGGTAAAGTGTAAGAACGAGTGTCTTCCCTCATTGTGCAACTCCTAGGCAGATAACTCCTGCAGACCGGCGATCTTCCTCTTGAGCACTGGTATTATTATTTTATGAATTGTCACATTCCATCACTTTAACTGACCTTAACCTGGATGTCACTAATGTTTATCTTTCATGATTGGTGCAGGTAACTACAATACTGACCCCAAAGTATACTAATACTCACAACCTTCCCCTCCTATTTAAATCTACATTATTGTTCATTTATGTTCATGTTGCTGACAAGATTGAACATGGCCAAACATAGGAATTAAAGGTAACAGAGTATTTTTACGCCTTAGGCCACCGCCGAGATTGTACACCAATATCGATTCAGAACTTACAATTACGTTGCACAAAATCTTAGCATCGTTGAGAAAGTTCATATTCATGAGATTCTACCAATAACCAATTCCATGAGCAAATTGATGTCTTTGTTTGTGACACTAGCAATGGCTTCTGACAGATAATGATGTATAATTTTCTCATATCTCGTCGAATTATCCGCACAGACCCTGTAACTGTGGTAAAACCAGTGACTCCTGATCATCATGTTAACAATAAAAGACGTACTCCTTCTGACACAATGATGCCTTGCTTCAAATATTTATTATTTGAGTGTTGGACCTCAAATATTTCGGTTTAAGTGATTTATCATATAGATTATTCAACGCCACAAAAGCGATACACGAACCCATTGGTATTTGTAAAATCCTGGCAGGTAACAAATATTAAAGAGGGAATACGGTTTGTAATGAAAGATTTTTAATAATTTTAAAATACCTATAAAACAGTGATAAGCCAAATCTCAAACTTGAAAATATTGACTGTGTACAAAAGATACAGTATTTATTGTAGTTTGTTGAAATAAAGCAGAGCATAGATTATGTTTTGATCAAGAATTACATAAATCTTCATCGTAATTTAATTATGTAAAAACGTCATTTCACGCGTTAACGTATAACAAAATAGTATAAAACTTACAACAGTTACACACCAACTTCACAATGGTTGAGGATAATTTCAAAATCATTTATAAATCCTCAATAACGCAGGACAACCACGAAGCTCGAAATGAAGATATTATGTTGTATTACGTGTTTGATATCGTAAGCAAAATAGATATTTTTTGTATACTGAAATTAGTAAGAATATTCTTTTCTTAAATAACTAATCAGCGTATTATTAATGTCTATATGCTGACGAATTATAAAATGTATTTTAAACAGGTTTTAAAATAATATTTAAATACTGAGTGTCTTAACAGTCCCACCCCTATTAACTTTCTTCTGCACAGAAGAGATAACCACGAAGCTCGAAATGAAGATATTATGTTGTATTACGTGTTTGATATCGTAAGCAAAATAGATATTTTTTGTATACTGAAATTAGTAAGAATATTCTTTTCTTAAATAACTAATCAGCGTATTATTAATGTCTATATGCTGACGAATTATAAAATGTATTTTAAACAGGTTTTAAAATAATATTTAAATACCGGGTGTCTTAACAGTCCCACCCCTATTAACTTTCTTCTGCACAGAAGAGATAACCACGAAGCTCGAAATGAAGATATTATGTTGTATTACGTGTTTGATATCGTAAGCAAAATATATATTTTTTGTATACTGAAATTAGTAAGTATATTCTTTTCTCAAATAACTAATCAGCGTATTATTAATGTCTATATGCTGACGAATTATAAAATGTATTTTAAACAGGTTTTAAAATAATATTTAAATACTGAGTGTCTTAACAGTCCCACCCCTATTAACTGTCTTCTGCACAGAAGAGATAGAGTGATTTACTTAAGAAGATGTGTATATGACTAACTGAAAAGTTTTTAGGTATGGACATTTTTTAATCTCCCCAAAATGGGGTATTTTAGAGGCATCGTTGGTACCAAAGAAACAACAACATCAAAACAAATAATCAATGTCATTCATCGTTATTTTAATCAAGAATTATTACTAACAATATCCTCATGCTGTCACATAGACCTGAGACTGTAACATTTACATACATGAATTTAAAACTATACCGTGACCTAACTTAGGCTGTATGACAAAAAAAGTGGCTAAAAGATTATTTAAATGTCACCACAAAACCCTCTGAACATTGTAAGAGTTAAGTGAACACAACTGTGGGTGACTATGATATGCTGGTGTTAATTTTTATAGCCTGTATAAACACACTTAGTAAATATTTTTCTACAACGCTATATATCTTGTTGAGTAATAGGCTGGCTAGTGTTTTGTTACCAGGAGACATGGCAGAGAACAACGGTAACTCAGGGCTAACAAGGCTGTCTAGATGTCACCACAAAACCCTTGGACATTGCAAGAGTTAAGTGTACACAACTGTGGTTGACTATGCTATGCTAGTGTTAATTTTTAATGCTAGTATTCCTGTATTAACACACTTAGTAAATATTTTTCTACAACGCTATATATCTTGTTGAGTAATAGGCTGGCTAGTGTTTTGTTACCAGGAGACATGGCAGAGAACAACGGTAACTCAGGGCTAACAAGGCTGTCTAGATGTCACCACAAAACCCTCTGAACATTGCAAGAGTTAAGTGTACACAACTGTGGTTGACTATGCTATGCTAGTGTTAATTTTTAATGCTAGTATTCCTGTATTAACACACTTAGTAAATATTTTTCTACAACGCTATATATCTTGTTGAGTAATAGGCTGGCTAGTGTTTTGTTACCAGGAGACATGGCAGAGAACAACGGTAACTCAGGGCTAACAAGGCTGTCTAGATGTCACCACAAAACCCTTGGACATTGCAAGAGTTAAGTGTACACAACTGTGGTTGACTATGCTATGCTAGTGTTAATTTTTAATGCTAGTATTCCTGTATTAAACACACTTAGTAAATATTTTTCTACAACGCTATATATCTTGTTGAGTAATAGGCTGGCTAGTGTTTTGTTACCAGGAGACATGGCAGAGAACAACGGTAACTCAGGGCTAACAAGGCTGTCTAGATGTCACCACAACACCCTTGGACATTACAAGAGTTAAGTGTACTCGACCGTGGGTAGTTTTACGCTGTACAAGTGTTAATCTGTAGTCTTTCCTAACTTTCTTGTACGCTTTAAGTGTGCAGTGTAAACTTTTACTATACATCGTAAATATTGCTGGAAAATTAAAAAAGTAACATTATACAATGATATGATTTTATTAGACTGAAAACATTAAATATTTCCCCTTAAAATAATGTTAAATTGAATATTATTATATTATCTTCTTTAAATTTTCGCGAAATTATCTTGATTGCAATATTTCAGGTTGTTCAATTTTATCATTCTGCATTGGTAAAATATGTCTTACGTTTTGACATATTTTACAGTATTATTTTACGTTTCAAGTTGACAGTGTACGAATTTTCGAAAAGGAATAATTGTGTAGTTTATTAAACATGAAATTTAAAAATAGTCTATTAACTCCCGGGTTTAATACAGCTACATTGCCCTTATATGTGCATATGTGCAGAGTTTTCTTCTCTCTTTGCCCTTAATATTTCTCTAGTTTTTAAATTAAGAAAAGTACAAAACTATTTAACTTATTTATTGGCTTGAAATCTTTGTCAACAACCAATTTCAGTTTATTATAGAAACGAACTGTATTACTGGTACATACTATTTGAAACGAAATATATATAGATAACGAACTATTTTATTGGTTATATAGCAATTAAAAAAGTAAAAAATTGTTTTGATTTGTCGAGTGCCTTAACTAATTACATTAGAGTTTCAGTTAATTTGCTATCCTTTAATTCTTATATTAATTATAGCGATTAAACCACTTTTGTATAATCCTTTCCACTGTCTAGAGCTGAATTAAGTTTTTTACAAGAATGTTGAGCAAATGTGTTTTTAGTAAACGAGTAAAGTTTTAGGATCTGTTTCAAACGACTTTATGGTCATAAATACTTCATATTTTATACTATAAAAGTTTAATAAACTTAAATTATTTATTACATTGTAAAAATTGAAATATTTAAAGATATCCTGGTAAAATATTCTGCTGGTAGTAGTTTATTAACAAAGAATTTCTTTACTTTCGTTTCTAGGAACTCTTTACATGACATGAAGAACCAGTAAGTTTCAAATATACTAAGAATGCACAGAACTTCTTTATATATTTAACAGTTTATATTGTGACTATTCTTAGTAAATAATAATTTTAATTAAAATATATAAATTAAAGGTAGTAGTGTTTTGCGTAACCTTTATTTTATGAGATGTAAATGGCGAAATGATGCATTATGCAACTTATATACACTAATTAAAACGTATATATATATATATATATATATATATATATATATATATAAAACTTTTGTAAACAATTGAAACTATGAGAACACAGTTTATCTCAATCTAAAATTGTCTGGACTCTCTGACAGCCGAAACTGTGTCGAACTGTGTCTAGCAAACAGTTGAGTGAATTTTTTCAATAAATTGTTAGATTATACAGTTGAATTATAGGTGAAACGATAGTATACTCCTAGCGTTATCAACCCTCCAAGAGTCTATTTTTACTAAACGAGTTTTAAAATATTTCGCGATAAGCCTTAACTGCCTTTGTTCTTAAATACTGTCATGTGTATTTTAATTATTTATAAATACACAGCTAAACACTTAAGGTATGTAGCCGTACCGTATCATAACCGCTGAACAGCAAACGAGAAGCTGTAGAGGAAACTTAACTATTTAATCAAGAAAACAAACAGCCACTTGGCAGAATTAGTTGATTACATAAACCCTAAGGCTGTGGCTACTCTCCGCTGTAGTTTACTGAACTGGTTTGTCCTTCCCCAGACCAACAATAGTTTAGTAAAGTTTGACATCGACAACTTGGGCATTGTGGTCTGTAGGAAACCATATTAGAACAGTGAGAATAATTTAAATGTATAATTTTCGAAAATTTTACTGTTGTTGGTACCGTGTAAGAAGTACTCTGAGTCAATACTTTGATTTTTGTGTTAATGTGGTCAAAACTACTTTATTACTCACACATTTTAATGTATGATAATGATTGCTGAATTATCCTGTGGCAGAATCCTGTCCATCTTTACTATGTCCTAATATTGAATTTGAGAATAGTATTTGCTAAATTTATTCTCCCTGAGATGATGAGCATTTCCAATATCCTCACCGTAAAACCCTTTACCGGGAGGGTGAAAAATGTACCGATCGTAACCTCTAGACACTTTTGGGCGAGTTTACATAACTATACACATCCATAGGGTGGTACTACGTCAACTACGTGAAAATACATATTTTATACCCAAAGTTTGGTCGAGATTCAATATTAATATCTGAGTAAATGTAGAAAAAATAAAGGGGCCATGGCATTAAAGAGTAAATCGTAACTAAACTCGCTAAATTTAACTAAATTTACATATTTTCTTAAATCCACCACCCGCGTTGAGGAACTGAGCCACTTCTATTTTCCTGTTCATTTCACAATGAAAACATTAAGAAGAATACAGTATAAAAGACATAACAGTATCCTCCGGTTCAGGTTTCTGACCCCATCATATTAGCTTCCCATTCTTTTAGATACAGGTATATCATTACAGTTAAACAACCCAGCACTGATAAACTCATAGGTAACTTTCTCTTTCAAAGCACTGGCAGGCAAAGGTCACTCACAATGGTTTTAAAAATGTATTCCCACTATATTAAATATAAAAGGTTCAACTATATTCCTAATTATATTATAGTTCTTTTTTAAATATCAATCTACAGCTCCATTTTTTTTCTTCATTTTCAAACAAAAATAACTTCTGTAATTTTTATTGTAAGAAGGAATATGTTTAATACCTATACATTATTTTAACCTCTTCATTATTCTAAGAAATATTTATTGCTGAATTAATGTAATCAACAATTAATATAGAGGTATTTATGTAAAAAAATATGCATGTAAGGTATGCTTAATATAATCCAAAAAAGGTTTTTAATAAAGTGTTCTCTCTCTATTAGCAATGCTAGATGATTATATATAGTTATACATATATTGACACGTAATCAACGCTTTTATAAAAATAAATGAATTTGAATTTGAATAAGAAATGTAAATAATAAATTATAAGAACGGAAAATGTAATTTATATTTAAAAAAACCCAGTTAATCAGTTGTTGAACTTTTGCTCGAACATACGAAATATTTATCTGTTGTACTAATGTTGCATTAATGCTAACTTAACTTTAAATGGAAATGAAAAAGTTACTTAATGCCCCGAATTCAATGACTAGCATTTAACATTGCGTAAAATACCACAAAGCATAACTAAACGATGCTGATAGATCCCAATCATATTATTTGCGTAAATAGTCTGGAATCCTCATCATAGTGGGAACGCAAATTAGCGAACTAAACAAACAAAAGCGCCATCAGCGGATTATGTTACTTCGCAAACAGCTGATCAAAACACCGAAGTCAATAATGGAGCAATGTGCTGTACTCTGTCAACACGGCGTTACTCTAACACTGTTTCACAACTTTGTTACTCTTGATACACTTCAAGTTGAGTTATGCAGACTAGAAAGTTTAAAATTGGTCTTTTGTTGTTACAGAAGAGTGAGATTCTATATAAGTCAGTGCCGTAAACATAAATACAGAAGTAAATTTAAAGCAGTTTTAAATGAATTATCGAATTTGGACTATCATAGTTTTTACATAGTCTGTACAAATTTCAGATACGTAAGATAATATTCCTTCAACTCTAGCGAGGATAGAGTTCAACGCCACAAACAGATCAGCAAGTGCTACTCCCGTCGCACTGTCGTACTCATACTCCTTGGGGATGATCTAAAAACATTTCACGTTGTTTGGAAGATTACTCTTCATGCCAAACTTTTCCATCTAATAATTCTTCTGAATATTTATATGGATACCTTGGATTTCCTTGAGACTGCGTGCCTAAGTCAGAATACGAAGTACCTTATCCACCCGTTCCATCCTAGATGTTGGAGTTTCCAAGGATTCTTTCACAACTACTTCAAACCGTTGTGGTCAGGAATTTTCCTTCCTTCGAATCAGAAATGCGAGTGTTCCCTCTTTTGTTTTGGCCAGTTTGCGGATGACAGTGTTTCGATTGTCGGACATCAAATGTGCATCGAGACCATTCCAACACCTGATACTGCAAACTGTGGCGTTTCAAGTTCATCAAATGAAAACCCTAAATGCAATTACTTCAAATATTGCTGCAAGAAACTGATTGAAATGAAGTGGACTCCCATAATCTTTAGTAGCCTTTAAAGACCGCATCCATACCTTCAACATGTAAATATCTCGACAATTCTTGATACACATTTGTATGTACTTCATTTCCCAATAAAAAATAGGAAAAAAGCCAATTCCTGTTATAAGATCAAAGGCACTGATCTCAGAAAGCAAGCGCATAGGTCTTTTTAGAACTAGAAGAAGGAGTTTCACTAGCTTCATATGCTCTCACAAGAGTAGCTTATACTTGAGGCCATTCCGAACATTATGAGGTCTTAATCGTCTTTTATATTCTCATGTTCTAGGGAAAATCCCAACTCTATCTCAGGTTTTATGAAGTTGACTAACGCTAATGAAATAATGGGGAATGCTTGAATGGAAAAGGTGATCTGTCTTCATAATTAAAGTATTTTAACGTAAAATACCAATAATCATCCGAAATGCTCTTAGCTGTGCCTATAAATAGCTCGGAATTCAGAGCTTAAGTTATTGATTATTCCTGAGCGAATCTACTATTCCATTAGTTACCTATACGAGAATAGTATTAACAGAATATCCAACCATAGTGTACTAATACATTTAGTCTAAAGCGCAATAATGATCAAGACCCATGAAGGGATCGTTTATTAAAGTGAAGAACGCTTCAGTCTTGCTAAAGTTGTCAGACATTCCGATAAAATTGACAGGAGTTTATAACAGCTTTTCTCCGATCAATGGGCGACAGGCACCACTGTGTCAAGTTGATCTTCAATATCTGGATATTGTCTTGAGATTATCCAATGAACTATTGTAAAATAATAGTACTTATCAGATATTTATAATGCTAATTAATATTGTACATTCAGCAGGTAGTTTTTCGTTTTATGAATAGTCCACTGAATATCATCGGTTAGTAAGTTACTGGAAATAATTTACTAATTCACTTCTTAGAGAAATCCAAAAGCTTTACAAAGTTTTATTGAATAAAGTTATATATTAATAAAAGTATAAATTATACGATTAATATAGCTAATAATACCAGTAACATAACTGTTTTATTACAGCAGTTATTAAAAGACTATAAAGGTAGAGGACAAATATGTAACATAATTATTTTTTGTCTATTACTTGTCATATGATTAAAAAGTACAGTATTTTAAAGGTGCTTTTTTGCTTTGAAAATGTAAATTGTTATTGTTTGAATCTTTACGAATCATTAACCGTGCATTACAACCTTTAAAACCTTATATACACTAGCAGTTACTCGCGACTTTGCTTTAACACCTTTATGGACACTTCTGGTTCAAGTGAATTATATTTCTGACGCCAATGTTGAATTTACCTTGCCGTGAACAAGAAAATATGTAAAAAAGTGCATATTTATGGACATTGTAATTTACTCCTGTCTTAGTATTTTTTACCCATAGTGGATTCAGCCTTTCTCACGTTCAAGAATATAAATATATATATATATATATATATATATATATATATATATATATATATATATATATAAGGCTCTTAGAAGCCTATTTCTGTTAAAAAAACAGCTAAGATTTCATAGTGAGGGTACTTTGTCTTTTATATCTGAACTGCTAACAGTTACCTGCTGCTTGGAACACAATTTAGTTGCTCGTGTATGACCACTGCTGGTTTGAGTGAATTATATTTCCGACGTTAATTTTGAGGTTTGCCTTGTTGCCACGGCTAAGAAAATAATTCAAAAGAAGTATACACCCTTTATTTGACCTAAAATTATAGGTTCATATTTGTCCATATGTTTAATTATATATTGCCCATGTTTATGGAAATTACAATTTTATATATATATATATATATATATATATATATATATATATACTATATATATACATACCGGTCAGAAAAGCCTACTTCTGTCAAAAGACACTACCTTAAAATTATTACACTACTAAAATGTATACTAAAGGTTAGATAGAAACTTAGTCTTTTGTATTTAATACTAAATAAGTGCTAAAAACGTAAAGTAAAAGCGTTTGTTTCTTTGAAAACTTGAAAATATTTTTAATCTTTTAAAACATTTAGAGCTAGAATT